>NC_133649.1:202819560-203191770 GCF_009905375.1 Apium graveolens | reverse complement strand
AACTACCCCTTATCAACGGCTAATCATCAGAACATCCGTTGAAGCTTTCATCCGTTGATGCACTCATCCGTTGAAGGATGTTATCCGTTGAAGCTTTCATCCGTTGATGCACTCATCCATTGAAGGATGTTATCCGTTGATGACTTTATCCGTTGAAGCTTTAGAGACATCCGTTGAATCTTAGCTTCTCATCCGTTGAAGGTCTTTAAGTCATCCGTTGATACCACTTCACTTATACAAAATTACAAGGCATGAAGTATTTACAATTGGCCTTCCTATCTGCATATCATCTAGTAGTCAACATGACTCATAGTTTCTCTCAACTTCCAAGAATTACATTTTAAATACAGAGACTGAAATATGCTACAACACTAGACTTATTTCTAAGTAAAGCTACACCATCAACGGATAGCCAAAGTGGTCTTATCCGTTGAGGCTACAGACACTAAATTTCTACTTAAGTATTTTGTTAAACATATCATCAAACTAATGCACATACATTCCTAACAATCTCCCCCTATTTATGTCTATAAGAATTGTAGGCATAAATTCAGGGTTAACTTGATGATAACAAAACACTTAACAGATATATGAATTGAAACTAAGTAGAAATTTAAAAATGCTGCAAAAGTGATGTACTAGGAGATAATTGAAGATTTACAGTGTTTCCAAGGACACTCCTTTAGTCTGAGCAAATCATCTTTTTCTTCTTTGTTCCCTGGTTTTCTTTCCTAGCCTTTTGTCATTTTCCTCAATTTGGAGTTGGAGTTGTCTGAAGAATTCAGCTTCATCTTCAACACTGACATCCAACTTAGATTGCATTTCTTTGAGAGTTTCATTGCTGGCAATCTTGAGTTGGTCTTCAAGTCTGAAAAATCTTCTGACTCCTTTATCATCTCTAAATTCCATCAACCAATGAGGTGATTTGAGAATTTTCATTTCCCTTTCTTGAATGAGTAAAGTCCTGGGTAAAGCATTGGGCTCCCTCCAAGTTTTCCTTATATTGGCTATCTTGTTGAGAATTTCAGTCTTGGCAGTTCTGGTAAAGCCAGAATCCTTTTGTATAGCTGAATAGACTCTAATCAAGGTAGAGTAGCCTTCATCCAGAATCCTGTGGAGAGGCCATGTTCTTTCCCCAGCTCCTTTATATCTGAACACTAATCTCTCTGGTAACTGTCTGTAGGCAGCTATTCCCCTTACATCCTCCAGCTCATCCAGATAGAGTTCAATGTCTGAAATTTCTTTTATGTCACAGATGTGAACATAATCATCTTTAGAAATGGGTGACTTAGGCTTAGGTTTTTGTTTTTGAGTGAATTTCTTAGAGGTTATGGGAGGTGTAGATTTTGGTTTTCTTTTCTGTTTCTTTGGTAGTGGAAGAGTGGTTAGAAAGGTAGGCAATTTGATAGTGTCCCAATCAATAGGTTCCTCTTTTGGAATGATTGGTTCACCATGGATGTTTATTGTGGGATCAGCAACAAGGGGTTCAGGTATGGAAGGTAGTGGTTTAGATATAGATTTGGTTACTTCAGTGTTATCTCCACTCCTTCTATGTGCCTTGGCCTTTCTTCTGTTTCCCTTCTGCCATTCCTCTCTTTCTTCCACACTCTCACCAAATATACTCCCTAAAACCTCATCTAGGTTTGTAGTCTTGTCTTCACCCCTGACTTCAATCCCTTTTTCTTTTTCAACTAGACTTGACTTTAGCTGTTGTTCAAGCTTTGCTTGTGCTCTTTTGTCAGCCTTTAATTGCTTGTCTTCTTCCTTCTTGGCTATTGAGAATTTGGGATGTCCTTGCATCACACATATGCTCTTTCCCTCTCTAATGATAATAGCTCTATTTCTCCTTACAGCCTCATCCATGGTCTTTTTGAGATAAGCAATACTTCTGCCTAAAATCTTGTTCTCATCAGCTTTTGGAGGAGGAAAGTCCACTTCTTTTAAAGGATTCTTTGTTGAGTCCTTATTGGATCTTTCATTGGGCTTGAGAATTATAGCTTGTAGTTCTTTGGAAGAAGCTTCTCCATCCTTATGACTCCCTACTGGCATGAGCTCCATGTTGATTGGTTCAATTTTTGTGCTGTATTTCACAGATGTTGATTTGTCTTGTGTAGAACCAAACAACAGTTGCAACCTTTCATCAATTCTCCTCCTTTGCTCTTTCACTTGAATTTCAGCTGCTGCTAGCTGAATCAAATCAATTCCATCAGGCTTGCCCTTGATTTGAATGATTGGAGAAGTAGTGATGGCAGGAACTAGCACTTTAGATATGTTGACTTTTGTAGATGGCTCTCCTTCCCCTTCCCTTTTACTCTCCCCCTTTTTGTTATCATCAAGGAGAGGGGTCAAGCCTTGTGCTTTTGCCAGCTGCATTAGGAGACTGGTTTGAGATTGTTGATTGTGAAGAATGGTGGCCACAGAATTTTCAATAACTTGAACTCTGTCTTCTAACTTGGCCAACCGTTTTTCAGTAACAGATTCTTTCTTCAATCTCAAAACCAAGTCCTGCAATGTACCATAGGGCATGACTGAATCCAATTTTTCTGAAGTATAGGTTTTCAAGTCAGCAATATCCTTCCTGAGATCATCCATACTCAGATTCTGCTTCACTTGCTGCAGCTTCATGAGATGCAGTGAGTCCAGGTGAGCTTGAAGGATAGCCTTGATACTTGCATGTGAAGTATTCTGAATGGCCTGTTGAATAGTGTTGATTTGTTTGACTAAAGAGACATTGAATTCCCCTGATCTGTACTCCTTAGTCAAGGCCCATTCAGGTAGATTTGGAATTGAACTAGGGCCTTCATCTCCCCCTAAGTTCATGCTTCCATCAAAAGAAATAGAGTCATCATCATCAGAATTTGCTCCAAATTCCTCAGATGGCTCACCAGCTGTAGAAGGCATTTTGTTAATGGCAGCTTTATCCCTTTGAAGAGATTCTGTTGTGTGCACTAGATGTAGTGACCTTTCTGCTTTCTCATTGCCCTGAGCAGCCAACAGATGATAGGCTGTCACAGGATGAGTAAAAGTGTCAGCATCCAAGGAAATGTTATCAATTACAGCTTTGTAATGTTGCTGAAATTGTCTTTCCTTTTCAGCATCATCCACAATCATTGACTCATTAGCAATGGCTGGTTCCACCCTTGTATCTACTGTACCTGCTTTTCTCTCTTTTTCTCTATGTTCTTGCATCAGGGGCTCCCCCTGGCTCACACAACTCACTCCCTCACCTTCACCTACTAAGGTGGTACTCCACTCACTTACTTTTGCCATGCTGGAAGAAATAGCATGCATTTTTGAGCTCTCAATCTCTCCTTTTGCCTGGGAGCAACCCAGCCTCTCACTCAAATTGTCACTCCCTTCCCTCAATCCTAAGAGTGATTGCACAGTATTCATGTCTTCTACACTTGGGATTAATTCAGTTATTTGTGTAGAGACTGTCAACGGATGTGGAATATCCGTTGAAGGTGAAACTGATGTTATCAACGGATAACTGCTGTTAAGCTTATCCGTTGAAGAACAACCACTTGTCAACGGATGAGTGATATCCGTTGAAGAAGGAAAAGAAGTTGAAATTGAAAGTGATATAACTGTTGAATCTGTGTAGATTGATTTGAGATGTGGTGACACAGATCCTTCAATTATATCTGAAAGAATTTGCGGGTGATCCAACAAATCATCCAAGAGATGATGATCACCTGTATTTGAGTGGGGCTTCTCCCTGAGTTGTAAAGAGGGAGAATCAGGAATTGATGGGAATAACATATCCACATCCAGAGATGGTGATGAAGTGTTTGGTGATTGATGTGTGATTATTGTGAGAGAATGGGGCTGTGACTCCACATTTATTGGAGTCACATCAAACTGAGTTTGAGAAGGCATAGATACAGATGGATGTATCTGTGCAGTGTGTGCACCCTGTGTAGAAGATTGGGTTCTAGCCTTCTTTCTTCTAATAAAGGCTTTTGTTGGTGAGTGTTTGGCTTTAGTGTCCCTCCCTCGTTTGTTCTGTGTTCCTGGTTTGGAACTATTTTCAATAGTAACATCCTTTTGGGAGGATGCTACTAGGGATGTGCTAGATACCTTTTCAACCACCACAGCTTTTTGAGAAACCGTGGCTTGGCTAGCTTGGGAAGCACTCAACTTTCCTTCCTTATCCTGGGGGTTTCTTTGATGTTCACCCCTCCCCTCACCACTCACACCCTGTTCACTCACCTCAGGGTTAATAGTTGGTGTTACAACTGTTGTCTTTTGAGAAACAACAGAGGTGGATTTCTTTGTCTTTGATTTTGAAAGTTTAGTTTTGGTGACCTTGGTAGAAATCTGTTGGGGCATCACAGATTTCATGGCCACACTAGAAGATAAAGAAATAGAGGGGTTGGAAGAAGTAGGAGTTGTAGAAGCAATTACCTCACCTACCTGAGGTGCATTCATGATTGGTAAATATACCAATGACACACTGCTGTTAAGATCCATTCTCATCAAGTCTGCAAGAACTCTTTTCTCTTGTGCCCAGCACTTGAGTTTATTATTCTCATTGATTATGACTAAACCTTCAGCAACATGGTTAGCCAATAACATAAAAAATCTAGCATAATAGATGTTATTAGGTCTATTAGCTTTGTTACCTAATCTAGTACCTAATTCTAGCATCACATAGTTGCTAAAGTTAAAATACCTATCAGAAACAAGCATATAGAGCATATTAACCAGAGATGAAGTTATGGCATCAAAATTACTAATTTTCCCAGAGAAAACCTTTATAAAGGCATCCCCAAGGAAACTCCATTCTTTCCTAAGGCCTTTTCTTCTAATACTCCCTAAATTAGCTGAGTTAAGAGAATAACCTATGGAATCTAACATGCTGGATACATCACTATCAGTGTGTGGTGTCATGGCATTGTTCTCAGGCAATTTAAAACATGCTTGTAAATCATCACAGTTAATACAGTGAGTTTTACCTTTGAGAGTGAAGGAGATAGTCATATCCATGGAGTTGAACTCAGCAGTTGTCCAAATCTCCTCAACTACTTCACAGAAAATTGTTGGGGCTTCCAGCATTGCATAGCTAAGTTTACAGTTTTTGATGAAGTCCATCATTTTGTGATAGTCTGAGTGGGCTTCATTCTTTTCTACCAAAGCTATGAAATTGTTCTTTTCATAGATGAACCCAGATTGAGACATAATCTTCACGACTGGTGCCATTGTTGTGAGTAGAAATTGCAGAGAATAACTTGAAGTTTTTGCAGAGAGAAAATGGTAAATGCTTGAAATTTTAAGAAAGCGTAAAGTAAAAATGAACAATCAGAAGGACTTATATGCTTTCTCAAATTAATAAACAAAAATATAAAATAAATATTTATCAATAAATATGCGTTAGTGAATTTCAGCTGTTTTAAGAATAAACTGTAAGTATTCTAAAAACTACCTTTAAAACCAATACATACAGATGTATGTATGAGTATTAACGGTTAAGAGAATAGAATCAACGGCTGTTAAACACCTGAATCGATTGATGTGACATTTCAACGGATAAGGCAAATTGTCATCCGTTGAAAGGTACTTCAGTTTTATCCGTTGACGGATAAAAATTCCAGAAATGTATTTGTCTTTCAACGGATAATGATTATCCGTTGATAGAGCAATTTTGACTCTCAACGGATAGGGAACATCCGTTGATGGAATAAACTATGTTAAAAGTCAAATTTGTTCTTAGCAACTAATATATTTCAGGCTTCAATTCAAATTGTAATAAAGACATGAATTTTAAGAGTAATTAAGCATACCTAGCTCACTTACCAATCTTGTGAATGTTGATTCATCAAGTGGCTTGGTAAATATGTCAGCAATTTGTTGTTCACTTGGAACAAAATGTAGTTCCACTGTACCATTCATGACATGCTCCCTAATGAAGTGGTACTTGATATCAATGTGCTTGGTCCTTGAGTGCTGCACAGGATTCTCTGTTATGGCTATGACACTTGTGTTGTCACAAAAGATAGGAATTCTATCAACATGAAGTCCATAGTCAAGGAGTTGGTTCCTCATCCATAACACTTGAGAACAGCAACTTCCAGCAGCAATGTATTCAGCCTCAACTGTAGAAGTAGAGACTGAATTTTGCTTTTTGCTAAACCATGATACAAGCTTGTTTCCCAGGAATTGGCAGGAGCCTGTTGTACTTTTCCTATCTATTTTGCAACCTGCATAGTCTGCATCTGAATAACCAATTAGATCAAAGCCAGATTCTCTAGGATACCAAATACCTAAATTTGGTGTACCCTTGAGATATCTGAAAATCCTTTTGATAGCAATTAAGTGAGACTCCCTAGGATCAGCTTGGAATCTAGCACATAGACATGTAGCAAATATTATATCTGGTCTGCTAGCAGTTAAATATAAAAGTGAACCAACCATGCCTCTATAACTTGTAATATCCACAGACCTTTCAGTCTTATTTAATTCAAGTTTGGTGGCAGTGGCCATGGGAGTTTTTGCAGATGAACATTCCATTAAGTCAAACTTCTTTAAAAGATCATAAATATATTTAGTTTGACTAATGAAAATTCCATCACTAACTTGTTTAACTTGTAAACCAAGAAAATAGGTTAGTTCTCCCATTAGGCTCATTTCATAATTACTTTGCATTAGCTTAGCAAACTTTTTGCAAAGTTTATCATCTATAGAGCCAAATATTATGTCATCTACATAAATTTGAACAAGTATACTAGAGCCATTAACATCCCTAAAGAAGAGAGTTTTATCAACAGTACCTCTAGTGAAGTGATTCTCCAAAAGAAATTTTGATAAGGTTTCATACCAGGCTCTAGGTGCTTGCTTCAGTCCATAGAGTGCTTTCAACAGATAATACACATAGTCTGGAAAATTTGGATCTTCAAATCCTGGAGGTTGACTTACATAGACTTCTTCCTCTAATTTCCCATTTAGAAATGCACTCTTGACATCCATTTGATAGACTTTGAAATTGGCATGGGCTAGAAATATTCTGATGGCTTCAAGTCTTGCAACAGGAGCATATGTTTCATCAAAATCTATTCCCTCTTGCTGAGAATAGCCTTTAGCAACCAGTCTGGCTTTATTCCTTATGATAATGCCATTTTCATCCATCTTGTTTCTGAATACCCACTTTGTGTCAATAGGACTCTTGTTCTTTGGTTTGGGTACCAGCTTCCATACTTGGTTTCTCTCAAATTGGTTCAGCTCTTCCTGCATAGCTAATATCCAATCTGGATCCAATAGAGCTTCTTCCACTTTCTTAGGTTCCTCCTGAGACAGAAAACTACTATACAGACATTCATCTTGAGTGGCTTTTCTTGTTTGCACTTTAGATGATGCATCACCAATGATCAGTTCAAAGGGATGATTCTTGGTCCATTTCCTTTGTGGTGGAAGATGTGCTCTAGATGAGGTGGCCTCAGTATTGTCATGATGTGAGACAGAGTGTTGACTAGTTGAAACTCCCCCTGAGTTGTTGGTCCTTTGCAGGGAACTTGGAGTTCTATCAACTGATGATGTAAATCGATTATCCGTTGATGAACTATGATCAACGGATGCTTCATTTTGTACTTCAACGGATGATGCACTATGTCTTTCAACGGATACTGCATTGCCTCTATCAACGGATGCAGTATTTTGTGCATTATCCAAGGGCATGTTTTGAATCCCTTTTGAAGTGTCATCTCCATCAGTCTCCTCTTCACTATCATCACAATATATATCAATGTTGTCAAATTTGAGTCTCTCATTATGTCTTTCATCTGTTAGTCCATCAATCTTTTTATCATCAAACACAACATGCACAGATTCCATAACAATGTTGGTTCTTAGATTGTAGACCCTATAAGATTTTCCAGCTGAGTAACCAACAAATATCCCTTCATCAGCCTTTGCATCAAACTTCCCTTTATGGTCAGATTGATTCCTCAGTATAAAGCATTTACATCCAAAGACATGAAGAAAGTTTAGAGTTGGTTTTCTTCTCTTGAACAACTGATAAGGAGTCATGCCTTTAGCTTGATTGATCAAAGAAATATTCTGAGTGAAGCAGGCACAATTAACAGCTTCAGCCCAGAAATATGTTGGTAACTTTGATTCTTCAAGCATTGTTCTGGCAGCTTCAATTAAAGATCTGTTCTTTCTTTCAACAACCCCATTTTGCTGAGGTGTTCTTGGAGCTGAGAACTCATGCATGATTCCATTTTCTTCACAGAACAGCCTTAATGTCAAATTCTTGAATTCAGTTCCATTATCACTCCTGATATTTCTAACCTTCAAGTCAGGATGATTGTTGACTTGCCTGATGTGATTGATAATGATTTCACTTGCTTCATCCTTTGATCCAAGAAAATAGACCCATGAGAACTTTGAGAAATCATCTACAATCACTAAGCAATATCTTTTTCTTGCAATAGACAATACATTGACTGGTCCAAACAAATCCATATGTAGCAGCTGTAATGGTTCATCAATTGTTGTTTCAAGCTTCTTTTTGAATGATGCTTTCCTTTGTTTGCCTTTCTGACAAGCATCACACAAACCATCCCTTGAGAATTCAACTAGAGGGATTCCTCTAACTAAGTCCTTTTTGACTAGATCATTCATTGTCTTGAAATTCAAGTGAGATAGCTTCTTGTGCCATAGCCAACTTTCAACTGTGCTTGCTTTGCTGAAGAGACAAGTAATGGATTCTGCATCTGTAGAGTTGAAGTCAGCTATGTACACATTTCCTTTTCTAACTCCAGTTAGAACCACTTTGTTGTCTTTCTTACTAGTGACAACACAGGCTTCAGAATTGAAGGAAACTGTATTCCCTCTATCACATAGTTGACTGATGCTCAGTAAATTGTGCTTGAGACCATCAACTAATGCAACTTCATTAATGATGACATTCCTTTTTGAAATCAAGCCATATCCCATAGTAAACCCTTTGCTGTCATCTCCAAAGGTTATGCTAGGGCCAGCTCTCTCCTTGAACTCTGTGAGCAGGGAGAAATCTCCTGTCATGTGTCTTGAACAACCACTGTCCAAGTACCATAGATTTCTTCCATTTCCCTGATTGCTTGATGAACTAACTTCATTTTCTTCAGAATCAGCCATGAGAGCAAGGTTGACATACTCCACATCTTCATCCTCTTCATCTCCATTAGCTGCCCAGTCCCTTTCTTGAGTAATGAAAGCCCTCTCCTTTTGCTTGAGTAGATCAAAATATTTCTTTTTGTAATCTACTTGTTCAAATTTCTTCTTTTCAGAAGTTGGCTTTCTGCACTCACCTGCAAAGTGTCCACTTATACCACAATTGAAACACTTGAACTTGGATTTGTCCACAGTGTTTTTGTGAGGTTTAGTGGCTCTAGTGTTTTTCTTGAATTTCATCTTTGCAAATCTTCTGGACAGAAATGCAAGATGCTCATCAATACCATCTGAGTCATCTTGGCTGGAGTTGTCTTCATTTTCAGCAACTTGCTCTTTCCCCTTGCTTGATTCCTGATTTCTTATACCATCTTTGGAGTTTGATGTAGATCTCGCAGTTTCTTGTCTGCATTTCCTCTCATCTTCAGCTACCAATGCAACTGAACTTCCTTTCTTTCTCCCCTTCTCCAATACCTCATCCTGTTCCAGCTCTAGTTCATAAGTCTTCAAGATTCCATACAATCTTTCAAGAGTGAAGTCCTTATAATCTTGAGAGTTTCTTAAGGAGACAGTCATGGGTTTCCATTCCTTTGGCAAGGATCTTAAAAATTTAAGATTTGAATCCTTCACCTGGTACACTCTTCCATACAGCTTCAGTCCATTCAACAGCTTTTGGAACCTATTGAATGTTTCATTTAAAGATTCATTTTCTTCAAAATGAAAGTATTCATACTGTTGAATGAGAAGCTGCATTTTGTTTTCTTTCACTTGTTCTGTACCTTCACACAGTAGTTGAACTGTGTCCCAAACCTCTTTGGCAGTTGTGCAATTTATCACATTATCAAACATATCCATGTTAAGACCATTAAACAAAATGTTCATAGCCTTCTTATCCTTGTGGACTTCTTCTGTGTCTTCCATTGTCCATTCTGCTCTAGGTTTTGGAATGGATTGACCAACAGCAACTATGGCTGTAGCAACTGTTGCTACTTTGTGGGGAATGTGAGGACCATTCTCAATGCAGTTTACATAACCTTCATCTTGGGAGAGTAGATGAAGGTGCATTTTCACCTTCCAATGGTGATAACTGTCTTTGTCAAGAACTGGGATCTTTACTCCAATATCCTTCTTACTCATCTTTGTTAGATTCCAAGATCTTTAAACTCTTTGTATGTCAAGAGCCTGCTCTGATACCAATTGTTATTCCTAGTGGACTAACAATGAGATTTACAGAAGGGGGGTTGAATGTAAATCTCAAAACTTTTTCAAGTTTTGAGCAGTTTATGAAAGTTGTGTGTTCAAGAAGAACAAGTGTGTGAATTGCTTTAAGCTAATACAGACAGATATATATTCAAGCACAAATGTAAAGAACACAACAGACCTTAAAAACTTTTCTGGTGGATTTGTTGTTCCACCAGAGATGGTATTTTAGAAAATCTGTGATTAAACAATGTTGATCACAGCTGCATCCTAGTACAAACTAGATGAATTTTCTCTCAATATTTTTCTAAACAGCTCTGGAAAATCTCTCATCTCATTACTAGCTTCTACTTGGTTTTTATATATTACCAAGTGTACAAGTGAAGAACAATATAAAATACAGTAATAAAATAAGATCTTCACTTGCTTCTTTTCCTGTTCACTCCAGTACTTTGTTGACTATTGCATCTTTGTACTAGAGAAGAACGGCTGCTTTTTCTGTTGTTCCTGAAATTCGGCTACCACATCTCAGTTGTCTCTATCAACCCATGTGCCTCTGTTTGTAGGTACAACTACCCCTTATCAACGGCTAATCATCAGAACATCCGTTGAAGCTTTCATCCGTTGATGCACTCATCCGTTGAAGGATGTTATCCGTTGAAGCTTTCATCCGTTGATGCACTCATCCGTTGAAGGATGTTATCCGTTGATGACTTTATCCGTTGAAGCTTTAGAGACATCCGTTGAAGCTTAGCTTCTCATCCGTTGAAGGTCTTTAAGTCATCCGTTGATACCACTTCACTTATACAAAATTACAAGGCATGCAGTATTTACAATTGGCCTTCCTATCTGCATATCATCTAGTAGTCAACATGACTCATAGTTTCTCTCAACTTCCAAGAATTACATTTTAAATACAGAGACTGAAATATGCTACAACACTAGACTTATTTCTAAGTAAAGCTACACCATCAACGGATAGCCAAAGTGGTCTTATCCGTTGAGGCTACAGACACTAAATTTCTACTTAAGTATTTTGTTAAACATATCATCAAACTAATGCACATACATTCCTAACAAAAAGATACGAAGATGCCAAGAAGAGGTGATGAGTCAACAAAACGACAACTTAACTGGAGAAGAAATCACAAGTCAGAAAGATGATGAAGGAATTCTATGATTTTTATCAAGAATCTTGATACCTAATGTACAAGAATTGAAGGAAGAAATCCTACGAGATGCTCAAAATTCAAGATATTCCATACATCCTGGAAGTACAAAAATGTATTGAGATCTGAAAGAAAACTTTTGGTGGCAAAATATGAAGAAAAAAATAGCAGAATGGGTAAGCAAATGCTACACATGTCAACGAGTCAAAGCAGAACATCAACGTCCAAGCGGATTACTACAACCATTGGATAGCCCATAATGGAAATGGTAACATTTAGCAATGGATTTCGTGGTAGGACTTCCAAGGACCAAAGCAAATCATGATCTAATTTGGGTGATTATCGACAGACTAACGAAATCAGCACATTTTCTTCCAATCAATGAAATATTTTCACTCGACAAGTTAGTACATCTATATCTCAAAAAAATTGTAATGCGACATGGAGTTCCTATATCAATTATGTCTGATCGAGATCCACATTTTAATTCAAGATTCTGGCGATAATTTCAAGAATGTCTTGGTACCAAGCTAAAGATAAGTACCGCCTATCATCCACAAATGTAACACCCCCAAATCCGGGGTCGGGGATCCGGGTTGTCACGAGTTCCATTTCCCTTATTAATACCCAATCTTAATGAACAATCAACTACTCCGTACTGTGACCCCACAATAAACACACACACCACAAGTTATAGTCTCTGAGATGAATATCCAAAAATAACACAAGTCATTTTATTCCACAACTATATGCCATTACACCTTAAAAGGGTTTCTGAATAAATTTACATATTCTTTTCCATTATTATAATTCATAAATATACATAAATCTGGTACAACAAAAGTTGAAAGCCTAGCCTATTGGTAGTTCCTACCTCAGCTACAACGGCATCAACGCCTACAGGAAACCGCGGAATGTTTCCTAACCGCTCACGTATTGGGAGCTTGATCCTATTCATCTTGTTTATCTGTTGTTGTGTGATGAAAGAAGAAAGCAAGGGTGAGCAACAAGCTCACCGAAATAATATGTATAATAATTAACAATATATGAGCATTCTCATAGTACTCATGAAAGTCTTGATCAAGAAGAAATGAACCAAGTTGATATCTTAACGTGACTAAGTCGCAAAATATTCAGTATATATATACATATATACTTTTCACAATCTTTGAAATCCTCTGACATGTATATTATACACAGAGTTCCAGTTTATAACTGTATAAAAATATCGTTGCAAGGTGATCTCATATATCTAACCTTGTCTCAACGTTTTTCCGAAAATTTTGACATGCACAAGATAATCATTTACTAGATATAAGTTTAAAAGATGAAGTTACAAGATACTCCAATATACTTATATCTTTCTGAATACTACTTGAACTACCCCTGTTCAAGTTATAATTAGTTTCAAAAGTTCATCACCCAGATGAGACTACAAGATAAGACTTGAATAGATTCAAACTTTGAAATATTATTGAATGAAATAAATTATGAGATACTTCATTAAGTCCCGATATATATCCATATATATCTCTCATACATTTTCTGAAACTGTTATGGATAAAAAGCTAAGGTTATTACTTGCTGTATTTATTACTAAGATTCGGGAGCTCAAGGCCTTTAATGGCTGCTCTCGTGTTTCGTAGCTTAATTCTGCCTTTACGAGATGCCTACGTATCTCTGTGAGTTAGAGAATCAAGCCAAAAAACGTAGTTCTGATTTGTGGGGTGAGACCCCTTATATAGATGTTGGTGGTCCTTGAATTGGACTTGGTATAGGAGACTTGGTGGGCAAGTCTCATAATTAGAATGGACTTTGGAGTCCTAGATAGTAGGAAACTGATTCCTTATCCTTTTAGGTCCCCTTGAGGCTTATCTATAAGGATTTATATCCTTATCAGGACTCTTCTCAACAGCTGATTTTTCCCTTATTAATTAATTACGAAATTAATTAATAATCAGGGCTTTTGGGCCTTTTTTATTCGACCAGACCCGATCTGGTCCATCAGGCTTAACCTTTCTGGTCTGAATATCAAACACCTTCTTATTGGGTCCAGCAGCCCATTATCAGGATTTATTTATCCCTATCATTTGCCCCCCAACTTTTGGGAAACATTGATTATGTTTCGCAGAAGTTAAGTCTATTCATTCCCTTACAGGGTTTCGTTCTTGCGTAAAGTGTGGAGCGACCTACACGTTTACAACGAATTTTTCCTTTTAGGAATTATTTTGATTTTCAGGAATTTTTCCCTTATTTCCGGGATTTTTCCCTAATTTCTGGAATTTTCCCTAATTTTTCTGGGATTTTTCCTTATTTTCCTGGGATTTATCCTTAATTTCTGGATTTTTCCCTTAATTTCTGGATTTTTCCCTTAATTTCTGGGATTTATCCTTAATTTCTGGATTTTTCCCTTAATTTCTGGATTTTTCCCTTAATTTCTGGGATTTATCCTTAATTTCTGGGATTTATCCTTAATTTCTGGATTTTTCCCTTAATTTCTGGGATTTATCCTGGATTTATTCCTTATTTCTGAAAATATTAACATTTTTCAGAAACTATTTAAGGAATTTCCTTATTTTTTTGTAATTTTCCAGGATTTTTTCTTCCCTTTTTCTTCCTTTTTTCTCTCTTTTTTTTTTTTTTTTTTTTTTACAATTTTCGACCAGGAATCCATTCGACCAGGATCCTGGTCGAATTAGCCCCTGCTGTGCCTTGGTCGAAGGATTTTCGAGGAGATTCCATTCGAGCAAGAATCCTGGTCGAATTTCGGCCAGGATTTCTCCCCCCTTTTTTTTTTTTTAAAATATTTCGACCATGAATTTTTTTTCAACTTCGGTTAAGATTTTCGGTCAGGATCTCCATTTTTTGACCGAATTAACCATCATCTCTTGCCTTGGTCGAAGATATTTCGAGCTGGATCATTTCGACCAAGATTTTATCTTGTTCCCTGGTCGAAAGGATCAAGGAACAAGGTCGAACATTATTCTGGCATTTCGGTCAAAAAACAATCATTTTCGACCAAGATTTTTGGTCAGAATTAATTTCTTGACCGAATTAGCTTCTTTTATCAGCCCTGGTCGAGGGAAATTCGACCTCAGACCATTCGACCAGGATTTCTCTGTGTTTTCTATTCGAAAGGGTCAAGAATATATACATATATTTTTTTGTATATACTTGGATTTAAGCTCTTAATTCTGGGCTAAGACTTGGGCCCATTTTAACTGGGCCTATTTTCTTATTTGGCCTACCCTTTTTTCTGGGCTTCAATAGAAAAACCTTGGGCCCCAGAATAATGTTCGACCTTGTTCCTTGATCCTTTCGACCAGGGAACAAGATAAAATCTTGGTCGAAATGATCCAGCTCGAAATATCTTCGACCAAGGCAAGAGATGATGGTTAATTCGGTCAAAAAACAATCATTTTCGACCAAGATTTTTGGTCAGAATTCATTTCTTGACCGAATTAGCTTCTTTTATCAGCCCTGGTCGAGGGAAATTCGACCTCAGACCATTCGACCAGGATTTCTCTGTGTTTTCTATTCGAAAGGGTCAAGAATATATACATATATTTTTTTGTATATACTTGGATTTAAGCTCTTAATTCTGGGCTAAGACTTGGGCCCATTTTAACTGGGCCTATTTTCTTATTTGGCCTACCCTTTTTTCTGGGCTTCAATAGAAAAACCTTGGGCCCATTTTTCTTGATCCAACTAGGTTTTTGCAATTGGCCCATTGTTTTAACTGGGCTCCCTTTCCACTCTTTTTTCTTAAACATCATTTGGGCCTCAAACAGGGCTTTTTAAACACTTGGGCCCTTAACCGGGCTTGATTTTTTCTAAAATTAGGCCCTTTTCTGAGATGGGCTTTTATTTTCTAAGCCCAAATTCCAAATCCTTCTAGGGTTTTTCTGGATTCTTCCAGATTCTTAAAAAACTCAAGTTTTCTTCTGATTTTTGCTAGAATTCTCTTGAATTTTCCAGGAACTTCCTGGATAATTCCAGAACCTTCTAAGTTTTGGGCCCAAATGGGCTTTTTTAAGGCCCATTATCCCCCTTCCTTGGCTATATAAAGGTGGGGTGAGAGTTTGATTTCTCCACACCTCTCATTTCACCTCTCTACTCATTCTACAACTTCTCCTCATCTTCCTCCAACTTTCTAACCTTTCCTCTCTCAAATCCCCTCCTTTAGTTTTCCAACCTCTCCTTCCTAGCTTTACTAATGGCTGACAAGAGTTCTGAGAGGGCGGCCAAGATAGCCTCGGCTTCAAAACGAGGTAAGGATATCGAGATCCGTTCTTCATATATGTCTTTAATTGATATGATTAACACTAGGGGGGATGAATATCCCTCCACTGCACATCTCGACTCTTTTAATCATTGTAATACTTGGCACAACATAGATTTCAATAAACTAAATGCTCGTTATAACGTCCTTCCTCCCCTTAGATTAGTTCCAGTCTCTGGTGGTGATCGTACTTGCCACTGGAGACCCGATACTCTCTTCATTTACACAGATGCCCTTAATGCTGGGCTTAGGTTTCCTTTTCACCCCTTTATTCCTCATCTTTTGGCTGATTTACAAATCAACCCGTGTCAGCTTCCTCCAAACGCCTGGAGGAACATTCTATGTTTTATGGTCTGCTGTCTTAGGGAGGGCTTTCCTCTTTCTGTAGCTGTTTTTAGGAAAGTCTTTCAGTGTTACAATAGTTCTTCCAGCATCTGCGGCTGGGTCTATGTCAAGCAAAGGCCCAAAAGCAAACATATCTTTAACAGTGCCTCTATTCGTGATAATAATCAAAATTGGAGGAATAGTTTCGTCGGGTTACGTTGGGAGAATGGTGACTGGGGCACACTTTTTCGATCTTCCTTTGGGAAGGTCAGTGATGGTAGCCTCAAATCCATTCACTTAACTCCTGAAGAAACTATTATTTATAATGGGCTTACTCAGGATGATGGCACGACCACCAGCTGGACTCTCTTAGAGGAGTTTTCCCTGATTCATGTGGGACTATCCTCTGTTTCTCAATAGGGTATTTTTCTTCCCTTCTCAATTTTACTTCATTTCATGCATTATTAACTTCACTTATTTTGTCCTTTGCTTTGTTTCAGCTGCTAAGGAGATTAACGAGGACAATGTTCCTTTGGTTGAGGAAACAGCTAGGATGAAGAAAGCTCGGCTCGCAGGCCTAGACACCCGGGGAAAGGCCACGGAGCCTATCTTTTTGAAGAAGCAAAAAGAGCCTATAGGGGAGGCTTCAACTGAAGGAGCTGGGGGCCATAGTGCTCCTATTATTGTTGCTGCCCCTACTGCTGCTGCCACAGGAGCCTTCCAGCCTCTCTGGGGATTCCGCCGAGGGGACACCGTGGTTGGTTCCACGAAACATGCTTGGGATTGGTCCTACCATAGCGTGACTCCAAAGGACTTTACTGATGTGGTGGCCACCCCTGACCTTGAGAGGATTAAGCTCATGGGAGCCCAATCTCTGGCTTCGGTATGCCTTCTCTCTTTTAAATTTATCTTTCATTCTTGTAGCATTTTCTTGCCTTATACTTCGTTGGTTGCTTTGTTTCAGTCTAACGCCTATTTACAAGGCGCCGTGATAGGGATAAATAAATTATGATTGTATAATTAAATACTGCATTAATTATACAAGCTGTGGGCTGCTAGACCCAATAAAAAGATATATGATACTCAGACCAGAAAGGTTAAGCCTGATGGACCAGATCAGGCCTGATGGAATAAAAAAGGCCCAAAAGCCCTGATTATTAATTAATTACGAAATTAATTAATAAGGGACAAAACAGATGTTGAAAAGAGTCCCGATAAGAATATAAATCCTTGGAGATTAGCCTCAAGGGGACCTAAAAGGATAAGGAATCAATTTCCTACTATCTAGGACTCCAAAGTCCATTCTAACTATGAGACTTGCCCACCAAGTCTCCTATACCAAGTCCAATTCAAGGACTCCCAACATCTATATAAGGGGTCTCACCCCATAAATCAGAACTACATTTTTTGGCTTGATTCTCTAATTCACAGAGATACGTAGGCATCTCGTAAAGGCAGATTGAGTCACGAAACACGAGAGCAGCCATTAAAGGCCTTGAGCTCCCGAATCTCAGTAATAAATACAGCAATTATATATACTAGTTTTAATCCATAACATTTGGCGCCGTCTGTGGGAAATAAGCAACAACAACCATGGCGAGAACACGGAGAACAATTGGAGCTCTAGAGGAAGGAACACCATCAGAGGCAACCCAGGTGATTTCATCAACCGTGGAGGTTCCTCCCCATTCAACTTATGCATCTACTCAGGGGGAAGCCCAGACAGGGGCAACTCATCCTCAGCCACAAGGGACAACTCCCCCGACTATTCAAGGTACGAATCCTCAAGTTCAACAAATACATATACCTGTGAATTCTCGACCCGTCGGGTATGAATATTCAGCTATTGTTACTACTAACCCCCCTTATGGGATGCCCCTTCGCCCTGAGGTTGGAGGAAGCGGATATGCTAGGCGAGGCGAAGCACGAGGGCAGTCACCCCCCTATATACGAGGTTTGGGTCCTATTCCTGAGGATCGGGAATTTTCTGGTCCTTATACTGAGAGAGACTCCGAATCTTCGGATGATGAAGTGGCCCCGAGAAGGAGGCGTCCTGGAAAAGAGCCAATGACCGACGGAAGGCAACGCCCCCAAAGCACCCCAGGGGCGAATCCCCAAGAAGTGCAGGAAAAGATCAGGGCTCATGAGGCTGAAATCCAAAGGCTGAGGCATGATTTGGAGGCTCACCAGGCCACCAGACCTGAGATATCTCCTAGGGGGAGAAATCCTCCTCCCGTCATAGACCTGGATGGTCCGGTAAGAAGAAGGGCTGCTGTCCCAAGAACTGATCCAAGCAATCTCCTTCCCCTTGGAGATCCTGATGATCCAACTCCACCCTTCATAGAAGAGATAATGAAGGCCCATATCTCGAGAAAATTCAAGATGCCCACTATCAAAGCCTATGATGGCACGGGAGACCCGCTAATCATGTTAGGACATTCTCTAATGCACTGCTGCTGCAACCCGTGAATGATGTTATAAAATGTCGGGCCTTCCCTCAAACCCTGTCGGGTATGGCTCAAAGATGGTACAGTCGCCTACCCCCAAATTCTATTGGATCATTCAGAGAACTAAGTCAGGCTTTTATTAAGCAATTCATCAGTGGAAGAGTCCATGAGAAAAGTTCAGCATCTCTTATGAGTCTTGTGCAAGGAGCTAAGGAATCCTTAAGAGATTACCTGAATCGTTTTACAAAGGAGGCTTTAAAAGTCCCAGATCTTGATGATAAGGTAGCCATGATAGCATTGCAACAAGGAACTAGGGATGAGTTTTTTAAGATGTCTTTGGCCAAACGACCCCCTGAGAGCATGTTGCAGCTCCAAGAGAGGGCAGGGAAGTATATCAAGGTTGAAGAAAGTATGAGGAAGACCGTAGTAAGTAATGAGCCCACTGGAGGCAAGAAACGAAAAACTGATTTGGAGTATATCGCTAAGGACAAATATCCTAGAACCGAACAAAACCCTGATTTAACCCCCAAGAAGGGAGGACCTGGGCAAAAGTTCACTGAATACGCTAAGCTGAATGCTCCCAGAAGTCAGATTTTGATGGAGATTGAGAAAGACAGAGATATTCGCTGGCCTAAGCCCTTGAAGGCTGATCCCGCCAAGCTAGATAGGGGCAAGTATTGCAGGTTTCACAAAGATGTTGGCCATGACACCGATGAGTGTAGGCAATTGAAAGATGAAATTGAGTTTTTGATTCGAAAAGGAAGATTGAATAAGTATACTGGAGATGGAGGGGACAGAAATAATAATGGAAGGAAGAACTTTGAAGATCGTAGGAGGGACCAAGATGATCAGGGGCGGAATCCCCAACCTAGAGGACCAGTTATAAACACCATTTATGGAGGGCCGAGACCTCGAGGGCCTGTGATAAACACGATCTTTGGAGGTCCAACTGCTGCTGGATTGTCCAAAAATTCCAGAAAGGCATATACTAGAGAGGTTATGCATATTGTTGGAGAAGCCCCGAAGAGGGCCAGGACAGAAGTAACATTGGCTTTTGATGATTCCGACCTAGAGGGTGTGAAGTTCCCCCATGACGACCCGCTGGTCATAACGCCGATAATAGGAAATATCCCGGTTAAGAGGGTCCTTGTGGATAATGGTGCTTCTGTGGATATCTTGCTCCACGACACCTTTCTAAGGATGGGGTATAACGACTCCCAGTTGACACCAACCGACATGCCGATATATGGATTTGCTGGAGTAGAATGTCCTGTGGAAGGGATAATTAAATTGCCAACCACCATAGGTACGGAGCCAAGGCAAGCAACGCAGATGCTGGATTTTGTGGTGGTAAAGGCTAGTTCAACTTATAATGCTATCATGGGGAGAACAGGGATACATGCCTTCAAGGCAGTCCCCTCTTCATACCATTCAGTTATGAAGTTTCCCACCCGAAACTGGATTGGAGAAGAGAGAGGAGATCAAAAAATGGCTAGAAGCTGTTATGTGGCCTCTTTGAGGGCAGATGGAGTCGGGGGGCAGGTTCTTCCTATTGAAGATATGGATGTTCGAGAAAATGATGAGAATAGAGGAAGGCCAGCAGAAGAATTGGTTTCGGTTCCTTTAGATCCCAAGAATCCTGAGAGGATGACTTTCATTGGAGCCACATTAGAGGAGCCCCTTAGAGGGAAGTTAGTGAAATTTTTGCAAGAAAATAGTGATGTGTTTGCATGGTCAGCAGCTGATATGCCAGGCATAGACCCGGAGTTAATTACTCACAAGCTAAACGTGGATCCAAGTCGGAAGACAGTGAAACAAAAGAAAAGAAATTTTGCCCCGGAAAGACAAGAGGCTATAAAGCAGGAAGTGGAAAAACTCTTAGAGGCTGGTTTCATTGAGGAGATTCAATTTCCGGAGTGGTTAGCAAACCCTGTAATGGTGAAGAAGGCTAATGGAAAGTGGAGGATGTGTATAGACTTCACTGATCTGAATGATGCATGCCCCAAAGACTGTTTTCCGCTGCCTAGAATTGATACTTTGATTGATGCCACCGCTGGACATGAGATGCTGAGTTTCATGGATGGGTTTAGCGGATACAACCAGATCAAAATGCATAAGGATGACATTCCAAAGGTATCATTTATCACTGACTTTGGTGTTTATTGTTATCTTGTTATGGCGTTTGGTCTCAAGAATGCAGGAGCCACCTATCAAAGGTTGGTGAATAGAATTTTTAAGGATCTTATTGGTAAGACTATGGAAGTCTATGTTGATGACATGTTAGTCAAGAGTCTAGTAAAGACTGATCATATAGCCCATTTAAGGGAAGCTTTTGAGGTCCTGAGGTACCACAAGATGATGTTGAATCCGACGAAGTGTGCTTTCGGAGTAGGATCTGGAAAATTCTTGGGATTGATGGTCTCAAAGAGGGGAATTGAGGCTAACCCCGATAAAATAAAGGCGATCCTGGACATGGAACCCCCCAAAACTGTCAAGGATGTTCAGAAGCTCACAGGAAGGGTTGCTGCGTTAGGACGATTCATCTCCAAGTCAGGAGACAAGTGCTTGTCATTTTTCAAGTCATTGAAGAACATCAAAGACTTTGTATGGAATGAGGAAAATCAGAAGGCATTTGAAGAGTTAAAGAAGTATATGGGTCAGGCCCCGTTGTTGGCTAAGCCAGTTCTGAGCGAAGTTTTATTCTTGTACTTGGTTGTTTCAGAAAGCGCTTTGAGCGCGGTTTTGGTTAAGGAGGAACTGAAAGTCCAGAAACCCGTATACTATGTCAGCAAAATCTTGCATGGTGCAGAGTTGAATTATTCAACTATTGAGAAATTCGCTTTAGCCTTGGTGATGGCTTCAAGAAAGCTGCGTCCTTATTTTCAAGCTCACCAGATTGAAGTGCTAACAAATCAGCCGCTGAGAAACATCATTCACAGTCCCAAGGCGAGTGGGAGACTGATTAAGTGGGCAATAGAGTTGGGAGAGTTCGATCTCAAGTATAAGCCACGTACGGCCATAAAAGCCCAGGCACTAGCTGACTTCGTGGTGGAATGTACCATACCCAACCAAGAAGTCCGGGGGCAGGAAGATACCATACCTCAAGACAAGGGAGTCGACAAGGAGGACAAGGAGAAAGAATATTGGGTTCTCTATTTTGATGGAGCATCAAAAACAAATTCCAGTGGAGCAGGGTTGGTTTTGCAAAGCCCTGATGGATTCCTAATTGAGTATGCTATGAAGCTAGACTTCCCAACCACAAACAATGAGGCAGAGTATGAAGCCCTGATTGCTGGCCTTGGTCTAGCTGGGACACTTAGAGTCAAAAACTTAAAGGTCCGTGGAGACTCAAAGTTGATCATATCCCAGGTAAAGGGAGAATTTGAAGGAAGGGATGATACGATGGCTAAATATGTTCGCCTAGTAAGGGCTGTGATGACCCAATTTAATGAATGCCATGTTGAACACATTCCAAGGGAAGAAAATGCTAAAGCAGATGCGCTATCAAAGTTTGCTTCATCTGAGATTGAAGAAAGTTCAGGAAGTGTGTACTTCCGTGTTTTGAAGACACGAAGCATAGATGTTAAGCTTGTGGCTCCCGTAGACTTGGGGACGTCATGGATTGATCCCATCAAGGCTCACATTCAGACCGGTTGGTTACCAAGCGATGCAATTGAGGCAC
This sequence comes from Apium graveolens, assembly GCF_009905375.1. Classification (NCBI taxonomy): domain Eukaryota; kingdom Viridiplantae; phylum Streptophyta; class Magnoliopsida; order Apiales; family Apiaceae; genus Apium; species Apium graveolens. The sequence continues at coordinate 203,169,519 of NC_133649.1, read as the reverse complement.
GGAAGTTAACTGTTCGAGCACTAAGGTACTCTTTGATAGATGGGATTCTATATAAGAGATCTTTCGTGGTTCCTTACTTGAGGTGTCTCAGGCCCGATGAGGCACGCTTGGCTCTTGAGGAAGTGCATGAAGGCATTTGCGGGCAGCACTTGGGGGGCAGGGCCTTGGCTCATAAGTTAACCCGTTTAGGCTTTTATTGGCCAGAAATGATGGCTGATGCCAAAGAATATGTAAAGAAGTGTGATCGTTGTCAGAAGCATGCACCAGTCGCCAGACAACCCCCCGAGATGCTTACCTCTATCAACTCACCTATTCCCTTTGCTATGTGGGGGATGGATATTCTAGGGCCTTTTCCTATGGCCACAGCACAAAGGAAGTTTCTGATTGTAGCCATTGATTATTTCACCAAGTGGATCGAAGCCAAACCTTTGGCCAAAATCACAACTAAGCAGGTTGCACAATTCCTGTGGGAAAACATTATGTGTCGATATGGAATTCCCCGTATCCTCGTCACTGACAATGGAACACAATTCAACAACGAGGAATTCAAGAAGTATTGTGAAGAAAATGAAATTGAGTAACGATTCACCTCTGTGGCTCACCCGCAAGCCAATGGGCAAGCGGAGGTAGCAAATCGGATAATCCTGGATGGATTAAAGAAAAGAATCGAGAAGTCGAGAAATAATTGGGTGGACGAGATACTTCCCATATTATGGGCCTATAGGACTACCTGTAGAGTCACGACAGGAGCAACTCCCTTCTTGTTGGCATATGGGGCAGAAGCGGTAGTTCCCGTGGAAATATCACATTCCTCTCCGAGGATTCAGGCTTTTGATGAAAAAGAAAATGAGGAAGGGCAGAAGTTAGCCCTGGATTTAATCGATGAAGTGCGAGATAAAGCACACGCAAAGATGGTAGAATATCAGAAAAAGGCTTCATTCTACTACAACCTAAGGGTTAAAGAGAGGTTTTTCAAACAAGGTGACCTAGTCTTGAGAAAAATAGAGGCTTCTGGTGTCGGACAGAAAGGAAAGCTTGCCCCAAATTGGGAAGGGCCGTATAGAGTCAAGAGCGTTCAGGGTAGAGGAACCTACAAGCTGGAGACTATGGATGGTTTTGAAGTCCCGAGAACCTGGCACGCACAAAACCTGAAGGTTTACTACGTGTGAGATGGTCGAAGTACGATTCTCACTTGCCATTGACAAGTAGGTTTAAAAGCACCTTGAAGCTTTGCTTGCATAGGATTTTATATTCCAGTAGAATTCACATTGTCTAGTTATTGTTGATTAGGGTCGAACCCATGCTATGTAAGGTTTTGGAAAACCAGACTTCATATTAAAGAGTTTGAAATTATTTCTATCTAAGGATGTTTAAGGTTCAAATGCATATTAAGATTGTAAAGATAAAACAGAAAAAGGCAAGAAAAGCAACATATAGAATACAAGCCCCGAAGGGTAATAAGTTCTGAATGCGATTAAGTCAATACATAGAAAGCCACAATGGGCCAAACAAGAAAAACAAAATACTCAAAGATCCTTGAAGAAGTCATCATCGATGTTTCCTTCATTGGCAGCAGAAGAAGGAACTGGAACATGATCAGTACCTCGAGGAGAAACAGCTTCGGCCTCAGCAGAAGAAGCAAGAATAGGAGAAAGAGGGATGTCATCAAGAAGAGGCTCTCTCCCAGGAATGTCAGGGACTGGATAGGCAGTGAGAGTCACCTCCGGAATCTTCTTCCCAATCTCCTCTACTATCTGCTCCCAACAGCTAGAAAAGGTCTCCGGGAAGTTAGCATCGTACTCAGCATTTAGGACATCCTGAAAGTCCTGAGATGCCTTATACTCAGCTATCACCTCAGCTCGGGCCCTTTGAGCATCCAGCTCCAGCTTACGAACTTTCTCCTTCTCATCCGCCAGCTCCTTCTCTACCTCACGGAAACGAGTGAAGTTGGCCTCAGAAGCCTTGAGGTACCTATCCCTGTCCCTCTCAGCAATAGTTAGGCTGGTCCTCACATCCTTCAAATTGTGAAGGGCAGCCTGGAGATAGGTATTCATCTGCATGAACATATCAAAGTACAGTAAGTAATTAAAAAAAAATAGTTAAAAAAGGAAGAGGCTTACAGAAGCCACGGCCTGAGCACCCAGACGCTCAATCTGTAGGTCATCAGAAGACTCTACGATCTCAGCCCTGTCACGAGGCGTGATCACACTCTGAGACCAAACGGCGGCAGCCTCGGAACTCCCTACTACCGTGTCCCTCCTCTGAAGGCCCCAAGTGATGGTGAAGGGAGAGGTATCTTCATCAAGGCTAGGAGGCCTCTGGGATAAAAAGGTAGGGACGGCCTCCTGAACCGTGACTGAAGGGCCGTCACCAATCCTAACCCGCTTGTCGCGGTGGGTCTCAACAGCAGAGCCCTGGGCGGCACGGGCCTCCCGCTTCTTGAAGATCGTGTCCAAAGCGGCCTTAGCTGCAGGCAAATACGAACACGTAAGAAAAAGGACAAATAGAGAAAGGAGAAAATGGAACAAAAAGGGGAAAGAAATACCCTCGGGACCGAGGTCACTTAGACCTAAACTTTGCAAATTACCCTCTGAAAGGATGAGAGCGCAATGGTGCAAGTTATCAGCAGTAATAGCCTTGATGGCCGCATCCTCATCTATCCCCAATTTTAGGTCTCTTAAAGACCCGTCTATACTTTTTGAGAAGTTGGGCCTGAAAAAATGATCCCAACCCTCCTCGGAATCCAGAAATACAAAAAACCACTCACTCTTCCATGTTGGATACGAGTCGGGGTTGGTGCCAGAAATAAAGCAGGAACGGGCCAAGGATCTATGAACTATTTTGACCCATCCTTGGTCCTCAGAAGCATTTACAAATTTAAATAAGTAACGAAAGACACAAACATTTGGCTCAAAACCGTGTTTACGAGATTGGGCCATATAACAGTGAATAAAACGCCAAGAGTTGGGTGTGAGTTGGGTCGGACAGACTCTGGCCTCAGCCAAGAGGCGAAAAACAAAAGGATGAGGAGGTAGGCGAAAACCAGCATAGAAGGTTTCCTTATAGACCCGAATGGTCCCAGGTTTTGGGTAGCAGGCCCTATCATTTGGGCCTGGAGCCTCGGCCCTATAAGGGTGAGAAATGCCAAAAAGGCGGGCTATGGTGCCTACTTGATCTAGACCAAATCTAGAAGGATAATTATATGCATCTAAGTGTAACATGTTAGGAAAGGCTTGCCCGAATTCGGTTAAAAGATCCCTAAGAGAAATAACTGAGGAATGTACAAGAGATTTTTTACCTCGGCTGGCCCTAGAGGGACGGGCGACAGCTTGGGGGACATGGGAGTGAGATGAATCGGAATCCGCCATGAATGAAGACAAAAACCCAGGAAGCTCTTGAAAGTAAGTGAAGAAGATGAAGATTCAAACAGAATCTTCAAAATCAGCCCAGAAAGCGGTGGAGTATAAAGCCGGAAATAGCTTGGAGGTGGCGATTCTTAAGAGACTAATTGCAGAGTTGAAGTTTAGAAATTTTTGTGAAGGTGAAGTGTGAGAAATGAACTCACACTCCACCTCTTATATAGAGGAGCTCAAAGATGCACAAATGGGCCTGGGCCTAAGAAAAAGGCGGGAAGCCCATAAGATTTGAATTTTGAAAAGATTTAAAATCAAAGTTCATTGAATGAATCAAAGCTCGAACAACCTCCAACAACGCCCAGGAGACAATATTCCTAGGCGCTGTTGGAAGGATGTCTCCTAGGCGGGGGTCAACAACGCCTAGGAAGTATGGGGCCTCCAACAACGCCCAGGAGACAATATTCCTAGGCGCTGTTGGAAGGATGTCTCCTAGGCGGGGGTCAACAACGCCCAGGAAGTATGGGGCCTCCAACAACGCCCAGGAGACAATATTCCTAGGCGCTGTTGGAAGGATGTCTCCTAGGCGGGGGTCAATAACGCCTAGGAAGTATGGGACCTCCAACAACGCCCAGGAGACAATATTCCTAGGCGCTGTTGGAAGGATGTCTCCTAGGCGGGGGTCAACAACGCCTAGGAAGTATGGGACCTCCAACAACGCCCAGGAGACAATATTCCTAGGCGCTGTTGGAAGGATGTCTCCTAGGCGGGGGTCAACAACGCCCAGGAAGTATGGGACCTCCAACAACGCCCAGGAGACAATATTCCTAGGCGCTGTTGGAAGGATGTCTCCTAGGCGGGGGTCAACAACGCCTAGGAAGTATGGGACCTCCAACAACGCCCAGGAGACAATATTCCTAGGCGCTGTTGGAAGGATGTCTCCTAGGCGGGGGTCAACAACGCCTATGAAGTATGGGGCCTCCAACAACGCCCAGGAGACAATATTCCTAGGCGCTGTTGGAAGGTCGTCTCCTAGGCGGGGGTCAACAACGCCTAGGATGCATTATGCAATAAAAGCCAATTTTCTGATTATTTAATTAATCAGAAAATGGGCTAAAAGTAAGAAAATTGCTGAAAAATTCCAAAAAATAGGGAAAAACAAAAGCAAAGAAGATCAGGAAAATTAAAAAATAATTTTCAATAATTATTTTTAATATTCTTGAAAAATTAGGGGAAAATACCTGTGAGTACCAAAATAAGGAAATTCCTTAAATATTTTCTGAAAAATATTAATAAGGAATAAATCCAGAAAATTAAAGGATAAATCCCAGAAATAAGGGAAAAAATCCAGAAAAATAAGGAAATTCCTTAAATATTTTCTGAAAAATGTTAATATTTTCAGAAATAAGGAATAAATCCAGAAAATTAAAGGATAAATCCCAGAAATAAGGGAAAAAATCCAGAAAAATAAGGATAAATCCCAGTAAATTAGGGAAAAATCCAGAAAATTAGGGAAAAATCCCAGAAGTAAGGGAAAAATTCCTGGAAATTAAAGATAATTCCTGAATCAAAGGAAAATTCATTGTAAATGTGTAGGTCGCCCCACACTTTACAGAAAAACGAAACTCTGTAAGGGAACAGATAGACTTAACTTCTGCGAAACCTAATCAATGTTTCCCAAAAGTTGGGGGGCAAATGATAGGGATAAATAAATTATGATTGTATAATTAAATACTGCATTAATTATACAAGCTGTGGGCTGCTAGACCCAATAAAAAGATATATGATACTCAGACCAGAAAGGTTAAGCCTGATGGACCAGATCAGGCCTGATGGAATAAAAAAGGCCCAAAAGCCCTGATTATTAATTAATTATGAAATTAATTAATAAGGGACAAAACAGATGTTGAAAAGAGTCCCGATAAGAATATAAATCCTTGGAGATTAGCCTCAAGGGGACCTAAAAGGATAAGGAATCAATTTCCTACTATCTAGGACTCCAAAGTCCATTCTAACTATGAGACTTGCCCACCAAGTCTCCTATACCAAGTCCAATTCAAGGACTCCCAACATCTATATAAGGGGTCTCACCCCATAAATCAGAACTACGTTTTTTGGCTTGATTCTCTAATTCACAGAGATACGTAGGCATCTCGTAAAGGCAGATTGAGTCACGAAACACGAGAGCAGCCATTAAAGGCCTTGAGCTCCCGAATCTCAGTAATAAATACAGCAATTATATATACTAGTTTTAATCCATAACACGCCGTGAGGCAAGCCGAATCATGGAAGCGGGCTTCTGATAAGGCCGATAATGCCCTCAGGAGGCAACAGAAGAAGTATGCTACCCTGGAGAAGAAGCTCAAGCGCAAGGAGGAAGAACTCGGAGAGTCTAACGCCGAGCTGGTGGTACTTCGGGCGGAGAAGGATAAAGCTATAGACAACTATCTGGACTCGGAGGAGTTTGCCCAATCTATGAGGATTAGGGATGATTCAGTCTTTCCCGAGTTTCTTAGGACTGGTTGGGACACGGCCCTTGGGACCGTGAACGAGGCTTGTCCTGATATTAACCCGGCAGACTATATCTGCCCTGATGACGAGGCTTTGCTACAGAGGTTTCGTACCCGAGTAGTTGTCTCAGACCATGTTCCTCAGGATCCACTCCTTCCTCCTCCCGAGTCTTCTTCCAGACCTGCTGAGGACGACAGCTCTCCCTCCTCCTCCGAGACGACAGAGACATCCAGCGAGAGTGGAGAGGACGATGATATGGATGCCGAGGGTACTTCAGCTCCTTAGAGCTTTTTCAGCCCTGCGTGGCTTTTTTTATTTTCGAGACTTTATTTATCAAACTTTTGTAACATCTATCAGATCTATTTCATTTATCACCTTTTATGCTTGCATCCATGCATTTGATTTTTATTTGAAGAACTTATGAATTTTATAAAATTGTCTGGGATTCGTCCCTTACACAAGTCTTAATAAATTTCGTAATAAAACTAAAACATATAAATCCTAAGCAAGCAAAGCTTCAAGGTGCTTTTCAACCTACTCGCCATCCTGACGAGTGAGAATCGTACTTCGACCATCTCACACGTAGTAAACCTTCAGGTTTTGTGCGTGCCAGGTTCTCGGGACTTCAAAACCATCCATAGTCTCCAGCTTGTAGGTTCCTCTACCCTGAACGCTCTTGACTCTATACGGCCCTTCCCAATTTGGGGCAAGCTTTCCTTTCTGTCCGACACCAGAAGCCTCTATTTTTCTCAAGACTAGGTCACCTTGTTTGAAAAACCTCTCTTTAACCCTTAGGTTGTAGTAGAATGAAGCCTTTTTCTGATATTCTACTATCTTTGCGTGTGCTTTATCTCGCAGTTCATCGATTAAATCCAGGGCTAACTTCTGCCCTTCCTCATTTTCTTTTTCATCGAAAGCCTGAATCCTTGGAGAAGAATGTGATATCTCCACGGGAACTACTGCTTCCGCCCCATATGCCAACATGAAAGGAGTTGCATTTGTCGTGACTCTACAGGTAGTCCTATAGGCCCACAATATGGGAAGTATCTCATCCACCCAATTATTTTTTGACTTTTCGATCCTCTTCTTTAGTCCATCCAGGATTATCCGATTTGCTACCTCCGCTTGCCCATTGGCTTGCGGGTGAGCCACAGAGGTGAACCGTAACTCAATTTCATTTTCTTCGCAATACTTCTTGAATTCCTCGTTGTTGAATTGTGTTCCATTGTTAGTGACGAGGATACGGGGAATTCCATATCGGCACATAATGTTTTCCCACAGGAATTGTGCAACCTGCTTAGTTGTGATTTTGGCCAAAGGTTTGGCTTCGATCCACTTGGTGAAATAATCAATGGCTACAATCAGAAACTTCCTTTGTGCTGTGGCCATAGGAAAAGGCCCTAGAATATCCATCCCCCACATAGCAAAGGGAATAGGTGAGTTGATAGAGGTCAGCATCTCGGGGGTTGTCTGGCGACTGGTGCATGCTTCTGACAACGATCACACTTCTTTACATATTCTTTGGCATCAGCCATCATTTCTGGCCAATAGAAGCCTAAACGAGTTATCTTATGAGCCAAGGCCCTGCCCCCCAAGTGTTGCCCACAAATACCTCCATGCACTTCCTCAAGAGCTAAGCGTGCCTCATCGGGCCTGAGACACCTCAAGTAAGGAACCACGAAAGATCTTTTATATAGAATCCCATCTATCAAAGAGTACCTTAGTGCTCGAACAGTTAACTTCCGTGCCTCAATTGCATCACTTGGCAACCAACCGGTCTGAATGTGAGCCTTGATGGGATCAATCCATGACGTCCCCAAGCCTACGGGAGCCACAAGCTTAACATCTATGCTTCGTGTCTTCAAAACACGGAAGTACACTACTTCCTGAACTTTCTTCAATCTCAGATGAAGCAAACTTTGATAGCGCATCTGCTTTAGCATTTTCTTCCCTTGGAATGTGTTCAACATGGCATTCATTAAATTGGGTCATCACAGCCCTTACTAGGCGAACATACTTAGCCATCGTATCATCCCTTGCTTCAAATTCTCCCTTTACCTGGGATATGATCAACTTCGAGTCTCCACGGACCTTTAAGTTTTTGACTCTAAGTGTCCCAGCTAGACCAAGGCCAGCAATCAGGGCTTCATACTCTGCCTCATTGTTTGTGGTTGGGAAGTCTAGCTTCATGGCATACTCAATTAAGAATCCATCAGGGCTTTGCAAAACCAACCCTGCTCCACTGGAATTTGTTTTTGATGCTCCATCAAAATAGAGAACCCAATATTCTTTCTCCTTGTCCCCATTGTCGACTCCCTTGTCTTGAGGTATGGTATCTTCCTGCCCCCCGACTTCTTGGTTGGGTATGGTACATTCCACCACGAAGTCAGCTAGTGCCTGGGCTTTTATGGCCATACGTGGCTTAAACTTGAGATCGAACTCTCCCAACTCTATTGCCCACTTAATCAGTCTCCCACTTGCCTTGGGACTGTGAATGATATTTCTCAGTGGCTGATTTGTTAGCACTTCAATTTGGTGAGCTTGAAAATAAGGACGCAGCTTTCTTGAAGCCATTACCAAGGCTAAAGCGAATTTCTCAATGGCTGAATAATTCAACTCAGCACCATGCAAAATTTTGCTGACATAGTATACGGGTTTCTGGACTTTCAGTTCCTCCTTAACCAACACTGCGCTCAAGGCGCTTTCTGAAACAGCCAAGTACAAGAATAAAACTTCACCCAGAACTGGCTTGGCCAACAACGGGGCCTGGCCCATATACTTCTTTAACTCTTCAAATGCCTTCTGATTTTCCTCACTCCATACAAAGTCTTTAATGTTCTTTAATGACTTGAAGAATGACAAGCACTTGTCTCCTGACTTGGAGATGAATCGTCCTAGCGCAGCAACCCTTCCTGTGAGTTTCTGAACATCCTTGACAGTTTTTGGGGGTTCCATGTCCAGGATTGCCTTTATTTTATCGGGGTTAGCCTCAATTCCCCTCTTTGAGACCATCAATCCCAAGAATTTTCCAGATCCTACTCCGAAAGCACACTTCGTGGGATTCAACATCATCTTGTGGTACCTCAGGACCTCAAAAGCTTCCCTCAAATGGGTTATATGATCAGTCTTTACTAGACTCTTGACTAGCATGTCATCAACATAGACTTCTATAGTCTTCCCAATAAGATCCTTAAAAATTTTATTCACCAACCTTTGATAGGTGGCTCCTGCATTCTTGAGACCAAACGCCATAACAAGATAACAATAAACACCAAAGTCAGTGATAAATGATACCTTTGGAATGTCATCCTTATGCATTTTGATCTGGTTGTATCCGCTAAACCCATCCATGAAACTCAACATCTCATGTCCAGCGGTGGCATCAATCAAAGTATCAATTCTAGGCAGCGGAAAACAGTCTTTGGGGGCATGCATCATTCAGATCGGTGAAGTCTATACACATCCTCCACTTTCCATTAGCCTTCTTCACCATTACAGGGTTTGCTAACCGCTCCGGAAATTGAATCTCCTCAATGAAACCAGCCTCTAAGAGCTTTTCCACTTCCTGCTTTATAGCCTCTTGTCTTTCCGGGGCAAAATTTCTTTTCTTTTGTTTCACTGTCTTCCGGCTTGGATCCACGTTTAACTTGTGAGTAATTAACTCTGGGTCTATGCCTGGCATATCAGCTGCTGACCATGCAAACACATCACTATTTTCTTGCAAAAATTTCACTAACTTCCCTCTAAGGGGCTCCTCTAATGTGGCTCCAATGAAAGTCATCCTCTCAGGATTCTTGGGATCTAAAGGAACCGAAACCAATTCTTCTGCTGGCCTTCCTCTATTCTCATCATTTTCTCGAACATCCATATCTTCAATAGGAAGAACCTGCCCCCCGACTCCATCTGCCCTCAAAGAGGCCACATAAGAGCTTCTAGCCATTTTTTGATCTCCTCTCTCTTCTCCAATCCCGTTTCGGGTGGGAAACTTCATGACTGAATGGTAGGAAGAGGGGACTGCCTTGAAGGCATGTATCCCTGTTCTCCCCATGATAGCATTATAAGTTGAACTAGCCTTTACCACCACAAAATCCAGCATCTGCGTTGCTTGCCTTGGCTCCGTACCTATGGTGGTTGGCAATTTAATTATCCCTTCCACAGGACATTCTACTCCAGCAAATCCATATATCGGCATGTCGGTTGGTGTCAACTGGGAGTCGTTATACCCCATCCTTAGAAAGGTGTCGTGGAGCAAGATATCCACAGAAGCACCATTATCCACAAGGACCCTCTTAACCGGGCTATTTCCTATTATCGGCGTTATGACCAGCGGGTTGTCATGGGGAAACTTCACACCCTCTAGGTCGGAATCATCAAAAGCCAATGTTACTTCTGTCCTGGCCCTCTTCGGGGCTTCTCCAACAATATGCATAACCTCTCTAGTATATGCCTTTCTGGAATTTTTGGACAATCCAGCAGCAGTTGGACCTCCAAAGATCGTGTTTATCACAGGCCCTCGAGGTCTCGGCCCTCCATAAATGGTGTTTATAACTGGTCCTCTAGGTTGGGGATTCCGCCCCTGATCATCTTGGTCCCTCCTACGATCTTCAAAGTTCTTCCTTCCATTATTATTTCTGTCTCCTCCATCTCCAGTATACTTGTTCAATCTTCCTTTTCGAATCAAAAACTCAATTTCATCTTTCAACTGCCTACACTCATCGGTGTCATGGCCAACATCTTTGTGAAACCTGCAATACTTGCCCTTATCTAGCTTGGCGGGATCAGCCTTCAAGGGCTTAGGCCAGCGAATATCTCTGTCTTTCTCAATCTCCATCAAAATCTGACTTCTGGGAGCATTCAGCTTAGCGTATTCAGTGAACTTTTGCCCAGGTCCTCCCTTCTTGGGGGTTGAATCAGGGTTTTGTTCAGTTCTAGGATATTTATCCTTAGCGATATACTCCAAATCAGTTTTTCGTTTCTTGCCTCCAGTGGGCTCATTACTTACTACGGTCTTCCTCATACTTTCTTCAACCTTGATATACTTCCCTGCCCTCTCTTGGAGCTGCAACATGCTCTCAGGGGGTCGTTTGGCCAAAGACATCTTGAAAAACTCATCCCTAGTTCCTTGTTGTAGTGCTATCATGGCTACCTTATCATCAAGGTCTGGGACTTTTAAAGCCTCCTTTGTAAAACGATTTAGGTAATCTCTTAAGGATTCTTTAGCTCCCTGCACAAGACTCATAAGAGATGCTGAATTTTTCTCATGGACTCTTCCACTGATGAATTGCTTAATAAAAGCCTGACTTAATTCTCTGAATGATCCAATAGAATTTGGGGGTAGGCGACTGTACCATCTTTGAGCCATACCCGACAGGCCCGACATTTTATAGCATCATTCACGGGTTGCAGCAGCAGTGCATTAGAGAATGTCCTAACATGATTAGCGGGGTCTCCCGTGCCATCATAGGCTTTGATAGTGGGCATCTTGAATTTCCTTGAGATATGGGCATTCATTATCTCTTCTGTGAAGGGTGGAGTTGGATCATCAGGATCTCCAAGGGGAAGGAGATTGCTTGGATCAGTTCTTGGGACAGCAGCCCTTCTTCTTACCGGACCATCCAGGTCTATGATAGGAGGAGGATTTCTCCCCCTAGGAGGTATGTGGGGTCTGGTGGCTTGGTGAGCCTCCAAATCACGCCTCAGCCTTTGGATTTCAGCCTCATGAGCCCTGATCTTTTCCTGCACTTCTTGGGGATTCGCCCCTGGGGTGCTTTGGGGGCGTTGTCTTCCATCGGCCATTGGCTCTTTTCCAGGACGCCTCCTTCTCGGGGCCACTTCATCATCCGAAGATTCGGAGTCTCTCTCAGTGTATGGACCAGAAAATTCCCGATCCTCAGGGATAGGATCCAAACCTCGTATATAGGGGGGCGACCCCCCTCGTGCTTCGCTTCGCCCAGCATATCCACTTCCTCCAACCTCAGGGTGAAGGGGCATCCCATAAGGGGGGTTAGTAGTAACAATAGTTGAATATTCATACCCGACGGGTCGAGAATTCACAGGTATATGTATTTGTTGAACTTGAGGATTCGTACCTTGAATAGTCGGGGGAGTTGTCCCTTGTGGCTGAGGATGAGTTGCCCCTGTCTGGGCTTCCCCCTGAGTAGATGCATAAGTTGAATGGGGAGGAACCTCCACGGTTGATGAAATCACCTGGGTTGTCCCTGATGGTGTTCCCTCCTCCAGAGTGCTGGTTGTTCTCCGTGTTCTCGCCATGGTTGTTGTTCGGCCCTTCCCACAGACGGCGCCAAATGTTATGGATAAAAAGCTAAGGTTATTACTTGCTGTATTTATTACTAAGATTCGGGAGCTCAAGGCCTTTAATGGCTGCTCTCGTGTTTCGTAGCTTAATTCTGCCTTTACGAGATGCCTACGTATCTCTGTGAGTTAGAGAATCAAGCCAAAAAACATAGTTCTGATTTGTGGGGTGAGACCCCTTATATAGATGTTGGTGGTCCTTGAATTGGACTTGGTATAGGAGACTTGGTGGGCAAGTCTCATAATTAGAATGGACTTTGGAGTCCTAGATAGTAGGAAACTGATTCCTTATCCTTTTAGGTCCCCTTGAGGCTTATCTATAAGGATTTATATCCTTATCAGGACTCTTCTCAACAGCTGATTTTTCCCTTATTAATTAATTACAAAATTAATTAATAATCAGGGCTTTTGGGCCTTTTTTATTCGACCAGACCCGATCTGGTCCATCAGGCTTAACCTTTCTGGTCTGAATATCAAACACCTTCTTATTGGGTCCAGCAGCCCATTATCAGGATTTATTTATCCCTATCAGAAACCCTCTGTCATGTAAAGTATGAACAGAGTTATAATATCCAATGAATTTTGGAAAGAAAATAATTTTGGCATAAACCCGATATCTTGCTGATCAGACAAAGATACCAATAAGTAACCTTTTCTACTGTAGATGGATGAATTCCTTGCCGGTCATCACCCTGGCCGCATTAGGACCTCGCACTAGACCGTTACCCGGCCACTCACGCGTGGATGGACTGTCACCCAGCCTCTTACACCTTCATAGACCGTACCCCGGCCTGTCGCTTATGTCGACTCAATCAGATGGACTTACTTCCCAAACGTTGGGCAAGTAACCAAATTGTTTTCTCAAAACAACAACCTCGTTGCGAATATAAAATACACCACAGAGCCAGATCCCCAAGATTTTTGAGTGAATATTCAAGTCTCCTTCGAAAGGAAGATCTTAAATCTGAAAACGAGTTTTGGGATCCGCTCTAACTTTTAAAATCATTTTGAAGACTCGAAAACATTTTTAAGAATGTTTGGAGTAAAGTTGATTTAATGAAATAAATCAGTCCCGATATATTAGAAAATATATGAATATTATTATTTAAATAATATTCCCATAAGGATAATCCTTATAAAAATAATTGAAGTAAAAGTTTTAAAACTCATACTTGAAATGGATATTAAATAACCAAAGATATACTTAAACGAAAGTATGATCTTTATTTGAATAATCGAAAATAAGTTTGATTATCGAAACATTATTCTTTAATAAAATAAAGAATAATATTTAGTAAATAAGCGGAGTCATAAGTCCTCGAATGAATATTCAAAATAATATTCATTAAATAGAATAAACAAAGTCGTAAGTCCTCGAATGAATATTCAAAATAATATTCATTAAATAGAATAAACAAAGTCGTAAGTCCTCGAATGAATATTCAAAATAATATTCATAAAATAAAATAAACGGAGTCATAAGTCCTCGAATGAATATTCAAAATAATATTCATTAAATAAAATAAGTAGAGTCATAAGTCCTCTAATGAATATTCAAAATAATATTCATTAAATAAAATAAGTTATCGAATAAACCTTATTCGATTAATAGTTTTGAAAACTATATCTATATATATATAAATATATATATATATATATAATACTCGGGAACATCGACTCCCGGTTTAGAAAATGTTCACCTTTGGGTCCCCTATACCAAGGGTATACGCAACTACTGCTTATCTCTAGCATAGGTATTATGCAACTTATAAGCATTTGAATCAACAATTAGATATCAAGATTACGAAATAGGCATGCATATAAATATCATATCACATGCTCCAATATATCGCAAGACTTTGCTAATAATAATCATGCATCTATCACAAGATAATGCATATACATATATACATCACAACAACAGTATAACGGATAGAAAACTTGCCTGAGTGTTCCCGGTTAGACTTAAGCTTAGAGTGGGTCCGATAACCTATGAACAACAACATAAGTCGGAATTAAACCATGGTCACTTAAGAAACTAGACTTTAACCAATTTAACCCTAACATTTGCTTATGGTCACTTCTACGCTTAACGAATCACATAAGTCGCTCGAGTACCCTCGGCTCTACCATATTTAATAAATTAACCATTGAGAGTTTTAAGGCGATTCTTTCGCGAGTACCCTACCAACTTCCGAATACACTTTACATAATTGTTTCATAATCCAATTAGTTATTTAAGGGCCTTAACCAATGTTTTAAAGTAAGGCGAGGGGTAATGGTTCGTTCGCGAAACGCCGTTACTTAAAACGGTCGTTTCTCCTAAACCGTACATCGGATTCAAGCGAACCACATATCAAAATGAAGCTCGTAACATGAAATATCTAATCATGGCAATGGTCAAAACCTAACAGTGAGTGCACGGGTCCTTAAGTTAAGAACAAAAACAGTCTAAGGAAAATTGGGCATTACGACGGCTATAACTTAGCAATTCCCAAATTTTTACCCAATCAATTCAATATTAAACCACCACCAATCAATACCATTCCACCATCATTCAACAACAAATCAACCACACAACCAAACTTCATCCAAATCCTATTAAATCAGTCCATTACTTCATGTTTTATCCATCTTATTCAATCACAACAAGAGCTACTAACTATACTTAAGGTTCATCAACCAACAACCAAGATTTATAACCCAAAATCATTATAATTCCAACCAAACTCTAAACATACAAGAATCATGCTCTCATGAACTATAACAAACAAAATCAAACCTAATACTCAAAGTAAAGTTAGGGTTTGGAGGGGTTATACCTTCCTTGGAGAGTGGAGAATCATTTAGGAAGCCTTAAATAATCACTAACTATCTCCACTAAGCTTGGATCTTGAAGAAAACATAAGAAAACACAAAGTTAGTTTCTTGAAAACACTATTCACCAAGAACTTTGATGAATTGATTAGCTATGTTAAACATAGAATCTTGAGCTTAAACTTATGGCTCATCTAAGTTATGAATTATGGAAGCTAAAGAAACAAACCTCTTGATTTTTGAAGGTGTGTAGCTTGAGTTTTGAAAATTCTCCTTTGCTTTTCATGGAAAAGCCGAGAGCAAGAATGAGGGGGGAGAAGAAATGCTTCTTGTTTGGTTGCCTAGGTATTTGTGTGATGATTTTCTTGTTAATTAGGTTGTTACCATGGTAAAAATTGTGTGGCTCACAATCATCCAACAATTCCTTCCCTTTTGGTCATGCTTATGTCATCCTCCTATGTCATCCTCCCACATTTGTCCTCTTCTTGTTGGTGTGATGACATCATCATCACTAACCTCTTTGATTAGATCCTAATTACTTGGCTAATGACCGCTGATCTGTTATACGGTTTGCTTAACTTTCGTTCTTGTTTATCGTTTGAGGGATCATACCCGGGATCTTATTACTTGGGTTTCCTTAACCTTTCTCAATACATTGTATTCCCTTTATGATCCTCTCTTATAATCCTTGAATTTAAATCCTTTTTATCCTGTTACCTTATACTCAATTCTTTCGGTATCTGGTGGATTTTCGGGAAAAATCAAAGTGTTCGGATTTGGATTTTGACGATCTTTACATACACTTATATACCACATAGAGTACTTATAAGATCTCAGAATATCCATAAAAGAACCCCTACATAGTGTGGCATGAAAAGTTTCCTTATTCAGCATAATCAGCAAAACCACTATTCATAAGGGTTACAAAAAGTCCAAAAATTTTGGGGGTATTACAGTCTCCCCTTCTTAAAAGGATTCCGTCCCGGAATCAGATAGAAAAGAATAGGTATACTCTCTTAACATTGCACTTTCTAACTATCCAGTAAATTTTCCCACATTGTGGTTCTATCATCAAACTCTGACTAGTTTGATAACCCTTCTCCTAAGCACTTGTTCCTTTTCAATCTATAACCTTTCCCGGTTGCTCCATATAGGTTACGTCTGGTTGCATGTCTATGCGCTTATATGCCCCTATTTGTCTGGCATCTGGATTACACTTCCTTAACATCGATACATGGAACATGTTATGAACTTGCTACAGGTTCGGGGGTGGGGCTAGCTCATATGCTAACTTCCCAATACTTCTTAATATCTCCAAGGGTCCAACAATTCGTGGGATTAGCTTTCCTTTCTTTCCGAACCTCATCCATCCTTTCCAAGGGATACCTTTAATATTACTAGGTCCCCTATTTCATACTTTTTGTCCTTTCGAGTCAAATCATCATACCTCATTTATCCCACTGGGGTTGTTGTCATCCGTCTTCTGATTAGATCCACCATGTCTTTGGTCCATTGGACCACTTCGGGTCCGAGCATCTTGTGCTCTATAACATCATCCTAACATAAGGGAGATCGACATTATCTTCCCTCAAGGATCTCATAAGGTGATATCTTGATAATGACATATGATCTATTGTCGTAAGAAAACTCAATCCGTGCTAAGTGACCATTCTAAATTCTTAAGTCTATTGCACAGACTTGTTGGATTTTAAACGCAGCGGGGGCGTGGAAAAACACTTTTACACATACAAAATCCAAATAAAAGCATATAAATTGTGAATAAAAATTCGAGGGATCGAATCTAACCTTTTAAAATAATTCGGAGACAACGATCAGAGATCCTTAGCAGTTGCTCCTCAAGTGTGAAGCACTCCACCGGTATCCACCAAGAAAACGACTTATAGGAGGAGGAGGAGGTGGAGAGAATTTGGTTTTCTGAAACTTTTGGGTTTCTGGGGTAAGAATAAAATAGGGTCTATAATAGTGTATTTATAGGCAAAATTTTCAGCTGAAATTTTCCCATAAATAATATTATTATTATCCCATTTATTATTCTCATTAATAATTAAAACACCTTTTAATTATTAATCCTTTTTCTAAACACTTTAGAAGTAATTCTCTCTCTTGATTTAATTTCCAAAAATTAAATCCTTAATTAATAATATTAAGAACTTTTCTTAATTAATTTATAATCAATTAAATCTCATTTAATCAATTATTAAATTTGCCAATTAATTATTTATTTCACAAATAAATAATTATTAGCCATTATTAATTAATTCTTCACCATAAAATCATTCTCTTTTTATGGTGTGACCCTGTAGGTTCAATATTAAGCCGGTAGTAGAAATAAATAATAATAAAACTATTTTATCATTATTTATATAAATTCTCTAATTTATTAAATATGATTAATTAATTAATCACATTTATTCTACATCGTGAGTGATGCTTTTCAACATATCGCGACTATCCAGATAATATGAATTCACTGCTTAGAATACCAAGAACCTGTCAGTGAATAGTTACCGTACAATAAACTCCTTCTACCCTACAATGTCCCGATTAAATACAAGGCATGGATCTCGTGTCAAGCCTATCTAATTCACTCACTTGCTTACCATTTACTATGCGTAGTTCTATGCAAATTAGAAACTCCTTTCTAATTTCATTCACTCTGGCCAGAGATTCCTGAACTAGCATAAGTGGATCAGCCTTGAACATTCGCTTCCTTCACTGGAAGGGGTAGATCCTTTATTGATCATACACTATCTTCGTGTACAAATTCCTATACCCAGAAGAGCCCTAATAATTGTCCCTGGAGACTAAGAACTAAACCAAAGCATAGATCAGTGTACACAAAATGACTATGATGACCTCAAGTCTAAGGATACTTGTACAACTATCACTATGTGAACAACTGCTGACACGTGAGTGAACTCCATCAGTTGTTCAGCTGTGCGAGTCATGTTCAGTGAACTTATTCCATAATAAGCACCTACATACTAGCTATAGTGTCACCACACAAATGTCTATGAGAACAGACATCCTTCATAATGAAGCAAGCATAGTATGTACCGATCTCTGCGGATTATTAATTACCAGTTAGTAATCCTATGACCAGGAACTATTTAAGTTTAGAGTTATCATCTTTTTAGGTCTCACTATTATGATCTCATCATAATCCATAAAAAGCTTTACTCTAAACTATGGTATATCTTATTTAAACACTTAAATAGATAAAGCCCGTAATAAAAACAAAACAAGTCTTTATTAATAGCAATGAAATCAAAACAGATTACATAAAAGTTATTCCTAAATCCTAATACACGATTGGACTTAGGACATATTCCTTTCAATCTCCCACTTGTACTAAAGCCAATCACTCTGGTATCTAATACCCATCTTGTCTTTATGACGATCAAAGTGACTTTCATAAAGTAGCTTTGTGAGTGGGTCTGCTATGTTGTTATGTGTGTCAACTCTATTTCAATACAATACAAGAAATGTTACCGTGCTCCCACTAACCCTTTTGTAGACACATGGTTCATCTGCATTTTTGATAAAATCAAACTCTTTAATTGTCTCATCAAAACGAATGTTCCATCTTCGAGAAGCTTGCTTTAAACCACATATGGTTCGCAGTAGCTTACACACTAGGTTTTCATTTCCCTTGGAAAGAAAACCATCTGGCTTTATGCCAGATCACATAGTCGTAGTAAGCAGCAATCGCAAGCAAAATCCAAACTGATTTTAACGGGGCTACAGGTAAAAGGTTTCATCAAAGTCAATCCATTGCCTTTGTTTGAATCCTTTTCCCAAAAGCCTGGCCTTATAGGTCTCCACCTGGCCATCTGCTCTAATCTATCTTTTGTATACCGTATACATAGATTCCATTCTGGATTTCATGGCACTATGCCATTTCTCTGAGTCAACACTACTCATAGCCTCATTATAGGTCACAAGGTCGTCATCATCAATGATCGACAACTCATTGTCATTCTCAATGACAAGGCCATAATACCTCTCAGGTTGGCGAGACACTCACCCTGATCTATGAATGGGCTGTTCCACAAAAGGTTGTTCAGTCAAAACAGGTGTTTCAATTGATCCGTAGTAGTTTGTGCTTCTGGAACTTCATCAAGTTCAATTTTGCTCCCACTGTTTCCTTCAAGGATAAACTCCTTTTCCAAGAAGGTAGCATGTCTGGAGACAAACACCCGATGATTGGTGCAAAAGTAATACCCTAAAGTCTCTTTAGGATATCCCACAAAACTACATTTTACGGATCGATATTCCAGCTTATCTGGGTCAACTTACTTGACATAAGTTGGACATCCCCAAATCTTAACGTGTTTAAGACTCGGTTTCCTTTCTTTCCATATCTCATACGAAGTTTGAGGAACAGATTTGGAAAGCACCTTATTCAGTAAATATGCTGAGGTTTCCAATGCATAACCCCATCGGAATACTGGAAGATTTGCATAGCTCATCATGGACCGAACTATGTCTAACAAAGTTCGATTTCTCCTTTCAGATACCAATCTGGAGGAGTCCACTGGGAGACTATACCATTTACTTTGAGATAATCCAGAAACTCTCCATTCAAGTATTCACCACCTCGATCTAATCGAAGAATTATAATACTATGTTTGGTTGTTTCTCCACATCATACTTATATTCTTTGAACCTTTCAAAGGCCTCAGACTTGTGTTTCATCAAACACATATCCGAATCCAGATCTATCATCTATGAAAGTAATGAAGTATGAAAATCCACCCATGGCTTGCGTAAACATTGGTCCACATACATTTGTGTGTACCATTCCTAGCAAATCTGCAGCCCTCTCTCCATGTCCACTAAATGGAGACTGCAGTGCCACTATAAAGTGAGATTTTCATCATCCCTTTTATTTTATTAGTTTGTTCAATCTGAAGTAAATTATGTCACATATATACAGACCATTATTTAAAGTACCACGTCCATAAAGAATATTATCTCTAAGAATAGAACATTCATTATTCTCAATAATAAATGAAAATCCAGCCAAGTCTAACATGGGAATACTATTCCTCACAATCGAGGGAAAAAAATAACAATTATTTCAAACAATAGTCTTGCCCGTAGGCATATGTAAATGAAATGATTCTACATCTTCAGCAGCAACTCTTGCTCCATTTCCATCAGTAGAATCACCTCCTCTTTCTCAAGAGTCCTACTTCTCCTTGGTCCCTGCAACAAATTGCAGATATGAGAACCACAGGCGGTATCTAATACCCAAGTAGAAATGACATATTCACTTCTATCATGAACATACCTGAATCAGAAGTGGTAGTCTCACTACCCTTCTTCTTCTTCTTCAATTCTGCAAGCTAAACCTTGCAGTTCCTCTTCCAGTGCCCCATCCTTGTTACAGTGAAAGCAAACAACTTTGCTCTTGGGGTCTTCAGCTTTTGGTGGAACCGGCATTTTCTCACCTACTTTCTTCTTCTTGGAAGAGTTCCTCTTCCTTTTCTTAGGATTGGAACCTTCACCAATTAGAAGAACAGAACTCTTCTTAGGGGGAAAATTCGATTCCGCAGTCTTCAACATGTTGTGGAGTTCAGGCAGGCTGACATCCAACTTATTCATGTGAAAGTTCACAACAAACTGTGAGAACGAACTCGGAAGCGATTGCAAGACCAAGTCTTGGCTCAACTCCCCATCCATGGCAAAACCAAGTTGTCCAAGACGTTCAATCAAATTGATCATCTTAAGTCCATGGTCATTCACAGATGATCCCTCAGACATCCTACAACCGAACAGCTCCTTCGATATCTTATATCGAGCTGTCCTCCCCGCCACATCATACAACTCTTGTAGATGCATGAGGATAGTGTGAGCATCCATATGCTCATGTTGTTTCTGTAGCTCAATGTTCATGGAAGCTAGCATGATGCATTGAGCAACATTTGCATCATCTATCCACCTACGATACACAACATGTTCATCATTATGTGCATCACTAGCAGATTCAGTAGGCTTAGGTGAGTCAATCACGTCTTCCAGCTTCTCAATCCTGAGAACAATTCTCAAGTTTCGAAGCCAGTCAGCATAATTAGGACCAGTCAATTTGTGAGCATCTAGTATGCTCCTGAGTGATAGTGCAGAAGACATAACGTACAAAGTAAATCTGTAAATGATAAACACATAACAACACTTAGCAAATATTCGATTTCATTTCAAAACAGTATATGAATCGGGTCTTTATTCATAAGTGGCTCCCACTAGTTTTCCTAATTTATTCAACCCCCTACATGAAAAATTAAGCATTCATAATGCTAGTGGGAATAGGGATCCTACATTCCATTACACAACCCCGGCTGTGGCATGAAACGCCATGTAATGTTCAATAGGCAGACAACTCTTGTCAATTACATCTAATGTTATTCCCTAATCAAACTTTAGCCTCTTGAATAATCTGGAGGAGTCCACTGGGAGACTATACCATTTACTTTGAGATAATCTAGAAACACTCCATTAAAGTATTCACCACCTCGATCTGATCGAAGAGTTATAATACTATGTTTGGTTGTTTCTCCACTTCATACTTATACTCTTTGAACTTTTCAAAGGCTTCAGACTTGTGTTTCATCAAACACATATCCGAATCTAGATCTATCATCTATGAAAGTAATGAAGTATGAAAATCCACCCATGGCTTGCGTAGACATTGGTCCATATACAACTGTGTGTACCATTCCTAGCAAATCTGCAGCCCTCTCTCCATGTCCACTAAATGGAGACTGCAGTGCCACTATAAAGTGAGATTTTCATCATCCCTTTTCTTTTATTAGTTTGTTCAATCTGAAATAAATTATGTCACATACATACAGACCATTATTTAAAGTACCACGTCTATAAAGAATATTATCTCTAAGAATAGAACATTCATTATTCTCAATAATAAATGAAAATCCAGCCAAGTCTAACATGGGAATAATATTCCTCACAATTGAGGGAACAAAATAACAATTATTTCAAACAATAGTCTTGCCCGTAGGCCTATCTAAATGAAATGATTCCACATCTACAGCAGCAACTCTTGCTCCATTTCCCATCAGTAGAATCACCTCCTCTTCCTCAAGAGTCCTACTTCTCCTTGGTCCCTGCAACAAATTGCAGATTTGAGAACCACAGGCGGTATCTAATACCCAAGTAGAAATTTGATTTAATGATATATTCACTTCTATCATGAACATACCTGAATCAGAAGTGGTAGTCTCACTACCCTTCTTCTTCTTCAATTCTGCAAGGTAAACCTTGCAGTTACTCTTCCAGTGCCCCACCTTGTTACAGTGAAAGCAAACAACTTTGCTCTTGGGGTCTTCAGCTTTTGGTGGAACCGGCATTTTCTCACCTACTTTCTTCTTCTTGGAAGGGTTACTCTTCCTTTTCTTAGGATTGGAACCTTCACCAATTAGAAGAACAGAACTCTTCTTAGGGGAAAATTCGATTCCGCAGTCTTCAACATGTTGTGGAGTTCAGGCAGGCTGACATCCAACTTATTCATGTGAAAGTTCACAACAAACTGCGAGAACGAACTCGGAAGCGATTGCAAGACGAAGTCTTGGCTCAGCTCCCCATCCATGGCAAAACGAAGTTGTCCAAGACGTTCAATCAAATTGATCATCTTAAGTACATGGTCATTCACAGATGATCCGTCAGACATCCTACAACCGAACAGCTCCTTCGATATCTCATATCGAGCTGTCCTCCCTGCCACATCATACAACTCTTGTAGATGCATGAGGATAGTGTGAGCATCCATATGCTCATGTTGCTTCTATAGCTCAATGTTCATAGAAGCTAGCATGATGCATTGAGCAACATTTGCATCATCTATCCACTTACGATACACAACATGTTCATCATTATGTGCATCACTAGCAGGTTCAGTAGGCTTAGGTGAATCAATCACGTATTCTAGCTTCTCAATCCTGAGAACAATTCTCAAGTTTCGAAGCCAGTCAGCATAATTAGGACCAGTCAATTTGTGAGCATCTAGTATGCTCCTGAGTGATAGTGCATAAGACATAACGTACAAAGTAAATCTGTAAATGATAAACACATAACAACACTTAGCAAATATTCGATTTCATTTCAAAACACTATATGAATCGGGTCTTTATTCATAAGTGGCTCCCACTAGTTTTCTTAATTTATTCAACCCCCTACGTGAAAAATTAAGCATTCATAATGCTAGTGGGAATAGGGATCCTACATTCCATTACACGACCCCGGCTGTAGCACGAACCGCCATGTAATGTTCAATAGGCAGACAACTTTTGTCAATTACATCTCATGTTATTCCCTAATCAAACTTTAGCCTCTTGAATAATTGAGTCTCGCCTGTAGCACGACAAACTCAATATTCTAAGTCAAGTTTATCCCAACATTCCGTACAGTTGAATCAGTCCCCAAAGGCCCACGGCTGTAGCACGTACCGACCTTTAGATTCTTATTCAATGTACACATCTCTATGTAATAGACAAGTATTTCTTATTTCAAAATCAAAGCCCTCGGCTGTAGCACGAACCGACAATGATTCAAAAATAAGAACTACTTTCTACCATGTTGGAAGGCTATGACCGACACAAGCCCGTTGTATCATTGGCCAATTACAACTTGATATTATTTAATTTTAGAGGGATTATATTACGTTACAATCATAATCATATTATAAAGAGATTCTTCCTTTTAAATTAAATATTTCAAATCAATAATCAATAATCAGACGATTCCCAGATCGGGTGGAGCATTGTCAAGAGGCGTCACTTAATAACCCTTTCTTACAGATAGAAATCTGTTGTTGACAGAATCATCCTTTCTCTCATATTGAAAATTCATATTCAATCACGTGTTTCACAAACACAAGAATCTCATGATTGTATTCATAATATTATTCTTAAGGTTATGAAACAATTTCACTATACTAGGTTGTCTAACAAACGCCTTATGTTTATTTAAGTTCACCTAAATCTATCATCGCATGATAAACTAAGCATATATCACATATATCAACATGAATAAACATCAAGGTAGGCATGTTATATCATCTAGCACATTATTCTAAGCATTATACATCTCTATGTATCACATGAAGCATTTAAAATCAATTCAAACGATCAAAAACAGCTTTAAAACACTTCATGGAAATATAAACAGTTCAAAACTTTTATATAAACTAAAATTGATCACTCCATTAGATCCGTCTCGGAAAAACGAATCCAACGGTATATTGCACGCCCAAAATGGAGTTACGAAACTCCCAGAAAATCATTTTTAAAATCAACAGACGGGCTGTAACGCATTACAGGAACGCGTTACAAACCCTCTAACGCATTCCGGTGATGCGTTACAAGGGTGTAACGCATTCCGTGAATGCGCCACAGGTGTGTAACGCACTCCCGGAATGCGTTACACCCCTATTATTTTTTTTTCTTCAGCAGCAGATAGCTTTTTTCTCGATTTGCGCGCCTGACACCTCTGTCTTCTTTGTCTTCCGTGCAACAGTAACAGTAGACAAACAGCAGATACAAATATGCAGATGTACAGATATATATATACATACTTACAATCAATTTATATATATATATATATATACATATTTAATTACGAATTTTAATTGAAACAACTTCAAAAATTCATAATAAAAAATCTATACATCCTAAAATTATGAAAAAATACCCAGACGATCTACAACACTTGTAGAACCCAGATCAACATTCAAAAATATTCTGAGAAACGATTTCTCATCAGACAAAATTAATCCATGATATAACTTGTAAAAATCATAATTAATTCATACAAGCACATAAAATTCTGAAATTTTTACCACAGATCTATATGCATACAACCTATGCTCTGATACCACTGTTGGATTTTAAACGCAGCGGGGGCGTGGAAAAACACTTTTACACACACAAAATCCAAATAAAAGCATATAAATTGTGAGTAAAAATTCGAGGGATCAAATCTAACCTTTAAAAATAATTCGGAGACAACGATCAGAGATCCTTAGCAGTTGCTCCTCAAGTGTGAAGCACTCCACCGGTATCCACCAAGAAAACGACTTTTAGGAGGAGGAGGAGGTGGAGAGAATTTGGTTTTCTAAAACTTTTGGGTTTCTGGGGTTAGAATAAAATAGGGTCTATAATAGTGTATTTATAGGCAAAATTTTCAGCTGAAATTTTCCCATAAATAATATTATTATTATCCCATTTATTATTCTCATTAATAATTAAAACACCTTTTAATTATTAATCCTTTTTTCTAAACACTTTAGAAATAATTCTCTCCCTTGATTTAATTTCCAAAAATTAAATCGTTAATTAATAATATTAAGAACTTTTCTTAATTAATTTATAATCAATTAAATCTCATTTAATCAATTATTAAATTTGCCAATTAATTATTTATTTCACAAATAAATAATTATTAGCCATTATTAATTAATTCCTCCACCAATAAATCATTCTCTTTTTATGGTATGACCCTATAGGTTCAATATTAAGCCGGTAGTAGAAATAAATAATAATAAAACTATTTTATCATTATTTATATAAATTCTCTAATTTATTAAATATGATTAATTAATTAATCACATTTATTCTACATCGTGAGTGATGCTTCTCAACATATCGCGACTATCCGGATAATATGAATTCACTTCTTAGAATACCAAGAACCTATTCAGTGAATAGTTACCGTACAATAAACTCCTTCTACCCTACAATGTCCCGATTAAATACAAGGCATGGATCTCGTGTCAAGCCTATCTAATTCAATCACTTTGCTTACCATTTACTATGCGTAGTTCTATGCAAATTAGAAACTCCTTTCTAATTTCATTTACTCTGGCCAGAGATTCCTGAACTAGCATAAGTGGATCAGCCTTGAACATTCGCTTCCTTCACTGGAAGGGGTAGATCCTTTATTGATCATACACTATCTTCGTGTACAAATTCCTATACCCAGAAGAGCCCTAATAATTATCCCTGGAGACTAAGAACTAAACCAAAGCATAGTTCAGTGTACACAAGATGACTATGATGACCTCAAGTCTAAGGATACTTGTACAACTATCACTTAGCGAACAACTGCTGACACGTGAGTGAACTCCATCAGTTGTTCAGCTAGGCGAGTCATGTTCAGTAAACTTATTCTATAATAAGCACCTACATACTAGCTATAGTGTCACCACACAAATGTCTATGAGAACAGACATCCTTCATAATGAAGCAAGCATAGTATGTACCGATCTTTGCGGATTATTAATTACCAGTTAGTAATCCTATGACCAGGAACTATTTAAGTTTAGAGTTATCATCTTTTTAGGTCTCACTATTATGATCTCATCATAATCCATAAAAAGCTTTACTCTAAACTATGGTATATCTTATTTAAACACTTAAATAGATAAAGCCCGTAATAAAAACAAAACAAGTCTTTATTAATATCAATGAAATCAAAACAGATTATATAAAAGTTATTCCTAAATCCTAATACATGATTGGACTTAGGATATATTCCTTTCAGTAACGACCTTTAGATTCTTATTCAATGTACACATCTCTATGTAATAGACAAGTATTTCTTATTTCAAAATCAAAGCCCTCGGCTGTGGCACGAAACGACAATGATTCAAAAATAAGAACTACTTTCTACCATGTTGGAAGGCTATGACCGACACAAGCCCGTTGTATCATTGGCCAATTACTACTTGATATTATTTAATTTTAGAGGGATTATATTACGTTACAATCATAATCATATTATAAAGAGATTCTTCCTTTTAAATTAAATATTTCAAATCAATAATCAATAATCAGACGATTCCCAGATCGGGTGGAGCATTGTCAAGAGGCGTCACTTAATAACCCTTTCTTACAGATAGAAATCTGTTGTTGACAGAATCATCCTTTCTCTCATATCGAAAATTCATATTCAATTATGTGTTTCATAAACACAAGAATCTCATGATTGTATTCATAATATTATTATTAAGGTTATGAAACAATTTCACTATACTAGGTTGTCTAACAAACGCCTTATATTTATTTAAGTTCACCTAAATCTATCATCGCATGATAAACTAAGCATATATCACATATATCAACATGAATAAACATCAAGGTAGGCATGTTATATTATCTAGCACATTAGTCTAAGCATTATACATCTCTATGTATCACATAAAGCATTTAAAAGCAATTTAAACAGTTAAAAATAGCTTAAAAACACTTCTGTTAGTTATAAACAGTTCGAAACAATTTTATAAAATGTCATGTAATATACCATTAGAAGCGTCTTGAAAAGACGAATCCAACGGCACCAAAATCACCCAATTCTGAGCTTCCACGTGCTCTCACGCTCCCCGAGAAGGTGTCCCACGCGCCGCCACGCGCACACGCGCTGTCAGGCGCGTGTCAGACCTCCGCCCACGCGCGCCCACGTGCTTCACGCGCTCCTAACCCCTATACTGATGTAAGCATGACGTCATCTGATGATGTCAGCATGACGTCACCAGCGTGTGGCTTCCACGCGCCGCGCGTGGCACGCCAGCGTGTGAAACCCACGCGCGCGTGGTCGACGCGCGGTCCTTCGTCCTGTTATCAGCAGTCGCCTTTTCTGATCACCCGCCTGACATCTCTGCTTGTCTGTCTCCTTTTAATTCTGTGCAGCAGCAGACAAACATCCGTACAGCAGATAACAGATATACTTACATACAATTCATATATATATATAATTATTTAATTACGAATTTTAATTACAAGAACTTCAAAAATTCATAATAAAAAATATATACATAATAAAATTATGAAAAAAATACCCAGACGATCTACAACACTTGTAGAACCCAGATCAACATTCAAAATTATTCTGAGAACCAATTTCTCATCAGACAAAATTAATCCATAATAGAACTTGTAAAAATCATAATTAATTCATACAAGCACATAAAATTCTGAAATTTTTACCACAGATCTATATGCATACAACCTATGCTCTGATACCATTGTTGGATTTTAAATACAGCGGGGGCATGGCAAAACACTTTTACACATACAAAATCCAAATAAAAGCATATAAATCGTGAATAAAAATTCGAGGAATCGAATCTAACCTTTTAAAATAATTCGGAGACAACGATCGGAGATCCTTAGCAGTTGCTCCTCAAGTGTGATGCACTCCACCGGTATCCACCAAGAAAACGACTTTTAGGAGGAGGAGGAGGTGGAGAGAATTTGGTTTCTGAAACTTTTGGGTTTCTGGGGTAAGAATAAAATAGGGTCTATAATAGTTTATTTATAGGCAAAATTTTTAGCTGAAATTTTCCCATAAATAATATTATTATTATCCCATTTAGTATTCTCATTAATAATTAAAACACCTTTTAATTATTAATCCTTTTTCTAAACACTTTAGAAATAATTCTCTCTCTTGATTTAATTTCCAAAAATTAAATCCTTAATTAATAATATTAAGAACTTTTCTTAACTAATTTATAATCAATTAAATCTCATTTAATCAATTATTAAATTTTCCAATTAATTATTTATTTCACAAATAAATAATTATTAGCCATTATTAATTAATTCCTCCACCAAAAATCATTCTCTTTTTATGGTGTGACCCTGTAGGTTCAATATTAAGCCGGTAGTAGAAATAAATAATAATAAAACTATTTTATCATTATTTATATAAATTCTCTAATTTATTAAATATGATTAATTAATTAATCACATTTATTCTACATCGTGAGTGATGCTTTTCAACATATCACGACTATCCGGAGAATATGAATTCACTGCTTAGAATACCAAGAACCTGTCAGTGAATAGTTACCGTACAATAAACTCCTTCTACCCTATAATGTCCCGATTAAATACAAGACATGGATCTCGTGTCAAGCCTATCTAATTCAATCATTTGCTTACCATTTACTATGCGTAGTTCTATGCAAATTAGAAACTCCTTTCTAATTTCATTCACTCTGGCCAGAGATTCCTGAACTAGCATAAGTGGATCAGCCTTAACCATTTGCTTCCTTCACTGGAAGGGGTAGATCCTTTATTGATCATACACTATCTTCGTGTACAAATTCCTATACCCAGAAGAGCCCTAATAATTGTCCCTGGAGACTAAGAACTAAACCAAAGCATAGTTCAGTGTACACAAGATGACTATGATGACCTCAAGTCTAAGGATACTTGTACAACTATCACTATGTGAACAACTGCTGACACGTGAGTGAACTCCATCAGTTGTTCAGCTATGCGAGTCATGTTCAGTGAACTTATTCCATAATAAGCACCTACATACTAGCTATAGTGTCACCACACAAATGTCTATGAGAACAGACATCCTTCATAATGAAGCAAGCATAGTATGTACCGATCTCTGCGGATTATTAATTACCAGTTAGTAATCCCATGACCAGGAACTATTTAAGTTTAGAGTTATCATCTTTTTAGGTCTCACTATTATGATCTCATCATAATCCATAAAAAGCTTTACTCTAAACTATGGTATATCTTATTTAAACACTTAAATAGATAAAGCCCGTAATAAAAACAAAATAAGTCTTTATTAATATCAATGAAATCAAAACAGATTACATAAAAGTTATTCCTAAATCCTAATACACGATTGGACTTAGGACATATTCCTTTCAAGACTCTCATCATAGCTTCTAGCACTATAGCTTTTGCTTCTCAATACTCCATCTTTTCTTGTTCGTAGTCATTACTATCTTCTATACATAATACTACACTGGTTATACTTTTGCTCGTTAGCGTTCTATAACCTTTTAATAACCACGTCAACCTTAGTATCACGAACGTGTTAGATTCGGAATACCACTGCACTGATACTACTCCTTTCTAGCTGCTTCTATCTTTGAAAGCTTGATCCATCGTATAGAAGTAAAAGAATTTATTGAGAGATCACTGTGGTCATGAACACTTGTTACATTGCATAGTTAGTACATAAGGTGGCCAACCTTTAGTACATGACAAGCAATTAAACAACTTGTGGTATCCTACTAGGCTTCTATCACACAGATAGATAGTCATTCGGCAATACCTCCCCTTCTGGAATGGTTGTTCTTCTCAGCTTATACAAAATAAAAAGGAGAGAAAAGAACGAATTGAAGAGAATTGTATATGAAAAAAATACTGCCACAAATATCTGGCTTGGAATCTACTTCTGAACTATATAGGTTTGTCATAGGAGAACAAAACATGTGTATTTATATCAATATCCAGTATTATGGCATCGCATTTCACATGCTTAAATATTTTTGCTATTCCGTCCATCATTATATGGACCCATGCTTTTCCTTGAGCTTATACACAATCACCTTTGAAACTCCCTCAACATCGAAAATCGAATCTGGGATCTCATTCTAGACATCATCGTTACTAGAATTCTATGCTTGCACCGCAACGTTCCTTGTATAGTAATACGACTCTCTATTGATAAGAAAGAATAAGTATTCAATAGGTAGATAATCTACTTAATTAGTCTATCAATGATAACTTATACACCACCACGACCCGATTAGTGGTACTTAATCTCAACATCCATTCTAATACAACTCTCACAGTTGTAAGTAATCAGCTCATTACTCGTAGAATTATTCCTATATTACTATGGTCCACCATTGACCTACTGTAGTCATTCGTTTCCATGAAATCTTAATAGCTAACCATCCGGAGTCCATACATATCGTATCGAATCCTTCTAAGGAGGTAACATAATCACCATTCATGATCCATGAAGAACACTCCTGATCCTAACGTACATACATGACATGAAGCAGATAAAATTGCAGAAGAGTTTCAATGAAAGCAACGATAGCAGGTTAATACCATTATTAACCATATGTCTTTATTAGGAGACATGAAGCTCAAAGGTTCATTTAGTCCTTTCATAATATGGTCCTGGATTATCTCAAGATATGACCTTATAAGATAGATAGCCCGCTCACGGCGATTACATAATTTAAATCTTTACCAAACTACTATCACGGTTGAGTATCGCTCAATCATCAAAAGGAATGTCAATCTTCCACACCATAATACAACCTTCACGGCTTTAACCATTATTACTGTATTCCTCTGGCACGAGCGCCTATAATTGTCCTCTTACACTTAAAGTGTCGGCCACCTCCTTGGCCTTTCCTGATAGTAAAATTTCCTTACAATCAATGTCTTTTAAATGATCTTCAACTAAATTTTCTACCTCATTTCCAATCACTGCTTTTGTGAAAATGCTCTTCCTTACGCTTTGGTGAAAAGAAAAAAAATATCACCATTTTTCCATAAGTTATTGCCTCGGTCTTTTAGAGGTTAACATTGTCACGACTGACTCTCGATCATACTTATGACGTCTCTTATCTTGGGTCCTACTTGTTTTCACCAATCTCGACCTTCATTTGGTCAATCTATACTTTCTTATGGTTCAACACGTGCCCACCTGACATTATTATAATTATGTCATATTTCCTTCATTAAAATTTCTATTCTTGAGAACTTTGAATATTACCTTTCTCCTTGTAAGACCTCTAAGGTTATCCTTGAATCGTTCCTCCTGTATTCCCTAGATACAGGGCATATCAAAATACCATTTACTAATACTAGAACCATTGCCTATATACTTCTGGAAAATTTCCCCACTTATCCTTAAAGGTTGTTGTTACCTTAATCCTTTCCAATTTATACTGTCAAAACTCATATTGTCCCTATTAAGGGCGAAATGCCAACCTTTATGCATTCCCCTAGGGTTCATCTTAAGTTATCGAAGTTATATCCTTAATTCCACCTTTAAAAAGGTACTTGCATCCTTCCATGGATAAATCAAGTCATATATCTTTGATAGATTATCTTATTCAATCATTCCCACCTCGATAGTCTATCCCAATTTCACAATAGCATCCTTATTGAAACTGAGTTCAATCCACATGGCCTCCAAAAGATAAAAATGGTTATCCGCTTTTTTTTCCTGATTTGGTAATGATCACATGGATGTTCTGAAAGATACTGGTCGTGTTCAACGTGAATTTACTTTTGCTGTTTATCTCAACAGTCATCTCAATGTTGGGATATCTTTCATACCCGGCGTCTCCCTTTCTGGGTATCATTCCCCCGGTCTTACACTTCACATTCTTGAAGGTCACTTCCTTCATCCAATTTTCCTAATTTATTACTTTCTTGTCTCCTCAGTCCATCCGTGTTTCCTTATTAATCAATCGATCTATCTCAATTTTTTATCGAATACTGTCAACTTCAAGGGAGTTAACTATACGTATTGCTTACGCCTTCAAACCTTGAATTTATCTCATGATCAGTCACCATCGCACTGATGATGACACACTTCTCTATATTTATTGCAAGGGTTTCTTAGGGTTTCCCATACCTAACTCCCTTATCACTTCTCAACTCTATTTCCTTTATATCCCTTTATACTCCTTCCCTTCTCAGTCTTTTATTTTCGTTTCCATTACAACCATTACATGAACCAACACAACATAAGCATTGATTTCAAACATCCCGTCATTCTGGGATTCTAGTCCTCAGAACAAATCTTGACAACTTTTACAATCTTAGATTCATAATTTATCATACTCGTCCGCCTTTGTTTCGGCTCTAAAGCTTTTACACTATCTCCATAACCTTGGGAATTACTTTCCCGAAAATAATTGACTGAACTTTAATCAGTTTATTCTAACCTCTGGCTCCGTGCCTTTCTTGGTCTTTTACCAGCGGGTGGCCTCTCTCTTAGGAGGGTAAGTCACAAAAATAGTCTTTTGTGATTCGTTCATCATTTAGAATCTCAAATGATTCCTATATTTCCTTTAGCCAGGCTCTCGCCTCTACTGGGTTCGCTTGTTCCTTGGAACTCTGAGAGCTTAGCGACTTAAAGGTCCTGAAAGAATTTCCCACCGCACTGTCTTCTCAGGGTGGTGGTTGGGGATAATAGTATAATTTTTGTTTAGGCAGGTCCATGAATTGTCCCATAGGATTACCATCCTGGTTCTCCCTATCTTGCTCGACTTCTGTTTTCTCAGTATGAAATATTTCATCCTTCTCCCCTAATCAGGGTTATCTTATACGTTAAAATCCTTGTTTTCCATTATGTTATGTGTTCTTTCTTTCTTGATGGCGACCTCCCTGACTATCACATTCAGGGTTTGCCCTAAATCTTATTCCTCGAACTATGGCTTTCATCTAAGATCTCGTCCTTAAGCTCTTGAATGTTTGAAACCAAAATTCTGTAGGGATACCTCATTATTCCCTCATCATCTTTCTAGGTATTAATCTCTTCTCCGGTCATGGGTTCTCTGCCTCTATTCATCACTTTTTCTTGGCACAATATGATCTTTTTCGATAATTCGGGCTGTATTGCAATCTCAAACAGCATTTCGGTACCGGCTCCGGTTACCTTCACTTCTATTTCCATTTTCTCAAAATCTCTTATCAACTCTCCCAAAGACATTTTCATCCTGAGTCTCTCCTTTATACTAAGGGCATTAGCCACCATTTTGGCTTTCCCTGGATGATAAAGAATCTCATAATCGTAATCCTTGATTAGCTCTAACCACCTCCTCTGGCGCATGTTGAGCTCTTTCTGCGTGAAAATGCACTAGAGCACTTATGGCTTGTGTAAATCTCGCACTTCTCTCCATACAAGTAGTGCCTCCAATCTTTAGGGCAAAACTATTGCCACGAGCCCAAGCTCATGGGTGGGGATATTGAGAGGGATAAATAAATTATGATAGTATAATTAAATACTGCATTAATTGTACAAGGTATGGACTACTAGGCCCGATAAGAAGATGTATGACATTCAGACCAAAGAGGTTAACATCCTGATCAGACCTGATGGACCAGATCAGGATGATGGAACAATGAAGGCCCAAAAACCCTGATTATTAATTAATTTCATAATTAATTAATAAGGGAAAAATCAGCTATTGAGAAGAGTCCCGATAAGGATATAAATCCTTACAAATTAGTCTCAAAGGGACCTAAAAGGATAAGGAATCAGTTTTCTACTATCTAGGACTCCAAAGTCTATTCTAATTATGAGACTTGCCCACCAAGTCTCCTATACCAAGTCCAATTCAAGGACTCCCAACATCTATATAAGGGGCCTCACCCCACAGATCAGAACTACGTTTTTTGACTTGATCCTTGGCAATCAGCAAGGTACGTAGGCATCTTGTTAAGGCAGATTGAGTCACGAAACACAAGAGTAGTCAAATCGAGCCTTGAAGCTCACGTTCCTTATTATTAAACACAGCAATTATATATATTAGTTTTAATCCATAACATTTGGTGCCGTCTGTGGGAAAGCACAACAATAACCATGGCGAGAACACGGAGAACAATTAGAGTTCTGGAGGAGGGAACACCATCAGGGACAACCCAGGTGATTTCGTCAACCGTGGAGATTCCTCCCCACTCAACTTATGCATCTACTCAAGGGGAAGCCCAGACAGGGGCAACTCAACCTCAGCCGCAAGGGACAACTCCCCCAACTATTCAAGGTACGAATCCTCAAGTTCAGCAAGTACATATACCTATGAATTCCCGACCCATCGGGTATGAATACTCAACTGTTGTTACTACTAACCCCCCTTATGGGATGCCCCTTCACCCCGAGGTTGGACAAAGTGGATATGCTGGGCGAAGTGAGGCACGAGGGCAATCGCCCCCCTATATACGAGGTTTGGCTCCTATCCCCGAGGATCGGGAATTTTCTGGTCCTTACACTGAGAGAGACTCCGAGTCTTCAGATGATGAAGTTGCCCCGAGAAGGAGACGTCCTGGCAAAGAGCCAATGGTCGATGGAAGGCTACGCCCTCAAAGCACCCCAAGGGCGAATCCCCAAGAAGTGCAGGAACGGATCAGGGCTCATGAGGCTGAGATCCAAAGGCTGAGGCATGATTTGGAGGCTCACCAGGCCACCAGACCTCAGATACCTCCTAGGGGGAGAAATCATCCTGCTGTCATAGACCTGGATGGTCCGGTACGAAGAAGGGCTGTCATCCCAAGAACTGATCCAAGCAATCTCCTTCCCCTTGGAGATCCTGATGATCCAACTCCACCCTTCACAGAAGAGATAATGAATGCCCATAGCTCAAGGAAGTTCAAGATGCCCACTATCAAAGCCTATGATGGCACGGGAGACCCCGCTAATCATGTTAGGACATTCTCTAATGCACTGCTGCTGCAACCCGTGAATGATGCTATAAAGTGTCGGGCCTTCCCTCAAACCCTGTCAGGTATGGCTCAAAGATGGTACAACCGCTTACCCCCAAACTCTATTGGATCGTTCAGAGAGTTAAGCCAGGCTTTTATTAAGCAGTTCATTAGTGGGAGAGTCCATGAGAAAAGTTCAGCATCTCTTATGAGTATAGTGCAGGGAGCTAAGGAGTCTTTGAGAGATTACCTAAATCGTTTTACAATGGAGGCTTTAAAAGTCCCATACCTTGATGATAAGGTAGCCATGATAGCACTGCAACAAGGAACTAGGGATGAGTTTTTCAAGATGTCCTTGGCCAAACGTCCCCCTGAAAGCATGTTGCAGCTCCAAGAGAGGGCAGGGAAGTATATCAAGGTTGAAGAAAGCATGAGGAAGACCGTAGTAAGTAATGAGCCCACTGGAGGCAAGAAGCGAAAAACTGATCTGGAGTATATCGCTAAGGACAAGTATCCTAGAACCGAACAAAACCCTGATTCAACCCCCAAGAAGGGAGGACCTGGGCAAAAATTCACCGAATATGCTAAGCTGAATGCTCCTAGAAGCCAGATCTTGATGGAGATCGAGAAAGATCGAGATGTTCGTTGGCCTAAGCCCTTGAAGGCTGATCCAGCCAAGCTAGATAAGAGCAAATATTGCAGATTCCACAAAGATGTTGGCCATGACACCGATGAGTGCAGGCAATTGAAGGACGAAATTGAGTTTTTTATTCGAAAAGAAAGATTGAACAAGTATACTGGAGAAGGAGGGGACAGGAATAATAATGGAAGGAAGAACTTTGAAGATCGTAGGAGGGACCAAGACGATCAGGGGCGAAACCCCCAGCCTAGAGGACCAGTTATAAACACCATTTATGGAGGGCCAAGACCTCGAGGGCCTGTGATAAACACGATCTTTGTAGGTCCAACTGCTGCTGGATTGTCCAAAAATTCCAGAAAGGCATATACTAGAGAGGTTATGCATATTGTTGGAGAAGCCCCGAAAAGGGCCAGGACAGAAGTAACATTGGCTTTTGATGATTCTGACCTAGAGGGTGTCAAGTTTCCTCATGATGACCCATTGGTCATAACACCAATAATAGAAAATAGCCCGGTTAAGAGGGTCCTTGTGGATAATGGTGCTTCTGTGGATATCTTGCTCCATGACGCCTTTCTAAGGATGGGGTATAACAACTCCCAGTTGACACCAACCGATATGCCGATATATGGATTTGCTGGAGTAGAATGTCATGTGGAAGGGATAATCAAATTGCCAACAACCATAGGTACGGAACCAAGGCAAGCAACGCAGATGTTGGATTTCGTGGTGGTAAAGGCTAGTTCAACTTATAATGCTATCATGGGGAGAACAGGGATACATGCCTTCAAGGCAGTCCCCTCTTCCTACCATTCAGTTATGAAGTTTCCCACCCGAAACGGGATTGGAGAAGAGAGAGGAGATCAAAAAATGGCTAGAAGCTGTTATGTGGCCTCTTTGAGGGCAGATGGAGTTGGGGGGCAGGTTCTTCCTATTGAAGATATGGATGTCAGAGAAAATGACGAGAAGAGAGGAAAGCCAGCAGAAGATTTGGTTTCGATTCCTTTAGACCCCAAGAATCCTGAGAGGATGACTTTCATTGGAGCCACATTAGAGGAGCCCCTTAGAGGGAAGTTGATGAAATTTTTGCAAGAAAATAGTGATGTGTTTGCATGGTCAGCAGCTGATATGCCAGGCATAGACCCGGAGTTAATTACTCACAAGCTAAACGTGGATCCAAGCAGGAAGACAGTGAAACAAAAGAAAAGAAATTTTGCCCCGGAAAGACAAGAGGCTATAAAGCAGGAAGTAGAAAAGCTTTTAGAGGCTGGTTTCATTGAGGAGATTCAATTTCAGGAGTGGTTAGCAAACCCTGTAATGGTGAAGAAGGCTAATGGAAAGTGGAGGATGTGTATAGACTTTACTTATCTGAATGATGCATGCCCTAATGACTGTTTTCCGCAGCCGAGAATTGATATTTTGATTGATGCCACTGCTGGACATGAGATGCTGAGTTTCATGGATGGATTTAGCGGATACAACCAGATCAAAATGCATAAGGATGACATTCCAAAGGTATCATTCATCACTGACTTTGGTGTTTATTATTATCTTGTTATTGCGTTTGGTCTCAAGAATGCAGGAGCCACCTATCAAAGGTTGGTAAACAAATTTTTAAGGATCTTATTGGTAAGACTATGTAAGTCTATGTTGACGACATGTTAGTCAAAAGTCTAGTAAAGGCTGATCATATAGCCCATTTGAGGGAAGCTTTTGAGGTCCTGAGGTACCACAAGATGATGTTAAATCCTACAAAATGTGCTTTCGGAGTAGCATCTGGAAAATTCTTGGGATTGATGGTCTCAAAGAGGGGAATTGAGGCTAACCCCGATAAAATAAAGGCGATCCTGGACA
Organism: Apium graveolens; assembly: GCF_009905375.1. Lineage (NCBI taxonomy): Eukaryota > Viridiplantae > Streptophyta > Magnoliopsida > Apiales > Apiaceae > Apium > Apium graveolens. The sequence continues at coordinate 203,131,783 of NC_133649.1, read as the reverse complement.
TGGAACCACCAGAAACTGTCAAGGATGTTCAGAAGCTCACAGGAAGGGTTGCTGCGCTAGGACAATTCATCTCCAAGTCGGGAGACAAGTGCTTGTCATTTTTCAAGTCACTAAAAAACATCAAAGACTTTGTATGGAGTGAAGAAAACCAGAAGACATTTGAAGAGTTAAAGAAGTATATGGCCCAGGCCCCGTTGTTGGCCAAGCCAGTTCTGAGTGAAGTTTTATTCTTATACTTGGCTGTTTCAGAGAGCGCCTTGAGCGCGGTGTTGGTTAAGGAGGAGATAAAAATCCAGAAACCCGTATACTATGTCAGCAAAATTTTGCATGGTGCTGAGTTGAATTATTCAACTATTGAGAAATTCACTTTAGCCTTGGTAATGGCTTCGAGAAAGCTACGTCCTTATTTTCAGGCTCACCAGATTGAGGTGCTAATGAATCAGCCCCTAAGAAATATCATTCACAGTCCCAAGGCAAGTGGGAGATTGATTAAGTGGGCAATAGAGCTGGGAGAGTTCGATCTCAAGTATAAGCCACGTACGGCAATAAAAGCCCAGACACTAGCTGACTTCATGGTGGAATGTACCATACCCAACCAAGAAGTCGGGGGGCAGGAAGATGCCATACCTCAAGACAAGGGAGTCGATAATGAAAGCAAAGAGAAGGATGATAAAGAATATTGGGTTCTCTATTTTGATGGAGCATCAAAAACAAACTCCAGTGGAGCAGGATTGGTTTTGCAAAGCCCTGATGGGTTCTTAATTGAGTATGCTATGAAGCTAGACTTCCCAACCATAAATAATGAGGCAGAATATGAAGCCCTGATAGCTGGCCTTGGTCTAGCTGGGACACTTAGAGTCAAAAATTTAAAGGTCCGTGGAGACTCGAAGCTGATCATATCCCAGGTAAAGGGAGAATTTGAGGCAAGGGATGATACGATGGCTAAGTATGTCCGCCTAGTAAGGGCTGTGATGACCCAATTTAATGAATGCCATGTTGAACACATTCCAAGGGAAGAAAATGTTAAGGCAGATGCATTATCAAAGTTTGCTTCATCTGAGATAGATGAAAGTTCAGGAAGTGTATACTTCCGTGTTTTGAAGACACGAAGCATAGATGTTAAGCTTGTGGCTCCCATTGGCCTGGGGACGTCATGGATTGATCCCATTAAGGCTCACATTCAAATTGGTTGGTTGCCAAGCGATGTAACTGAAGCACGGAAGTTAACTGTTCGAGCACTAAGGTACTCTTTGATAGATGGGATTCTGTATAAAAGATCTTTCGTGGTTCCTTACTTGAGGTGTCTCAGGCCCAATGAGGCACGCTTGGCTCTTGAGGAAGTGCATGAAGGTATTTGTGGACAACACTTGGGGGGCAGGGCCTTAGCTCATAAGATAACCCGTTTAGGCTTCTATTGGCCAGAAATGATGGCTGATGCCAAAGAATACGTGAAGAAGTGTGATCGCTGTCAGAAGCACGCACCAGTTGTTAGACAACCCCTCGAGATTCTGACCTCTATCAACTCGCCTATTCCCTTTGCTATGTGGGGGATGGATATTCTAGGGCCTTTTCCTATGGCCACGGCATAAAGGAAGTTTCTGATTGTAGCCATTGATTATTTCACCAAGTGGATTGAAGCCAAACCCTTGGCCAAAATCACAACTAAGCAGGTTACAGAATTCCTGTGGGAAAACATTATGTGCCGATATGGAATTCCCCGTATCCTCGTCACCGACAATGGAACACAATTCAACAACGAGGAATTCAAGAAGTATTGTGAAGAAAATGAAATTGAGTTACGGTTCACCTCTGTGGCTCACCCACAAGCCAATGGGCAAGCAGAAGTAGCAAATCGAATAATCCTGGATGGACTAAAGAAGAGGATCGAGAAGTCAAGAAATAATTGGGTGGATGAGATACTTCCCATATTATGGGCCTATAGGACTACCTGTAGAGTCACTACAGGAGCAACTCCCTTCATGTTGGCATATGGAGCAGAAGCAGTAGTTCCAGTGGAGATATCACATTCCTCTCCAAGGATTCAGGCTTTCAATGCAGAAGAAAATGAAGAAGGGCAGAAGTTAGCCTTGGATCTAATCGATGAAGTGCGGGATAAGGCACATGCAAAGATAGTAGAATATCAGAAAAAGGGTTCATTCTACTACAACCTAAGGGTTAAAGAAAGGTTTTTTAAACAAGGCGATCTAGTCTTGAGGAAGATAGAAGCATCTGGTGTAAGACAAAAAGGGAAGCTTGCCCCGAATTGGGAAGGGCCATACAGAGTCAAGAGTGTTCAAGGTAGGGGAACCTACAAGCTAGAGACGATGGATGGTTTTGAAGTCCCGAGAACTTGGCATGCACAAAACCTGAAGGTTTACTATGTGTAGAGCAGCTGGATACGATTCTCACTCGTCAGGATGGCGAGTAGGTTGAAAAGCACCTTGAAGCTTTGCTTGCTTAGGATTTATATGTTTTAGTTTTATTACGAAGTTTATTAAGACTTGTGTAAGGGACGAATCCCAGACAATTTTATGAAATTCATGAGTTCTTCAAAGTATGTTTGTGGCCTAACAAATAAAAACCAAATGCATGGATGCAAGCATAAAAGGTGATAAACAATATAAGATTAGATAAATGTTACAAGAAATTTGATAAATAAAGTCTCGAAAATAAGACAAGCCACGCAGGGCTGAAAAAGCTCTAAGGAGCTGAGGTGCCCTCGGCATCCATATCATCGTCCTCTCCGCTCTCGCTGGATGTCTCTGTCATCTCGGAGGAGGAGGAAGAGCTATCGTTCTCAGCTGGTCTGGAAGAAGACTCGGGAGGAGGAAGGAGTGGATCCTGAGGAACACGATCTGAGACAACTACTCGGGTACGAAACCTCTGTAGCAAAGCCTCGTCATCAGGACAGACATAGTCCGCCGGGTTAATATCAGGACAAGCCTCGTTCACGATCCCAAGGGCCGTGTCCCAACCAGTCCTAAAAAACCCAGGGAAGACTGAATCATCCCTAATCCTCATGGATTGGGAAAACTCCTCCGAGTCCAGATAGTTGTCTATAACTTTATCCTTTTCCGCCCGAAGTACCACTAGCTCGGCGTTGGACTCTCCGAGTTCTTCCTCCTTGCGCTTGAGCTTCTTCTCTAGGGTAGCATATTTCTTCTGTTGCCTCCTGAGGGCATTATCGGCCTTATCAGAAGCCCGCTTCCATGACTCGGCTTGCCTCACAGCGCCTTGAAAATAGGCGTTAGACTGAAACAAAGCAATCAACAAAGTATAAGGCGAGAAAACGCTACAAGAATGAAAGATAAGTTCAAAAGAGAGAAGGCATACCGAAGCCAGAGATTGGGCTCCCATGAGCTTAATCCTCTCAAGGTCAGGGGTGGCCACCACGTCATTAAGTCCTTTGGAGTCACCCTATAGTAGGACCAATCCCAAGCATGCTTCGTGGAACCAACCACGGTGTCCCCTCGGCGGAATCCCCAGAGAGGCTGGAAGGCACCTGTGGCAGCAGCAATAGGGGCAGCAGCAGTGATAGGAGCACTATGGCCCCCAACTCCTTCAGTTAAAGCCTCCCCTATAGGCTCTTTATGCTTTCTCAAAAAGCTAGGCTCCGTGGCCTTTCCCCGGGTGTCTAGGCCTGCGAGCCGAGCTTTCTTCATCCTAGCTGTCTCCTCAACCAGAGGAACATTATCCTCGTTAATCTCCTTAGCAGCTGAAACAAAGCAAAGGACAAAATAAGTGATGTTAATAATGCATGAAATGAAATAAAGTTGAGAAGGGAAGAAAAATACCCTGTTGAGAAACAGAGGATAGTCCCACATGAATCAGGGAAAACTCCTCTAAGAGAGTCCAGTTGGTGGTAGTACCATCATCCTGAGTAAGCCCATTATAAATAATAGTTTCTTCAGGAGTTAAGTGAATGGATTTGAGGCTACCATCACTGACCTTCCCGAAGGAAGATCGAAAAAGTGTGCCCCAGTCACCATTCTCCCAACGAAACTATTCCTCCAATTTTGATTATTATCAGGAATAGAGGCGCTGTTAAAGATATGTTTACTTTTGGGTCTTTGCTTAACATAGACCCAACCACAGATACTGGAAGAGCTATTATAGCACTGAAAGACCTTCCTAAAAACAGCTACAGAAAGAGGAAAGCCCTCCCTAAGGCAGCAGACCATAAAACATAAAATGTTCCTCCAGGCATTTGGAGGAAGCTGACACGGGTTGATTTGTAAATCAGCTAAAAGATGAGGAATAAAAGAGTGGAAAGGAAACCTAAGCCCAGCATTGAGGGCATCTGTGTAAATGAAGAGAGTGTCGGGTCTCCAGTGGCAAGTACGGTCACCACCAGAGACTGGAACTAATCTAAGAGGAGGAAGGATGTTATAACGAGCATTTAGTTTATCGAAATCTATGTTGTGCCAAGTATTACAATGATTAAAAGAATCGAGATGTGCAGTGGAGGGATATTCATCCCCCCTAGTGTTAATCATATCGATTAAAGACATATACGAAGAACGGATATCGATATCCTTACCTCGTTTTGAAGCCGAGGCTATCTTGGTCGCCCTCTCGGAACTCTTGTCAGCCATTTAGTAAAGCTGGAAAAGGCCTGGAAAGCTAAAGGAGGGGATTTGAGAGAGGAGAAGGTTAGAAAGCGTAAGATGAAAGGAAGAGTGAAGAGTGAAGAGTGTGAAGTGAATGCACAATCCCCCCACCTATATATAGGAAGAAAAAGTGGATAATGGGCCTTAAAAAGCCCATTTGGGCCCAAAAGTTGGAAGGTTCTGGAATTATCCAGGAAATTCCTGGAAAATTTAAGAGAATTCTAGCAAAAATCAGAAGAAAACTTGAGTTTTTTTTTTTTGAAGAATCTGGAAGAATCCAGAAAAATCCAGAAGAATTTGGAGCTTGGGCTTAAAACAAAACACAGTTGAACAAAATACAAGCCTAGAAAAAGGCCCAGCTAAGTGAAGATGGCCCAAGTAAAAGCCCAGGTAAAAAGAGGGGCATGAATGAGGTCCAAAAGAAAAAGGGGGTAGCCCAGTTGAAAATACTAGGCCCAAAGATTAGCCCAATAAGAACCAAGCCCAGGAAAGGGCCTAAATAATTGATGTGGGAGGCCCAAGATTAAGGCCCACTAAACTAAGGCCCAGAGATCAGCCCAGGTTTAAGGGCCCAAATCTATGTGTATATTCGTGGCCTGTTCGACCAAAAAACACAAAGAAGTCCTGGTCGAATGGCTTGAGCTCGAAATTTTGTCGATCAGGGTAAATAAAGGCCTTAATTCGACCAGGACCAGGGTTAATTCGACCAGAAAATACAAAAAAATCCTGATCGAAGCTCCTGAGGTCGAAATCCTATCGATCAAGGTTGAAAAAGAGGCTTAATTCGACCAGAATTAAAACCCACTCGACCAGGAAACACGAACGAATCCTGACCGAAATCATTGAGGTCGAAACTCTGTCGACCTAGGCAACAAAAGAAGCTTAATTCGGTCAAAAGGCAAGAATCCTGACCGAAAGGGGAGAAAATTCCTAGTCGACCAAAAAAAAAAAGGAAAAAGGGGGAGAAAATCCTGGCCGAAATTCGACCAGGAATTGAGGTCGAAAACATCATGCTCGAAACCCTGTCGACCAGGGCAATATGAAGGTTAATTCGACCAGGATCCTGGTCGAATGGATTCCTGGTCGAAATCTGTATAAAAAAAAGAAGAAGAAAAAGGGAAGGAAAAATTCCTGGAAAATTACAGAAAAATAAGGAAATTCCTTAAATAATTTCTGAAAAATACTAATATTTTCAGGAATAAGGAATAAATCCAGGAAAAATAAGGATAAATCCCAGAAATTAAGGGAAAAATCCAGAAAAATAAGGATAAATCCCAGAAATTAAGGGAAAAATCCAGAAAAATAAGGATAAATCCCAGAAAATTAGGGAAAAATCCAGAAATTAAGGATAAATTCCAGAAAATTAGGGAAAAATCCAGAAATTAGGGAAAAACCCAGAAAATTAGGGAAAAACCCAGAAATTAAGGGAAAAACCCAGAAATTAAGGGAAAAATTCCTGGAAATTAAGATAATTCCTGAATAAAAGGAAAATTCATTGTAAATGTGTAGGTCGCTCCTCAATTTACGGAAAAACGAAACCCTGTAAGGGAACGAATAGATTTAACTTCTACGAAACCTAATCAATGTTTCCCAAAAGTTGGGGGGCAAATGATAGGGTTAAATAAATTATGATAGTATAATTAAATACTGCATTAATTGTACAAGGTATGGACTACTAGGCCCGATAAGAAGATGTATGACATTCAGACCAAAGAGGTTAACATCCTGATCAGACCTGATGGACCAGATCAAGATGATGGAACAAAGAAGGCCCAAAAACCCTGATTATTAATTAATTTCATAATTAATTAATAAGGGAAAAATCAGCTATTGAGAAGAGTCCCGATAAGGATATAAATCCTTACAGATTAGTCTCAAAGGGACCTAAAAGGATAAGGAATCAGTTTTCTACTATCTAGGACTCCAAAGTCCATTCTAATTATGAGACTTGCCCACCAAGTCTCCTATACCAAGTCCAATTCAAGGACTCCCAACATCTATATAAGGGGCCTCACCCCACAGATCAGAACTATGTTTTTTGACTTGATCCTTGGCAATCAGCAAGGTACGTAGGCATCTTGTTAAGGCAGACTGAGTCACGAAACACAAGAGCAGTCAAATCGAGCCTTGAAGCTCACGTTCCTTATTATTAAACACAGCAATTATATATATTAGTTTTAATCCATAACAGATATCGAATTTTATATTCCCTTAATTGTCTTGACGCGTACGCGATTACCTTGTTGTATTGTATAAGAAGCACCCTAATTCCTTATGTGAAGCGTCACTACAAATCACAAAATCTCCTTTTCCATCCGGAAATGCCAACATAGGAGCCGTCACCAACCTTTGCTTCAGTTTTTGAAAGGTGTTCTCGCATTTCTCTGTCCATTCGAACTTCTCAGTCTTACAAGTAAGCCGCGTTAAAGGGGCTACTATCTTTACAAACTTGAACGAACCTCCGGTAGTGACCGACCAATCCTACCTCTGGTAGTTTCCCAAACCATGGTTATCAATTCCTCAATGGTCCTTTATTCATTTTTGTCAGGATCCCCACGGGATCCTCCTCAGCAACAATCCCTTCTAGGACAACATCCTCAACTGCTACATCCTCAATATGAACATCATCCGGTCCCTCGTTAGGACGCTCTATCGAATCCACAATCTGATCCCCAATATGTAGTAAAACATCATCGCGCTGTTGCTCCTCAACCTCAGGGTTCGGAGTCCCGCTACCATATACGATAACGAACTACGCTTCTATCACGATATTTATAAGGGTTCCCATAAGGGTTTTAACTGTCAGTACTACGTTAGGTAGTCCGACTATGAACTTGGCAAGAGTTCTTATTATCTTAGTGAACTTATTATTTTAACGTCACATCATCTCTGAGGTTTATAACGCTTAGCTCTGATACCATTTCTGTAATACCCCCAAATCCGGGGTCGGGGATCCGGGTTGTCACGAGTTCCATTTCCCTTAATAACACCCAATCTTTATAAATAATCAACTACTCTGTACTGTGACCCCACAATAAACACACACACCACAAGTTATAGTCTCTGAGATGAATATCCAAAAATAACACGAGTCATTTTATTTCACAATTATATGCCATTACACCTTAAAAGGGTTTCTGAATAAATTTACATATTCTTTGCCATTATTACAATTCATAAATATACATAAGTCTGGTACAACAAAAGTTGAAAGCCTAGCCTATTGGTAGTTTCTACCTCAGCTATAACGGCATCAACGCCTACAGGAAACTGCAGAATGTTTCCTAACCGCTCACGAATTGGGAGCTTGATCCTGTTCATCTTGTCTATCTGTTGTTGTATGATGAAAGAAGAAAGCAAGGGTGAGCAACAAGCTCACCGAAATAATATGTATAATAATTAACAATATATGAGCATTCTCATAGTACTCATGAAAGTCTTGGTCAAGAAGAAATGAACCAAGTTGATATCTTAACGCGACCAAGTCGCAAAATATTCAGTATATATATATATACATATATACTTTTCACAATCTTTGAAATCCTTTGACATGTATAATATACACAAAGTTCCAGTTTATAACAGTGTAAAAATATCGTTGCAAGGTGATCTCATATATGTAACCTTGTCTCAACGTTTTTCCGAAAATCTTTGACATTCACAAGATAATCATTTACTAGATATAAGTTTAAAAGATGAAGTTACAAGATACTCCAATATACTTATATCTTTCCGAATACTACTTGAACTACCACCGTTCAAGTTATAATTAGTTTCAAAAGTTCATCACCCAGATGAGACTACAAGATAAGACTTGAATAGATTCAAACTTTGAAATATTATTGAATGAAATGAAGTTACGAGATACTTGATTAAGTCCCGATATATATCCATATATATCTCTCATACATTTTTTGAAAACCTCTGTTATGTAAAGTATGAACAGAGTTATAATATCCAATGAATTTTGGAAAGAAAAGAATTTTGGCATAAACCCGATATCTTGCTGATCAGGCAAAGATACGAATAAGTAACCTTTTCTACTGTAGATGGATGAATTCCTCGCCGGTCATCACCCTGGCCGCATTAGGACCTCACGCTAGACCGTTACCCGGCCACTCACGCGTGGATGGACTGTTACCCAGCCTCTTACACCTTCATAGACCGTACCCCGGCCTGTCGCTTATGCCGACTCAATCTGATGGACTTACTTCCCAAATGTTGGGCAAGTAACCAAATTGTTTTCTCAAAACAGCAACCTCGTTGCGAATATAAAATACACCACAGAGCCGGATCCCCAAGATTTTTGAGCGAATATTCAAGTCTCCTTCGAAAGGAAGATCTTAAATCTGAAAACGAGTTTTCGGATCCGCTCTAACTTTTAAAATCATTTTGAAGACTCGAAAACATTTTTAAGAATGTTTGGAGTAAAGCTGATTTAATGAAATAAATCAGTCCCGATATATTAGAAAATATATGAATATTATTATTTAAATAATATTCCCATAAGGATAATCCTTATAAAAATAATTGAAGTAAAAGTTTTAAAACTCATACTTAAAATGGATATTAAATAACCAAAGATATACTTATACGAAAGTATGATCTTTATTTAAATAATCGAAAATAAGTTTGATTATCGAAACATTATTCTTTAATGAAATAAAGAATATTATTTAGTAAATAAGCGGAGTCATAAGTCCTCGAATGAATATTTAAAATAATATTCATTAAATAGAATAAACAAAGTCGTAAGTCCTCGAATGAATATTCAAAATAATATTCATTAAATAGAATAAACAAAGTCATAAGTTCTCGAATGAATATTCAAAATAATATTCATTAAATAAAATAAACGGAGTCATAAGTCCTTGAATGAATATTCAAAATAATATTCATTAAATAAAATAAGCAGAGTCATAAGTCCTCGAATGAATATTCAAAATAATATTCATTAAATAAAATAAGTTATCGAATAAACCTTATTCGATTAATAGTTTTGAAAACTATATCTATATATATATATATAAATATATATATATAATACTCGGGAACATCGACTCCCGGTTTAGAAAATGTTCACCTTTGGGTCCCCTATACCAAGGGTATACGCAACTACTGCTTATCTCTAGCATAGGTATTATGCAACTTATAAGCATTTGAATCAACAATTAGATATCAAGATTATGAAACAGGCATGCATATAAATATCATATCACATGCTCCAATATATCGCAAGACTTTGCTAATAATAATCATGCATCTATCACAAGATAATGCATATACATATATACATCACAACAACAGTATAACGGATAGAAAACTTGCCTGAGTGTTCCCGGTTAGACTTAAGCTTAGAGTGGGTCCGATAACCTATGAGCAACAACATAAGTCGGAATTAAACCACGGTCGCTTAAGAAACTAGACTTTAACAAATTGAACCCTAACGTTTGCTTATGGTCACTTCTACGCTTAACGAATCACATAAGTCGCTCGAGTACCCTCAGCTCCACCATTTTTAATAAATTAACCATTAAGAGTTTTAAGGCGATTCTTTCGCGAGTACCCTACCAACTGCCTAATCCAATTTACATAATTTTTTCATAATCCAATTAGTCATTTAAGGGCCTTAACCAATGTTTCAAAGTAAGGCGAGGGGTAATGGTTCGTTCGTGAAACGCCGTTACTTAAAACACTCGTTTCTCCTAAACCGTACATCGGATTCATGCGAACCACATATCAAAATGAAGCTCGTAACATGAACTATCTAATCATGGAAATGGTCAAAACCTAACAGTGAGTGCACGGGTCCTTAAGTTAAGAACAAAAACAGTCTAAGGAAAATTGGGCATTACGACGGCTATAACTTAGCAATTCCCAAATTTTTACCCAATCAATTCAATATTAAACCACCACCAATCAATACCATTCCACCATCATTCAACCACAAATCAACCATACAACCAAACTTCATCCAAATCCTATTAAATCAGTCCATTACTTCATGTTTTATCCATCTTATTCAATCACAACAAGAGCTACTAACTATACTTAAGGTTCATCAACCAACAACCAAGATTTATAACCCAAAATCATTATAATTCCAACCAAACTCTAAACATACAAGAATCATGCTCTCATGAACTATAACAAACAAAACCAAACCTAATACTCAAAGTAAAGTTAGGGTTTGGAGGGGTTATACCTTCCTTGGAGAGTGGAGAATCACTTAGGAAGCCTTAAATAACCACTAACTATCTCTACTAAGCTTGGATCTTGAAGAAAACATAAGAAAACACAAAGTTAGTTTCTTGAAAACACTATTCACCAAGAACTTTGATGAATTGATTAGCTATGTTAAACATGGAATCTTGAGCTTAAACTTATGGCTCATTTAAGTTATGAATTATGGAAGCTAAAGAAACAAACCTCTTGATTTTTGAAGGTGTGTAGCTTGAGTTTTGAAAATTCTCCTTTGCTTTTCATGGAAAAGCCGAGAGCAAGAATGAGGGGGGAGAAGAAATGCTTCTTGTTTGGTTGCCTAGGTATTTGTGTGATGATTTGCTTGTTAATTAGGTTGTTACCATGGTAAAAATTGTGTGGCTCACAATCATCCAACAATTCCTTCCCTTTTGGTCATGCTTATGTCATCCTCCTATGTCATCCTCCCACACTTGTCCTCTTCTTGTTGGTGTGATGACATCATCATCACTAACCTCTTTGATTAGCTCCTAATTACTTGGCTAATGACCGCTGATCTGTTATACGGTTCGCTTAACTTTCGTTCTTGTTTATCGTTTGAGGGATCATACCCGGGATCTTATTACTTGGGTTTCCTTAACCTTTCTCAATACATTGTATTCCCTTTATGATCCTCTCTTATAATCCTTGAATTTAAATCCTTTTTATCCTGTCACCTTATACTCAATTCTTTCGGTATCTGGTGGATTTTCGGGAAAAATCAAAGTGTTCGGATTTGGATTTTGACGATCTTTACATACACTTATATACCACATAGAGTACTTATAAGATCTCAGAATATCCATAAAAGAACCCCTACATAGTGTGGCATGAAAAGTTTCCTTATTCAGCATAATCAGCAAAACTACTATTCATAAGGGTTACAAAAAGTCCAAACATTTTGGGGTTATTACAACAAACATATGGACAGAGCGAAAGAACTATCCAAAAAATTGAAGATATGTTACACATCTGCGCAATTGATTTTGAATGCAGTTGGGATAAGCATTTACCGCTAGTAGAATTTTTGTACAACAACAGCTATCACACAAGCATTGAAATGCTATCTTATGAAACTTTATACGGAAGAAAATGTAGATCACCTGTATATTGAGATGAAGTTGGTGAACGCAAAATTTTAGGTCCAGAATTGATTCATCGAACCCAGGAAAAGATTGAACTTATCCGGAAGCGACTCGAAGCATCGCAGAATTGACAACGCAAATATGCAGATCAAGTCAGAAAGGATATGGACTACCAAGAAGGAGAGCATGTATTACTCAAGATATAGTCATGGAAAGGATTGACCCAATTTGGCAATAAGGGTAAACTAAAGCCACGATACGTTGGTCCATTTGAAATTCTGAAGAAGTTGGGAAAGTTTCTTATGAATTGGCCTTACCGCCTCACATGCAGCATATCCATAATGTGTTCCATGTGTCGATGCTTAAGAGATATAATCATGATTCTAGACATGTAAGAGAATATGAGCCAATAGAGATTCAGCCTGACTTGTCTTATGTAGAGCAGCCAATAATAATTCTAGATCGGCAGGAAAGAGTATTGAGGAATAATTCTGTATCGTTAGTACGAGTTTTATGGATAAATCCTATGGTCGAAGAGTCAACCTGGGAACTTGAGAGTGAAATGTTAGAAAAGTATCCCCAGTTATTTTCTTAGCGAGATTTTGAAGACATAATCATATTAAGGGGGGAAGGATGTAATGACTGGGAAATTATGCTTGTATTATATCATAAATAAAGATAAATTATGTGATTTATCATGTCATTTATGTGTAATTAACTATAAAACCCTAACTGCTAAGTGTTATGTGTATTCTGTATTGTCAGGATATTTTCCGTGTAATTATCGTATATTTTATTTTGTAATAAAATCCTTCGTATCAAAAGATATATGACCCGAACAATGTTTTAATAGATGATATTTCAAATAAAATAAATTTTCTTATTTTTCTTAGAACGGCTTGTACCATCGCGATATTCTGAACATCTAGGTATTTTATAAATATTCTTGTTTCGCGAAAAATGACTTTTCCGGGCCCATTGGTTGTTAAAAACCCCACAAAAATCACATTTTTATTTTTATAAAATAATAGGACTTTCATTTACACCATTTCTTTGTATTTTTGAATTATTCACAATTTTTGGGAATTTTTGGCATATATATTGTATATACTAAATATTTAAAAATTAATAATTAATACTCAAAAATTATAAAATTAGTGGCTAATTAATTTTAAAAGATGTATATTATGGCCTTAATTTTAATTTGGAGTATTATTTTACCTACTATAAATAGCCTAATTTTTATTTAATTATTTATAATTAATAATTAAAAATAAGAAAAATTATCAAATTCTTTGAAATTCGGGTCGGATATTCGGGTTCGGGTTCCACAATCAAACCTTGATTTTGATCTGATTTCTACAGCAAATCGAGTGATTCGAGTACTCAAATCAAAGGTTTTGATCTATTCTTTCTATTTCTGCTATCAATTTCATGTTTTAATTCATTATTTTTTTTATTTTCAATTTTTAGGGTTTATGTTTGATTTGGGACTTTTTAATTCTAGGGTTATTAGGATGATTTGAGGATTGGTATAGCTTCATATGATGATTTCTGATCGATTCATGGTATTTAATTGAACAAACGATTCTCGAATAAGTATATTCGATTATTAGGGTTTATTTCGATTTTTGAATTATACGTTTTTAACTTTGATGAATATTTGGTTCCTGAGATGTTAGTGGTTTAATTGTATAGTTCATAAGCTTTGATTTGAACTATAGAACGTGAAGTTTCATGTATTGAATCGTTAGATGGATGTTTGGCCAGAGTTTTGATCGATTTCGCCGGAGATGGAGATTACGGGATGTTTGTGGTTCGTTTTGGGTGGAGATATGTTGTTGTAGGTGATTAGAATTAAAACCCTGTGAAAAATGCACCAAATGGTGTTGTTTTTGGCCTAAATCAAGCCTGCCGGAATCTGCTCCGGTGGCCGGATTCTGGGAAAAATCCAGCAATTCGATTTCGATTCTAAAAATTATTTTTAACCTAGAATGACTATGTGAATTATGTGGTTAATCGAGTCATAATTGCTAATAACTATTATACGAGTCCATAATACGTAGATGGGTAGATGATAAGGGCTATGTGAAGTCGGTTTGGGACGCGATTGAGATGCGAGATGACTAGATAAGTCTATTTCTTTTATAGAAGCGAAGCCAACAAGGCAGATCGAGCCGGTGATAGAGGAAGGTGATACACTCGGAGTAGATCGCGTGATAGGCAAATTTTTCCCCTATTCTAAATTCAGAATAGTGAATTACTTCAGATTCTTATCGCAATTGCATAGTTATAATTGATGTTCACGAACACTGTTACACAATTATTATTTCTTTGTTCATATTTTGTTTCGATTCCTGATTTCTCCTAATTCGTTGAATCCTCTATTCATATTCCAATAGTTATATATATACATACATATATCTTGATATATTCTGGTGTTGGGATATATCAAAGCATACCGATTGTTCTGGTTGCTCACCGATGGACTGGATGGTGACGGTTAGGGTCAGGTATATACTTGATCCTAAGGACCGGGAATTAATTGGATCCTTGTATTGGGCCATAGAGCCCGGGTACACGAATGGATCTGTACATTGAGGTATGGATCTGCATTATATCTTGGATGATCAGCAGGATATCGGTGCGAATTTGTGTCCAGTTTAGTTCGTTTGATATTCGCCGATAGTGGCCTTCGTTCTTTTCTCGCAAGGTTATATCTTTGCAGATGTAACCAAATTACCGTGTTAGATATATTTGATAATGTCATGACTAATATGATTTATGTTTAGTTTTTAGATCTTACTTAAACAGGACAAATCAGTACTTAACTGAAATCAACACTTATACTGAAGTCAGAACTTAAGTCGTCAGTACTTAAGGTTCAGGAGATATTTATCAGAAGATAATATCAGGACTTAAAGGAAACGTTCAGATAAGGAAGACAGCTGATTGAAAGGAAAAGAAGATCAAGACAAAGTAAGAAGAGATATGCATGAAGAAGGAATTCTATGAAGAATAGAATACTTGGAAGAAAAGATATCTGATTGATATATTTTAGGAAGCAGAATTATATTCCATATCAATTAGCGATTATCTTGTAACTGTGTAGTATATAAACACAGACATAGGGTTTACACTATAAGTGTTATCATTATCGAGAAGATTATTCATTGTAACCCTAGCAGCTCTCATGATATTTGTTCATCACTGAGAGAGGACAGTTCCATACTGTAATAGAGTTTATTGTTTTGAATAAAGTTTGTTTTCTGTTAATTAAGTTATTAGAGTTCGATTTGATTGTGTTATACACTGTATTCACCCCCCTCTACAGTGTGTGTGACCTAACAAGTGGTATCAAAGCCTATTTATTAACACATAAATAGTTTAAGATCCGAAAACAATCATGTCTGAAGTAGAAACTCCAACTAAGCCCACCAAAACTGAAGAACCTCCAAAGACACAAATCCATAGTCGATATGAGACTATTAGAGTTACCATTCTGAAGCCATCTGAATATCCCGTATGGAAGGTGAGGATGACCATGTTTCTGGAAGCAACTGATCCAGAATATCTTGACAGAATCAATGAAGGGCCTCACAAGCCAACCAAGCTCGTTGTTGCAGTTGCAGGTGAAGCAGCAAAGTCATTACCAAAGGAGAAGAGTGATTACATTGCTGAAGATATCGCTTCAATTGCTAAGGATGCTAAGGTACGACACTTACTGCATAGTGCCATTAATAATGTAATGTCAAACAGGGTAATAAACTGCAAGACTGCAAAGGAGATATGGGATGCCTTGGAAACAAGATGTCAGGGAACTGATACGATTAAGAAGAACAGGAAGACAATACTCACTCAAGAGTATGAACACTTTGACTCAAAGACTAATGAGTCATTGACTGATTTATATGATAGATTTGTCAAACTCTTGAATGATTTGTCACTGGTTGATAAGGAGTATGATCTTGAAGATTCAAACCTTAAATTCCTGTTGGCTCTTCCTGAAAGCTGGGATTTGAAGGCAACAACAATAAGAGACAACTATAATCTTGATGAAACGACTCTTGATGGAATTTATGGTATGCTCAGGACTCATAAACTTGAGATGGAACAAAGAAGCAAGAGGAAAGGAGGAAATTCAAGGACAGTTGATCTTAAGGCTGAAGAAGAATCTCCCAAGGTAGCTACCTCAAGGAAAGGCAAGGGTAAAGCTCTCTTCATAAAGTCTGATACTGAGTCATCAAGTTCTGATAGTGATGATGACTCAGAAACTGAAAGCTTGCCTGAGACGGATGCTGATGAAGAGATGATGAAGCTGTGTGCTCTTATGGTGAAATGAATCACAAAGATTACATATAGGAAGTTCAGGAAGGGAAAGAAGTTTTCCAGGAGAGGTGCAAGTTCTGATAAGAAGAATTTCAGAAAATCTGAAGGCAAAGGAGGAAAGTCTGACAAAGAAGATTACACAAATGTCAAATGTTACAATTGTGGTGAGAAAGGCCACATATCTCCTGATTGCAAGAAAGTGAAGAGTGATAAAGGCAAGGCTCTTTTCACAAAGAAGAAAAGCTGGACAGACACCTCAGATTCTGAAAGTGAGGAGAATTATACCTTGATGGCAAATGCTGATATGGCAAGTGCTGAAAGCAGTTCTGAAGCTGCTGAGTTAAAGGTACCTCAAACTACTTATGCCTTTCATACTGATGATATTAATGAGTTGAGAAGATATCTTAAAACCATGTTCATTAGCTATAGAGATCAAACTTTAACATGTGAAAGATTAACTTCTGAAAATCTTGCTTGTAAAAAGAGGAATGATTATTTAGAAAAAGAGTTAGTCATGTTCCATCAAACTCAGAAAGATAGAGATGATGCTTTCTATGTTAGGGATGAAGTACTTAAAATGAATGAATCTCTAAAAGCTGAGTTAGAAAAGGAAAGAGAGATTATCAGGACTTGGACTAACTCTGGCAGAACAACTCAGAATTTGTTAAGTAGTGAAAACTAGAAAGAGGGCTTAGGTTACGGAGATGATAAGAATGATAAAGGAACTATAGATATTAAGCCTATAGTTGTTAAACAAAAGCCAAAGTTAAAACATGTTAAGTTTGTAGCTGTAAAGTCTGATACTGAGAAATCAGAAGTTAAAAAGGAATTAACTTCTGACAAACTAAAATAGGAAAAGACAACTGAAGTAAACGTAGGCTTAATAAAAAAGAAGCAGCTTAAGCATAAGCTGAAAGATGTTAAGAATGCAAATAAGGTAAAGTCACCTAGGAAAAATAGGAATGGAAATGAAGGTGTGAATAAAAGCAATGATTATAAGCCTGTTCCTGATGCTCCTAGAAAAACATGTCATAACTGTGGAAGTTCTAACCATCTGGCTTCTTTTTGCAGGAAGAATAAGAACATAAACTCCTTACCTTCAAAGTCAGGAGTTAAGAGTCAGTCTGTTAGATATAAGCCACAAGATCCTTGTTTTCATTGTGGTAGTTTATGGCATTCCATTTATACTTGTAAGGAATATCATAGTCTGTACTATGATAATTATCAAATAAAACCTTCTTTAAAGAAAGTTAGCATTGTTCCTTCTAGTGTAAGTTCTGATTCAAAGTCTGATAGTGTAAATTCTGATAAGAAAAATGTTAACATAAACTCTGATGCTAAATCCGCTGCAAATGTTAACAAACTTAATAAGGCCAAAGGATCCAAGCAAATCTGGGTCCTTAAAACTAATCATTAGTGATCTTTGTGATTGCAGGGCAACAAGAAAAACATCCTAGTTCTGGACAGTGGATGTTCAGGACATATGACTGGAAATAAAGCCCTGCTATCAGACTTTGTGGAGGTTGGCCCAAGTGTTTCTTATGGAGATGGCAATATTGGAAAAATATTGGGATATGGCAATATCAATCTTGGGAATGTCATCATTAAAGAAGTAGCTCTAGTCTCAGGACTTAAACACAATCTGCAGAGTGTTAGTCAAATTTGTTACAGAGGTTATCATGTGGATTTCTTTGAAGAACACTGTGAAGTTGTAAGTAAATCTACAGGCAAAGTTGTTCTGCAAGGATACAGGCGTGGTACCATTTATGAAGCCAAGCTTTCAACAAGTACTGATGGTTCTGCAATCTGTCTGATGAGTAGAGCATCAATTGAAGAAAGCTGGAATTGGCACAAGAAACTCTCTCATTTAAATTTCAACAATATAAATGAACTAGTCAAGAAAGATCTTGTGAGAGGACTGCCAAAGTCAGTATTTGCTCCTGATGGCCTTTGTGATTCCTGTCAGAAGGCTAAACAAAGAACATCTTCATTCAAGAGCAAGACTGAATCATCAATTCTTGAGCCTTATCACCTACTACATGTTGATCTATTTGGTCCAGTAAATGTCATGTCTATTGCAAAGAAGAAATATGCTATGGCCATAGTGGATGAATTCACCAGATACACATGGGTGTATTTCTTGCACACAAAAAGTGAAATTGCATCTCTCTTGATTGATCATGTCAAGCAACTGGATAAATTGGTCAAAGATTCAGTGAAGATAATAAGAAGTGATAATGGTACTGAGTTCAAGAATTTGATAATGGAAGAGTTCTGCAAAGACCATGGAATCAAGCAGGAATTCTCTGCTCCCGGAACTCCACAGCAAAATGGAGTTGTTGAAAGAAAGAATAGAACTCTCATTGAAGCTGCACATACAATGCTTGATGAAGCAAAGCTTCCAACCTATTTCTGGGCTGAAGCTGTACAGACTGCTTGTTTTACTCAGAATGCAACACTCATTAACAAGCATGGAAAGACACCATATGAGATGGTGAAGAAAAAGAAGCCAAATCTGAAGTATTTTCACGTATTTGGATGCAAGTGTTTTGTTCTTAAGACTCATCCTGAACAGCTATCCAAATTTGATCTAAAAGCTGATGAAGGAATCTTTGTTGGATATCCACTTTCCACAAAAGCCTTCAGAGTCTATAACTTGAGAACAAGAGTGGTCATGGAATCTATCAATGTCTCTTTTGATGATAAGAAGATTACCGGACTTGAAGATTTCAATGATCATGATCAGCTGAGATTTGAAAATGAAGACTTAAATTCTGATACTGAAAATCCTGACAGTCTAAATCCTGATACTGCAAACTCTGATGGATTAAACTCTGATATTATTGAAACTGTGGTGACTACGCCAAAGGAAGATGCACCTATGCAGGGGGACAATACTCAAGATACAACCACCTCTCAAGAAGCAGCAGAACATATAACTGGCTCTTCGAGTTCTGATTCGTCAAGTTCTGATAAGCCAAGTTCTGATAGTTCTGAAAACTTAAATTCTGAAGGATCCAACTCAGAGAGCATAGTTTCAGGGGGAGCATCAGAAAATGTTGATGAAGATAGCATGGATCATGGGGGAGCATCCAGTTCTAGAGAAAACCTTCCATCTGCAAGGAAGTGGACTAAATCACATACACCTGACTTAATTATTGGAAATCTTGATGCAGGTGTCAGAAGTAGAACAGCTACTTCGAGTGAATGTCTTTACAATTCTTTTCTTTCTCAGACTGAACCAAAGAAAGTGGAAGAAGCTCTTCAAGATGCTGATTGGGTGCAAGCAATGTAGGAAGAGTTAAATGAATTTGAAAGAAACAAAGTCTGGACCCTAGTGCCAAGACCAAAGAACAGATCTGTTGTTGGTACAAAGTGGGTATTCAGAAACAAAACTGATAGTGATGGCATAATTACAAGAAATAAGGCAAGGTTGGTTGCAAAAGGATATTCTCAACAGGAGGTAATTGATTATGATGAAACATTTGCACCAGTTGCTAGATTGGAAGCCAAAAGGATATTTTTGGCTTATGCTGCTCACAAAAAGTTTACTGTCTTTCAAATGGATGTGAAAAGCGCTTTTCTCAATGGAGAATTGGAGGAGGAAGTATATGTTGAACAACCTCCAGGCGTTGTAGATCCCAAATATCCTAATCATGTCTACAGGCTTGATAAAGCACTTTATAGCCTTAAGCAAGCTCCAAGAGCATGGTATGAGACTTTAGCTCAGTTTCTTTTGGAAAGTGGATTTAACAGAGGAACTATAGACAAAACACTGTTCTACCTCAACCATGGAAATGACTTACTTTGGTTCAGATATATGTTGATGATATCATCTTTGGTTCTACAAATGACAGACTTTGGAAGAAGTTTGCCAAACTGATGTAGTCAAGATATCAAATGAGTATGATGGGGGAACTTAGCAATTTTCTGGGCCTTCAAGTCAAGCAGAATGAAGAAGGCACTTTTATTTGTCAAACCAAGTACACCAGAAATTTGCTGAAGAAATTTAGAATGCAAGATTGTTCAAGTGCATCCACTCCCATGGCCACTACAACAAAACTGGATAAGGATACTGGTAAATCAGTAGATATTACTGATTACAAAGGTATGATTGGCTCACTACTCTATCTAACTGCTAGTAGATCTGATATCATGTATGCTACCTGTCTTTGTGCAAGATTTCAAGCAGATCCAAGAGAACCTCAATTAACAGCTGTGAAAAGAATTTTCAAGTATCTTAAGGGAACAGCTGATCTGGGATTGTGGTATCCTAGAGAATCAGATTTTAAACTTATAGGTTACTCAGATGCAGATTTTGCAGGTTGCAAAATTGACAGGAAAAGCACAAGTGGAAGCTGCCAATTTCTTGGAGGCAGATTGGTTTCTTGGTTTAGCAAGAAACAAAAGTCAATTTCCACATCAACTGCAGAAGCAGAGTACATTGCTGTAGGAAGCTGTTGTGCACAGATTCTTTGGATGAAGAATCAGTTACTGGATTATGGGTTACCATATTTTAAAATCCCTATTTACTGTGATAATCAAAGTGCTATTGCTATGAAAGTTAATCCAGTTCAACACTCAATGACAAAGCATATCAGCATTAGGTACCACTTCATAAGGGAACATGTGGATGAAGGTACAGTGGAATTGCACTTTGTTCCAACAGATCAACAACTAGCAGATATCTTCACAAAACCACTGTGTGAAGCTACTTTTACAAGATTGGTAAATGAACTTGGAATGGTTTCAGGTTCTTTCTCTAAATCTGCTTAGTTTTGTTCTGATGCATCAGACTTTATGATCAGTATTTATAGAAATTACTCTCTTTATGTATTTTGTGCTTAATTGAAAATTGCTTAAGTACTGATTGTTGTTTGATATGAATTTCTAAACTCTGATAGTGAACTGACTGTTTTCGTGACTATTCAATCCTATGAGGATAACTGTGCTAGATGCTGACCTAGTAGTCTTTAACATACTAGAGATCCCATGTTAGAAGTAATTATTTATGTGGAAATCTATTGACACAAGCAAATTCTGATATTGAGCTTAGTCACGTTTACTTTGTCTATCTTATTACTAAGTCAAAAACTAGAATAATGCTTCTCATCTGTTAAGTTCTGATGTTAGTAAATCTGATGGATGTACTAAGTGCTGATAAACCTCACTCATCAAAAGAAAAAGTAAAAGAAAAGGGAATAAAAATCAGGTACTCCTTTGAGATCTAGAGTAAAAATATGGAAGGGACGACCCAAGTGCATTGCTGGTATTAAGTAATATGCATCAGAAAAGCAAATAATTATTTTTCCTGGTGACTTTTCACACTCTATGATTACTGGAGAAATACTCTAATAAAAGCATAAATTCTGATAAGCAGTCGTGACTCACTTGCACTGAGAAGCCACTGTAAAATGGAATTTCAAAAGATGCATAAAATAAGCACAAAACTGTTGAGGTGGACTCATGCATGAACTCATTCAAAAGTAAACTTCAGAATAATGACAGATTTTTAGTAAAGTTCGTAGTTATGCATTATTTCTAAGATGTACTGAAGTGAATCAGACTTTAATCTTTGTCTGATATTTTGCTTAATGCACACACTTACACTCCATATGAATGATGAAAATTACTGTGGCGTTCAATGTTGTTTTAGATGAACAGTTTATGTGTCAGATTGCATAAATTCTGAGGACAAGTTCTGCTGGAAGTTCTGATAAATAAGTTCTGAAGAACCGAAATCATAATTTGTGTGAAGAATCACAGAGATAGGCATTCATTTTTCGAGTTAAGAAATCATGTTATGATGACTGTTAAGTTTTGATATAAGTCTAAGTGCTGATATTAAATTCTGATCCTCTACTTGACTTATTTGTGGTTATAATCTGAAATAGTCTTATTTTAAATCAGAATATGTACGGGTGAGATATTAACAGTCAATACAATTAGGGTTAGTAGAACACGTACATGCACAGTAATATTTACTTGTTTCTTGTGCGCATTAAAACCCTGTTTTACACTTCCAATGACTGTTTTTCTTCTTCCCAGTCTAGGGAGACGAGGTAGAATTATTTCTACATGTCAGCATTAAATTTCCTTGCGTCTCCTGGCATTCTATTGCCTATATAAACCAACACCTGAAATCAGCCTACACATCATTTCTTTTCACACATAATTACTCTCTTTTCCTTCATACCAACACAATCATGGTTAACTACAACATGTTCTTGAACTATGAGACCTTTAACATGGAGTTGAGCTGTGAGGAATGGCAGCAGGAATGGCACGTAACTGTCATTCCTGATGAGATTTGGGACTCGGTTCCCCAGGAGGTTCTCACACACCTCCTGTTCTTTTACATGGACTACCATCGCCATCTGGAGCGATTGGAAGAAGAAAGGCTGGAATCTCTCCGCCAACAAGAGCGAATCATTCGACTCGCCATTCTTTTTGTAGAGAGTCGGAAGAAGAAATAATTTGTTTTCTTCTTCCTATTTTTCTTCATCGTCAGCTTTGTCCGGCTTCTAAGCCAAGGACAAAAGCTGTTGATGTTGAAGTTTGTAGCTTAGGACAGTCTTGTACTGTTCTGATGTAAATTTCAATTTCATGAATGTACTCTCTTAATATATTAATGGAATTTTATATTTTTGCAAGATTTTGTTTCTGAGATGTTTTAAATTCTGCTGCATTTTTAAATCCTGATATATCCATATTCTGATGACCATTTTAATTATTGATATAAATTAAGTTCCGATTTTAAAATATCAGTACTTGTCTACTTGATTTATTTTTTTTGGTCATTCTCACACTTGAAATTTTTTACAGAATATTGGTTTTGCAGTGAAAATGGTTAAATAAGTGGGAACAGTTTAAATTTTGAATTAAAACTGACTTACCTCAAATAATGGGATTACTTGGTGTCCAACGGTTATTTTTTTACCATGTATAAGTAAGAGAGAGATAAGATTATACAATCTTTTATTTACTTTTACACTTTATCTCTCTTTCTTCACTTTTACTCTCTCTCATCTCCTGACGTTGGTTTTCATACAGACATTTTATCAAATACATTACAGGCAACCTTAATTCTCAATTTTTTTTCTCATGGCACCTAAGGATTTGATTATAGATGGAGCCAAGTTTGTTCCCAACAACTATGCTGCAATCCTTAAATCATGATGAAGCTCCGTCTGAGTTGCATTTTGTGCAAGATCTTCTTGCACACAGTGAAATTGGGTATGCATTGACCCAGCCACCAGTCTTTTCAATCCAACAAGTTCTGATGTTTTGGCGGACTGGGCATTTTGATAATGGTGGTGCTACTGGTATGCCCAACATTGTTTTTGAAGTGGATAATTTTGAACATGTGGTAACTCCTGGAACAGTTCGCAAGACTCTACATTTACCAGAAGGCTGCATTTTTTCAACACCGGAGGAACCAGTTCTACAGCAGCTCATGGCCAATTTGGGGTATGAGAAGAGTTTGGCTAAGCTTGGACAGTTGAAACGAGCACATATCAGAAAGGAACGGAGCTTTTTCTTCGACTGCATCACTAAAGCCTTCGGGAATAAGTGTTCCAACTTTGATGCCATTCCAATAATGAGTCAGCACATCGGGTATGCTATTATTAACCAAACTCATTTTGATTTTGCAAGTGTTGTGCTAGGTTTTATAGGGGATAGGATGACAGATGATAGGAATGTTGTCTTCTTTGCTAGATTCTGTCAGCTTATATATAATTTCTATTGTGCTGATGAACCCCAACCTACCACTGACTTATTTCCACCCTTTAAACTTGCAAAACGGGCTTTTAATGATTTGGTAAATGCTGACCTTAAGAAAACGGTGGTTAGACCTTTACAGATTCCTCGGTCTGTAAAACAGATCCTGGTAAATGCTGATCCTCAAACCTATAGATCTGTTTATCCTGATGTACAACCTTCCACCACATCCCAAACATCACAACAACCATCAGAACATACCACTCATACATCTATACCTCAATCTTCTATCATAACACATCTCAAACCTTCACAGATAGCTCAACCTTCATCATCAGCACATACTGTGGAGCCTTCATCTTCCAAGCCCAAGAGGACAAAGCCTATCCCTCAGACACCACAGAAGAGAAGGAGGATTGTTCTGAGAGATGAGTCTGATAGTGAGGAACAGGTTTCTGCATCAGAACCTGTTGTTAAAGAATTTGAGAAGGTTCCTTCTCAGAAGGATTCTGGAATTGGGGGATCTAAGCTTCTCAAAAGGCTTAGAAGAATGACTTCTGCTGAACCTCCCAAGGAATCCCCACCTTCAAAGAGATACAAGAAACAGAGAGCTAAAAGGCCAGCTTCAGATGATGAGGAAGCAGCAGCTAAGGAAGGAGATCAGGAATCTCTGATCTCAAAAGAACCAGAATTTGCTAAAGTTACTGCATCTCCCTCTCCATTTTCCCCAACTCAAGAAGCTGCTACAGATAAGGCAAACACACCATCTGTGTCTCCTGTACATGAAACTGTATCTCCTGTAAACCCAGGCACAAGTGCTGAAATTGATATTCACAACCTAATTGTGCCTGAGGTTCCCTATTTAGAAGCTCCAACAACAATTAATCCATCAACAACACCTTTTACTGATGCTACTCAAACTCCAGAATTGTCTACAACACCTTCTCTGCATCTAGATGTTGATGATCAGAATATAGGTGAGCATCAGGATATGGCTGTTGATCAGAACTTGGAAACAGATCAGCACTTAGAGGATGATGCTGAAGCCTCAATTGCTTCTCATACTGTTGTTTTATCAGAAGATGTTGATTCTGTCAGTTCCGATGCTTCAAATGCTGATACTACTGGTGATGCTGCTATTAATGCAGATGCTGATGAAGCTGGTCCTTCAGTACATGCACCTCAACAAACTGTTCATAAATATGAACTAGTTAAGAAGTTTGTTAGAAGAGCAACACCAGTACCTTGGAGTGAAACTCCTAGAGGACAGGAGTGGACTAAGGAATGGAACTCAGTTACCTTTGTTCCATCTAACAAGATTCTTGCTGAGCACTTGGCAAAAGCTGATGAAATGTTAATTAATGATGATTTCAAGACACAGCTTCGAGTCACTGCATTGAGTACTAGACATCTGCAAGGTCTCCATTCAACAACTTATGCAGAGTTACATAAAATTCAGGAAGAATTACTCAAGCAAGAAACGGTTAAGAAAATTGAAAAGAAAAAATTCTTCCAACCTACCTTTGACAGATTTGCTTACATTGAGAAGACCCAAGAGAAGCAACAGACTCAGATTGATGATATTTTGAAAAATCAAGCTTCTCAGCAATCTCAACTTGATGAAATCCAAACCTCAGTGGAATTGCTTGTCTCTCTTCTCTTACCTGCTGATGCCAAAAAGGGGGAGAAAGTAATTAAGTCCAAATGCAAAACTGATCAGACACTGAAGGGGAAGGATGATGAACAAGATGACCAGGGAAACTCTGGAATGGGTGGAGGTCATGGTCAAGGTAGAAGTTTCTCATCAAGAAGAGCTGAAATTACAAGTCACATGACAAGTTCTGATGCTGGAAAAAGAATTACTTCTGCTACTGGTAAAAGGATAAGTTCTGATGAACTTTTGGATCTTGATGAAGAAATATCAAGACAGCTATTTCTGAAATAAAATCCAGGAATGGACTTTGAGAGTCTGATGGAAGAAGAAGCTAGACTTAAGTCAGAAAAAGTCAAATCTAAATCTGAAGCTTCTGTTGGTAAAAAGAAACTTCCAAAGGCCAAAGGCATTGTGATAAAAGAAAGAACAAATCCTGAAGCAACCAAGGCTAAATCACAATTGCAGATAGATCCAAGGTCCAAGGGCAAAGAGAAAGTCGGTGAACCTATCAAGGTTTATGTGCCTCCTGTGGATTAAGAAATTACTGTTGAAGATGCTGATCTTTCTCTAACTTCAAGAAAAATTTCTAAGACAACCTCTGACATGGCTCAAGTTGTTCAGAGCAAAGATATAGTTAGTTCTGATATCTGAAAGAAGCAAGTAACCTCTGACATAGCTCAAGTTAACTTGATATTAGAAGATAAATCAAAGGAAACCTCTAATATTGCTCATATTAAACCTTCAAAGATACTCCTACCAGGATTCACCAAAGCCAAACAGACTCAACCTTTGAAGACTACTGTAAGTGGTTTTGAAGCAAAAGTGGTTACTGGAAAGGAAGCAAGAGATAAATCCGGATTGGGTAGTGCTGATGAAAGAAGAATACAAAACACAACCTATGATCCAACTTCCTTAAGTGAACCAGGTATTGGAGCAATTCCTGAAAGATTGAATCAACTCGAATCTGTACAGATGGTTTACCATACTTACTTCAAAGAACACATCTTGTTGTACTTCATGACAGATGGTAGGGTTTATTATATAAGGGAAAATGCCATTCCACTGAAGTATTTTGAAGAATTGGAACATGTATTATTCTTACTTTAAGTGAATGACAAAATAACAGAAAGTGCTGCAAACTATTTGAAGAGTCAAATTCAGAGACATAAAAGGCTTTATTCTGTTAAGTCTAACAGCACATATCTTCCAAAGTACAGAGATCACAATGGTGATATTGTTGAGATGAAGCCTAACTATGCTAAGATTATAACTACCTTTCTGGGTTACAAGGCTGTGGAATTCAATCTTGAGTCTGACAAGGCATATTTGATCAGATTGGATCAGGACATAAGGAAAGCTAAAATTAATGATCTCAGGGCTGCAATTTTTTAAACTAATGAAGATTCTGCAGAACTTAAAGATGCTAAAAGGAGGATGATTGATGAACTCAAATATGCTGAGAGATATTTGTTAAAGAATTATCTCATAACAACTGCTGACATCAGAGAGATTATAAAGTGAAGCCAAGTCAGGATCTACAACTGCTCAAATTATGATATGTATACAGACTGAAGTTGTTATCAGAAGTTAAAGTTGGTAAAGCTTTAAGGACTGTAAGTTGTAGTTATCTAGTCAAATTCTCATGCATTTGTACTTAATGTTTTTGACATCATCAAATATCTGTTAAACTTGTATATTATGCTAATTTACAAGTTGGGGGGAGATTGTTAGATATATTTGATAATGTCATGACTAATATGATTTATGTTTAGTTTTCAGATCTTACTTAAACAGGACAAATCAGTACTTAACTGAAATCAGCACTTATACTGAAGTCAGAACTTAAGTCATCAGTACTTAAGGTTCAGGAGATATTTATCAGAAGATAATATCAGGACTTAAAGAAAATGTTCAAATAAGGAAGGCAGCTGATTAAAAGGAAAAGAAGATCAAGACAAACGTAAGAAGAGATATGCATGAAGAAGGAATTCTATGAAGAATAGAATACTTGGAAGAAAAGATATCTGATTGATATATTTTAGGAAGCAGAATTATATTCCATATTAATTAGCGATTATCTTGTAATTGTGTAGTATATAAACACAGACATAGGGTTTACACTATAAGTGTTATCATTATCGAGAAGATTATTCATTAACCCTAGCAGCTATCGTGATATTTGTTCATCACTGTAAAAGGACAGTTCCATACTGTAACAGAGTTTATTATTTTGAATAAAGTTTGTTTTCTGTTACTTGAGTTATTAGAATTCGATTTGATTGTGCTATACACTGTATTCACCCCCATCTACAATGTGTGTGACCTAACATACCGGTTCATTTAGGTTATTATAACACTACTTATATATTGAGGACTTGTTGAGCAACTTATGGCTCAGCCCCTTTTTATTATTATTCACCTTATTGTTTTCAGTTAAGAAGGAAAATGAAACATATCAGGACTCGAGTGATAAAGAAACGAGTCAAGCTGCGGGACCCTCTCATACCAAAGGTGTTGATCCTTTGGTAATAAAGAGAGTTTTGTGTGAGATTTTAAATTGGATTGTAATAAAAGTAGAATGTGGTTCTTGTTTTCATACTTCAACCTAAAAAGATCCTGGATAGTGATAAAGGGGTTAAATATATATATATATATATATGATTAATTTTTATACAGGTTGTACAGATTTGGTGATTAGCTAGTAACCCCAGACTTATACCCCGGGTTTGGAGGGTGTTACACCTTTCTTCTCCCTCTCCCTCCTTCCCGTTTCTTCTTTGCTTCTTTGTGTTCATCCGCCGTTGCTTTTTTGGGCAAGCCGCAGCTGTGTCTGTGGTACTACCGTTTTGTTCGACTCTTGATTGTTCAGTTGTGTATACATATATGTGTATACGTGTGTGTATATCGTCAAGTTTATTGTGTTGTCATCCTGTGTTTTTCCGGCATGTGTTCCGGCCGTGTGCTGTGTTGTTTCTGATTGTTGTTGTGTTACTGTGATTGTTTAATTCGAAAACTTGTTTTGTAATTTTGATTTAATTCGATGATTGCTTCTGTGATTTTGTGAATTTATAACCGATTAAATTACTCGGGTTTGAAAGATTATGGCAAAACTCTGAGAGGAAATCTGTACGGGCACCGTCAGAGTTATGCCTCCGTTAGCGACAAACTTGTTGAGCCGACAGATAATTGGCACTGATGATTCGTGATCCAAATATCAAATATAAATTCTATTTTATAATTTTTGAAATAAAAGTAGTAGTTAAATATTTAGTTTCGAAATTATTTGGGATTGCGTTGTTGTGAAATGGTGTTGATATGATGTCGACTGGCATTACGATAAATAGAGGAGGTGTAATATCCGGGATATAGCATGTAATTATTTTTTATCAATAAATGATTATTATGTGATTATTACGTGAATTTTTGGTGAATTATCTAGATTATTGATAATAATATTTGGATGGTTATAAATGATAAAATATGAGTATGTTAATTTTATTATGTCCAGAATAAAACATAGATAATTGTGATATTTTTCTGGTAATTTTTGGATCGTTATATGATTTTAATATGATTTATGAATTAATTATTTTATGTATAAATATAAAACTGTTTTATAAAACCGGGAATTGTCCAAATTCAACCGTTTTTACATTTTTACAACACGAAACTCTTCGAAAAATTCCGTCCTAACCTAATCTGATAATTTCGATTCGGATTATGGTATGACCCGTACGCGTTCCGACGCAAAATTTTCGATACGATAATCATTTCGACAGATCAATAAAACCCGTATTCTCGAAAGACAAGATATTATTACATTATTTTCATATAAAGTGTTTTATAAAAAGCCCGATTTGGATAATTATCCAATACGGGTATCAAATCAGATCTTTTTACAGTTACTTAGCGGCTAAGTAACTTATTTTTCGATCCAACACGATCCAACGGGTATTAATATTCTATAAATATAAATAGCCTTTTTCTTATTTCATTTTATTCGTATAATCATAATCGAACAGATAAAACCGATAAATTATAGAGAAAAACCCGTAAAATCATTGCGTTCTTGAGAATCAAATCCAAAAACGAAAGCGTTATCGAACTCGGAATCATGCGTGCTATATACCGAATCGAAACTCTCAAAAATTTCTTTTATAATCAATCATCCATTTCAGTGAAGAAATCAAGGTGATTTTCTTATTTATTTATTTTAATTCAAATTAATTAAAGATTAATATATGAAATTTTGATTTTGATGTTGTTGATATGATTTGATGATTATATCTTGTAAATAATTTTTTTTGATCATTTTGGTATATTATATGATGAATTTGGAGTTCAATAACATATAGAAATTTGAGTTTGATTCTCGAAATATCAAAATTCGGGTTTATAGCTTTGAATGTTCTAAATTGAAATTTGGGTATTTCTTTGTTAAGGGTTATTGGTTAAAATTAATGGTACCCTGTTATAGATCGTTCAAAAACCAATCGAACGGTATATACTAGATTAACAGAGGGTTCCCGGAAGCTGTTCCCCGAAAAAAGACGCATGGCGGCGGCAAAAACTTCAGTGGGGTTTTCCGGCTATTCTTGTGATTTGTCGATGATATAGTTCATAAAATTGAGTTCCTGGAAGCTCAAGGATCATTTACAGTTATTTTCACAGAATTATGGGTTGGATTGTAGTGGCCGAAAAAGCTCCAATTGCCTTTAATGGAGACTGGCCGGCGGCAACGGCGACAACGAGGAAGATGATGGTTAATTACCATTTGATACCCCCAGTTTGCCAAAGTTGCAATTCTTGTATTACTGGTTCAAACTATTACAAAAACAAGATTTGCTGTTTTAAAATTTTATAAAAATTGGATTTCTTTTTATAATATTTTCAGAAAATTGTTTTAATTCATTTTTAAATTCTAAAAATTATTATTTATTATTCTGAAAATTATTTTAATTCGAAATTAATCAAAATTATTTAATAAATTAATTTTAATTGATATTAATTATTTAATCAGTCAATTAACTTAATTATATATTGATTAATTGATTTAATTAGTTATTAATTAATTTTATTTGATTAATTAATTAGATTTAATTAATTCTTTTAGATTTAAAAATTCCAAAAAAATAGTTTCGAGCTTTAAAATATTATTTTAAATTATTTTCAAGGCTCAATTATTATTATTAAATGATCTAAAAATTAGAGTCAGGTGTTCAGACTCTGTTATTTAATTATAAAATGATTCGGAGCCCCGTTTTAATACCGAAAAATGTTCAAAAAAATCATATTAAATACTTGGAAGATCATTTAAATCCCGAATCTTCTTTGGAAAATTATTTTGATTGAGTATCTTGCGTGTTTTATGCTACGTGCTATCTGATTGGCGTGTTATATGCCTATGTGGTTATTGTTTGACGGTTTTTGCTGTAACTTTCAATCCGTAAATCGGATTTTGGTAAAATGAAGGGTAGATAAAAGCTTATGGCGTCTGTTTGATGATTAGAATAATATGAGATTGAATATTGATAGATACTTGTGATGCCTAGCAGAGTAAGCGAGGCATAGAAAAGAAAGCCAATGATTAGTAAATAGAATTGAAGCGTAGAGAAAGAAAGCAAGTGATCGATGTTTAGAAGCAAGGTATAGAAAAAAGAAGGAAAACGATGGATGAGTAGAACTGTTAGATGAGTAAAAGTAAGGTTGAAAATCATATGTGATGAGGAAAGTACTTCTAAACCTTCTTCGAGATATATTATAAATATTTCTGAATTTTCTCAAAACATGTTGTAAGTATTCAAAGTAAGTTATGTTTTATATTGAAAGCGCTTTAAACTATTCAACCTTGAACCCTAATCATATCATTGAACTTGAGCTGTAAGATTTATTTCTTGTAAACCACCGACTGTTGATTTCCCAGATATTAAACCATAAAAATATAATACTACTCCAAAAGTACATACACACCATACACCAAATACTGAAACAGAATTATTTGACCATACAGAAACTCCCTATAATACCCTATAACATCAAAGATCTATACCATGTTTTATCATTGAACCATTTTTCATCAGATACCTGATTCTTCAACAGGCTTGAAGCCGTTCTTCATATATATACCTTGATATACCCTGTGATAATTATGAAATATCTTATGCTTCGAGATAAATGTTTTATCAATGTTAATTATGATTCTGTTTTATTGAATTACAAAGGTTATCATATTGAATCATTTTAAAATTGGATGGTTTTATAAGTGTGGACCAGATTCATGGTCGGACTAGATTCGTGGTCATATTAGGCCAATGTATGCCTTGGATCCAGTATAGAGAGCAGAGTTGTGTGCCTTGCTCGGGGTTAGTGTGTGACTGATCAGCAGCCTAACCTTGGTTTTTAAAATGAAAAGTGAATATCCAATTCCAATCATTGCTTATCCAGAAACTTGATTCTTCTGAATCATTTCAATTGATCATTGTTTAACCACAGTTATTGCTATTATGACTTGCTGAGCTAGTTAGCTCACTCTTGCAAATCTGTTTATGTTGTTCAATGGTTAAAAAGAAAATGGTTGGTAACGAGGATTCTCAGTCCAGTGTGCGAGCTAAGATTCCAGGTTAAGTTGGATCAAGGTAGCAGGATCTTTATGTTTAGTTTTGAGTTATGTAAGCTTGTAAGAATGCTTTCACTTTCAGTTGTAAGTTAAACTAGTTGAGATTTGGTACGATATAATAAAAGTTAAGATGGTGGCTTGTTTTCATATTTTAACATGTTTTGATCCATGGTTATGGTAAGTAGGGTCTTTATATATATTACTTTCATAAACAGGTTTATATACTGGATGTGTGTGTGTTGTGAGCCCCAAACTTCTGACCTGGGTTTGGAGGGCGTCACAGGAGGTGCTTCCTGATTTCCGAAAAATTATTATTTCAAAAATTCAGAAAACATATCCTTTATTTATCGGAATTACTAATCAATTTATCTTTTGTATATATGTATATGTAAATCAGTTCGGTGTAATATTTCGCAAAAAAAATTATATAACCCTAATTTCTATAACAACGGTTATTCGTACTTTCTAAAATAACTACAGAATCGAATTCCAAAGTGCGTGTTATAACCGGTATTTCTAAACCCTATACTTGTGTGTTTATAATTGAGATTTAAATTATGTTAAATTATAAATGTGGATGATCTA
The DNA here is from genome assembly GCF_009905375.1 of Apium graveolens. Lineage (NCBI taxonomy): Eukaryota > Viridiplantae > Streptophyta > Magnoliopsida > Apiales > Apiaceae > Apium > Apium graveolens. The sequence goes on along the minus strand of NC_133649.1, from coordinate 203,098,942 downwards.
TATGTTGAGTGCCTATAAATTAAGTGTTTAATGTATTAGTTTATATAAAAAAATTTGAAAGGAAAATCTTATCATTTAGTATTTTTAAATGATAATCAAAAGTACTTCATTTTATATGAAAAATTGATTTTAAAAATCTTTTAACAATAAATTTTCAAATCTTATATCATTAAATTTCTAAAATCATAAGCTATTTTATGGCATATATTTTGTGATTTATGGAGGTGCATTTATATTTATATAAATTGTTTTAGATAAATTAGATGATTTTTAGTTTGCAAATTACTTAGTTGCCCATGCATGCATTTTGCTCCCAAGCACAAGTTAAGGGTAAACTTGGAATTTCCAACCCCACTAACTACTAATTCACTAGCCAAATTACACTTTATCCTTACATGCAAAATAACACAAGTTTGCTTAAAAGTCGCTCTTGTCAATTCTCAATTCCAATCACTTCTTTTAGTCAAATCAAAATAATAAAAAACCAGTACAAAATGTTATAATCATCTCAGTTCACTCCACACTCCAACCTCACCTCACTCTCTCCTCCCTCTCCAATCTCTCTCTCAGCAAAACCCCCCTCTCGGCCTTTCCCTTAGTCGAAGCCCACCCCCCTCATTTTCTTCATTTTTCATTCAAACATCCATCTTCCATTTAAGTAATCTCACTCCCAATATCTTGTTATTCAATAACCCAAAGAGTTTAGGGTGAAAAGTTTATATTTTGATCTTGCATGTCATAGTTTTAACTAGAACTCAAAATATAATCTTGATCCTCATGGATTTAAGGTTGTATTATTGAGAGAACTACAAGGAATGGTGAATGCCAAGTAATGAGAGTGAAACTTTTGCTTATATGGTCATTTCCCTTCCATTTCATTCGTCCATGATCATAAGGGAGCCGAATAAATGGTTCTTAATGGTGTTTCTTTGTTGCTTTATTGATTTTTGAATGTTTATGTGATAATAGCTTGGTTTTGGAAATAAAAACTTGATAAAACTCTTTGCATGCTAAGTGATCACATATTTATGGTTAATTCTAGGCTTGCATGTTGATTTTATTATGAAATTATTCAGGAAACCATATTGTTTTTGGCTTGTAAACTCGAAAGCATGCATGCATAGATTCAATTCATGATTTTTGAAAGTTCTTGATCATTTGGTTTGATTTTTTTTAATTTCTCTCTTTTCAGTTGAGTTAGGATATCAAATATGATTTGTGCTCCTTTTTATATGTTTTTTATTCATATATATTTGAAAGATTTAAGTGTTACTTTCGAATTTGAGATGACTTGTAATTAGTATGCTGTGTTAACTCTTCTTTTGCTATATTGCACCTTAGGTAAGGATGATCTCCACTAAGCCAATATTGTGTGTGGGAGTGTTTGTTCAGTAGGTTTCCTTGGTTGGGGTTTGGTTTGAGTTTTGGTTGATGTTTGGTTTTGTTTGTCAAGTGGGAAACATGGTGAAAAAGGGTACATTAGATTCTGCAGAATTTCAGTTTGGTTCCATTAGGTTTAGAGTGAGATTTGACCTTGTCATGGTAATGCACTTTGAGGCCCAAGTCACCAGAAGCTAGCACTAGGAATATAATTTAGATCTCAGGTGATTATTAGAGGTTTGTACGTTGTTTGGTTAGGTGCAAGAGTGAAAACATTAAATTTGTCCAGCAGGGGACAGTTTTGTTACAACTTATAAATGAGGAGTTTTGACCATGCCATGGGTAGGCCCTCACTAGGCCTTGGTTAGCCCTAGTTATATGGAGTGTCAGAGGAGTTTTTCCAGTCATAGTTCATAGGAATTGAGTTAGAATCATGTGTCATACGTTAGTGCAAATTAGGACACTTTTCTGTCCAAAAAACAGGGGAACAATGGACTTTAAGCTTAGGCCCATTAGGCCCAAGCTAGGCCCTTGAGCCACACCAAGTTTAGGAGTTGACTTATTATCAGAAGAGTCTATTATAAAAGTTTGGGAGATAAACTTGAAGTGTAAGGGTGTCAATTGTACTCAAAAACCCAATGGTGTCATCCTGAAATCAGTATAATGAGCACAATCACTTAACCTTTAGTTTTAGGGCACTTATGAGTGAGGCCTAGGTTGACCATCATAGTTGTAAGATATTATGAGGACATTAGAGTGTAAGGCCTAAGTCAGGGCCCATAAGAACCTGATGGTTTAGAAAAGACACTTCGAGTTATGAGGTCGATATTAAGAGTTTTGGCTAGTTTAGCATAACTAAGTGGCGTGAGCAAGTTGAGTGAGATCATCCAAGCTTAGTGATGCAATATAGTGTGTGAATATATTATTATGTACTTAAATTTGTTATGTGAGCATATGTGGCTATATGAACTATTATGCTTATAAGGTAATTGTAAGCGTGTATGTGTATATAGGCCTAAGTGCCAATGTACGTAATTTCGGTTTATAATTAGGTCGAGTTAGTGAGTATATATTATAACGAGGATATTATTATTTTATGTAGGCTCTCGAGACGAGGTTAAGCTTTCCATTAAAGTCTAGTGAAGCTCCCGTTGCTCCCACCTTCCAGTCAAGTCAAGCCTTTCTCAAGGCAAGTGTTTCAACCTACCTTTTTGTTTACACTGCAAGTGTGTGATAACCCAATTATTATATATGATGTGAGTGTTATAGTTCACCTTGATATATATGATCCAAGTGGTTCCAAATCTATCTTTCGTATTATATGCAAGTGCCATGAACCCTCAAGTATTTATTGTATGTAGTTTAACTTTACTTGAAGATTTCTATGCAAGTAAATCAAAAGTCATACCATGCTAGTATACCAAAGTAATTGTGATGTTGAACCTTGTGCAAGTTATACTCAGTAACCTTATCTTGATACCTAAAAGTCAGTTATTCCTTAAACTTGTTCATGATTGCTTGATAACCCTATCCTTACCCCTAAAACATGATACCCTATTTTGAACTGATGCTCACCTTCTTTATATTTTAATACCTATGTCTTATCTGGAGTCATTACCTTGAACCTAGTTTGACTTAGTTCCTTTATACTATCCAACTACCCTGTGAAACCTCATTGTCAGATTCCTTGTGAATAAAAACTTTACGATTCCATTTGATAAGGTATCAGTCTAGTTGATCATGGCTTTAAAGTTGATCTAGAACCCTTGATAAAGATGTTCATTGTTTAATAGTTTAACTGTCACTTGGCATCAAATAAATTTTTAAATTAAAAAGTTAAAAATTGGATTTTCAGTCCCAAAGGGGGACAAATATTTTCTTTAAATAGTGGATCTGGACTGAGATGCAAGTCCTTTTCTCTCTTAATTTGTAGGCTTAAAGGTTGCCTGGGGATCCCATTAATGTTCTAGAACCCAACGAGTTTCGGGATTACTTCGCGGTTGATCACCGGCTGTAATTCGTAGCATCATAAAATGGTTTTAGATAAAAAATGGTTTTGAATTGTTTTATTACAAGAAAAGATGCCATCACCCTGAAAGTTTATCTCTTGATATTATATTGTTGAATCTTTCATTTCCATTGTTATTCTTTCATTCTTGTTTATGTATATTATAGCGCTTGTTGAGCATTTGGCTCACTACTTGCTTTCACCCTGATATTACATCTAGCAGATATGGTTAGATTCAAGCAGACAATGCATAAGACTTATGATGCCGATTCGTATGTTCGAGCTTAGGTAGAATAAGTGATTGTTTTGTGTGAGGACTCGATATTGAAAATCAGGTTGTAATAGTTAATAGTATTGGGTTGTTCCAAACCCTAAGCTATAAGATCTTGGATTCGGATGTATTTATTTCCTTTTGTTCACTATTGTAATAATTTGTATAATATCTATTGTTAAAGTTGGGGTGTGGCAGTTTTTGGTATCAGAGCCACGGTTTAGAGTCCATGGACAGCCCAAATAGGTTATATATGTATATAGGTTTATAGTATTATAAGAGAGTGTAGGTATAGGTTATTCGAGTCATCCGCTAATAATTTTCTTATATATATATCTATGCATTGTTTGGCAGCAAAGGGCGCATTCCTCATCATCCTCTGAACCGTCTGACACAATTGCTTTATCCGTATATGCTGAGTTGAGGCGTAAGTTCGACAGGCTTCAGGGCAAGTGCGATCGACTGTTAGAGCGATTGAAGAACGTGTATCCGGACAGCCGAAATTATGAAGGAAAGCCTAAGGAGCAGATGATTGCGAAACTTGAGACCTTGGTTCAATACGTTAACACTAAGCTTGATGAGATGCCATCGTACCGAGACCGTACCAGCCAGTATACTATCCAGATGATTGCGGATGAACTCTAGAATATTGTGAAGACGCTTCATGAGGAGAAGACTACCAGACCCCGATCTGATGGAGCGGAGCCTTAGTTCTTTCCATTATCTACTTCTCATATCGTTATATTGTTGGACTTTGTACAATTCCCTGTTATTTCCCTTTAATTAAGCATGTTATCCCTAAGTTCATACTCTATTCCGATCTTGATGTACCTTGACCTTAATTTTAATAATTATGCACTATTGTTCTATTTGTTTTCAATTGTTCTCATGCCTTTATATGCACCATCCTTATTGTTTAATTTGAAACCCGATTGAAGGAATATAATGACTTGTGACACCTTAACCTTGAAATTTTATGTATTGTTTATACCTGTTTTGATATAACTTCTATTTCAGGATCATGCCACCTAAAAAGAAGAACCCGACAACAACATCTACCACAGATCCTAATATTCTTTGATTACTGGAAACCTTACCACAGAAAATAAATGTTATAGCTCAATAAAAAAGAACTCTTCAACAACAATTTGAAAACCAAGATAACCGTGAACCACACCAACCACCTGATCCACCAGTACCACCTCGACAAATTGTCACTTTCAAAGCTTTTCAGAATGTGAATCCACCTGCATTTCATGATACCTCTGATCCGGTGATAGCTAATACATGGATTAGGGAAATGGAAAGAGCTTTTGAATTAGTTCAGTTAGGAGAAGATCAGAAGACACCATATGCTACATACTTTCTGAAAGGGGAAGTCATCTATTGGTGGGATTCAGTGAAAGCTATAGAGGCAAATCAGCCGGTTTCTTGGGAAAGGTTTAAGAGGTTATTCCAGGAAAATTATTATCCTAAGTACATGCAGAATCAGATGGAGCTTAAATTTCTTGAATTGAAGCAAGGAAGTATGTCTGTATTGGAGTACGAGAAGAAGTTTATGGAGCTGTCAAGGTTTGTGACTAAGTATACCAACACTGAGGAAGAGAAAGCAAAAAGATTCCAATAAGGATTAGAGCCTTGGATCATAGATAGAGTGACTATGTTTGGGCTTGATACTTATGCTAGAGTAGTACAGAAAGCTACTCTAATTGAGAGTAATGGGATGTAGTCAAGGAAAGAAAAGGATAACAAGAAGAGAAAGGTTCCATTTTATGGAGAGAAGTCTGAAGCTGGAAGCTCACAAGACAGGAGTGTGAAAAGGATTGGATTCCACAAAGGAGGAAATTTTTAGAAGAAGGGAAATTTAAATAAGAGACAAGATACTTAGGGGAACAACCAGTCAAGCCAAGGACAAGTTGGAGAAAATGGATTTCAGAGACCAGAATGCAAGCATTGTGGAAAAAGACATCCAGGTTTGTGTAATAAGCTGAACATGACATGCTACAAATGTAACCAGAAGGGGCACTTGGCTAACGAGTGTAAGATACCAATGTCGGGAGTTACATGCTATAAGTGTGGAAAGGCTGGACAGATAGCTAGGGAATGCTAGTCAACTGGACCAGTCAAGGCTTTGATGAACATGGCAAGTACTAGTGCACACATGCTACCTGAGGTATTGGCATTACCTCCACTGTTTACAGCAACTCCACAAGCAATAACAAGGACATTTGATCTAAAGATGAAGGATGCTATTCAGAATTCTGAGGTGATAGCAGGTAAACTTTTAATGAATAATGTTGAAGCTAAGGTATTGATTGATTCTGGAGCTACAAGATCTTTTATATCAGAAATTTTTGTTGATAAACTTAAATGTGATAAAATGACCCTGAACGAGGTAATAGATATGGTAATTGCGAACCAAGAAAAGATTCATGTAAGTCAATTCTGTCCTAAGTGCGAGATTGATAATTTGGTGCATAAACTTTCAGCAGACTTGATACTTTTCAAGTTGAGGGAGTTTGACATAATCTTAGGCATGGATTGGTTAGGAGAGAATAACACTCAGATAGATTATAAATCTAAGAAAGTGTATTTAAGGATGGAGAATGGAGAGAATGTGGTATTTAAGGGGCAGAGGCAAGAGCGATTATTTCTTACAATCGTTCAGGCTAAGAAATTGCTTAGGAAAGGTTGTGAATCATTCCTAGCCTATGTAGTAGATTCAGAAAGAAAGAGCCTCAGCATGGAAGATATTCCCGTAGTCAACGAATTTCCAGATGTGTTTCCAGAAGAACTACCAGGTTTACCGCCCGATCGACAAATCAAGTTTGAGATCAACCTTGCTCCAGGCACGGAACCAGTTTTAAAGGCACCTTATAGAATGGAACCAGCAGAAATGAAGGAGTTGGCGAGCCAGCTACAAGAATTGTTGGACAAAGGAATGATACTGCCAAGTACGTCGCCATGGGGAGCACATGTTCTGTTTGTAAAGAAGAAGGATGGAAGCATGAGGTTATGTATAGACTATCGGGAGTTGAACAAGATGAAGATTAAGAACCGTTACCCGCTACCAAGAATAGATAATTTATTTGATCAGCTGAAAGGAGCTAAGTGCTTTTCCAAGATTGATTTGAGATCAGGATACCATCAACTGAAGATCAAAGAAGATGACATCTTGAAGACATCATTCAGGATAAGATACGGACATTACGAATTCTTAGTAATGCGTTTTGGGTTGACTAATGCTCCTGCAGCATTTATGGATTTGATGAACCGGGTATTTAAAAAGTATTTGGACAAGTTTGTAGTGGTATTCATTGATGATATTCTTATATACTCAAAGTTAGAAGAAGAACACATGCAGCATCTATGGATAGCATTGGAGATACTCCGACAAGAGAAGTTGTATGCCAAGTTTTCCAAGTGTGAGTTCTGGTTAAAGGAAGTACAATTTTTGGGACATGTTATTGGAAGTGAAAGAGTCAAAGTGGATCCAGAAAAGATTGAGGCAGTTATGAGTTGGGAGAGACCAAAGACACCTACGGAAGTGCGAAGTTTTCTAGGATTGGCGGGGTATTATAGAAGGTTTGTTAAAGATTTCTCGAAAATCGCCACGCCATTGACTAAGTTGACCAGGAAGAATCAGAAATTTGAATGGAATGCAAAATGTGAAGATAGTTTTCAAGAATTAAAATAGAGGTTGGTTGTGACGCCCTCCAAACCCGGGTCATAAGTTTGGGGTCCACAACACATACACAATATATAAACCTGTATAGGAAATATTATTTGCAATGACCCTGTTTCACATAACCACGGATCGCAACAGGTTAAAGTATGAAAACAAGCCACAATCTTAACCTATATTACAACATACCAAATCCCAACTAATTTAACTTATAACTAATAATAAAATCATTCTTATAATTTGACTATCTCTCTACCGCATGAAGCTTTTGCTAGCTCGATCCAACTCAACTGGAACCTTAGCCCGCACTTTGGACTGAGGAACTTCACTATCATCCATATTCTTTTCAACTGTAAAATATATATAAGAATCGCAAGGGTGAGCTAACTAGCTCAGCATGTCTTAATAGGGATAACTGAAGTTAAGCAATAATCAAATGAAATGATTCAGAGGAATCAAGTTTCTTTTTAACTAGTCATTAGAATTGGATATTCATTTTAAGTTTTAAAAACCAAGGTTAGGCTGCTGATCAGTCACGCACTAATCCCGATTGAAGCACACAGCTCTGCTCTACGAACTAGATCCAAGGCACACATTGGCCTAATTCGACCATGAATCTGGTCTGACCACGAATCTAGTCCACATAAAGAAAATTATCCAATTCTTAAACAATACAGTGTAATAAATAATGTAATTCCATAAGCAAGATCATAATCAATAGTGATGAAGCATTGGTATAAAAGCGTAAAGCGATTCATGAGTATCACAAGGGTATATCAAGGTATGTATAGGAAATGGTTTTCAGCCTGTAGGAGGATCGAGTATTAGACGAATAATGATTTAGCAAGGTTTAGTTCTTTGATGTTATAAAGAATGGTTGGAGTATAAAAGTTTCTGGTTTTCAAACAATTTTGTTCCAGTATTTGGTGTTTGGTAGTTATACATTTGGGGTGTAGTATCATATTTGTGTGGTTTGGTGTCTGAAGATCAACAAAGGATGGTTTATAAAGAATAAAGCTTATGGTTTAAGATCAAGAAAATCAGGGTTCAAAGTTAAATAGTTTAAAGCACTTGCATTATAAAACATGAGTTATTTTGAATGATAGCGACATGTTATGAAATAGTTCGAAAATATTGGCAATATATCTTGAAGAAAAGTTCAGAAGTACTTGCCTTACAGGGCTTTACAACTATTACTGATTAATTCTGAGCCGACTCTGTCGCTCAGGCTGTAACGTCCAATCACTAGATCCCATTGGATTCGACTTTGATACTCAAGTTTTTCTATTGAAACTCTATTGAGCTCGTCGACTGACTACTAGGTCATCTCTAGTCCATCGTCCATTTTCAGGTTCCCGATTATAACCTACAGGGTCAAAATACCCTACGTTAGACGTCTAGGTATGCTTGACATATCCTTGATACTAATTCTTACCCAATGATATTCAAACCCGACTCGTAATTATGAATATTATAATAACATACGCAACAAATAGGGTTCACAATCCCGAAGGTCGGTTCGGTGTTCATTTTCGGAAAATATATATATATACTCTTTATTTTACAAAATCAGGGTTATCGATTTGGCAAAATATTTCATTACATCGTACAACCAAGTTTCATATATAAAACATACACATATACATATAGTCACTCGACGTCCCGATAATCATCGGATACGTTCCCGTATTTACATAATTCAGTTTCTCGGAAATCGGGCAGCGTCTCCTTTGTTTATCGGACTACCCGTTGAAACATCAATCGACGTCAAATCTCAAACACAACAATCACAACAATTATCCAATCACTGCTTCAAACCAACAATATCAATCAATATCCACACATTTTCAAATTCCAACTCAATCACAATTATTAATTATTACTCGTATTTTATTTTCATTTATTTAATTTCAAAATATTAGGACTCAGATATATATCATCATCGTCCACCGTCCGCTCGTCGAAATTCATCGCGGACGGCGGTAAAATTCGTCGGTGCCCGAATAATTCCGGGTTTCCACACGAATTTTGCCGATAAATAATTAAATAACTTTCTGCACAAAGATTACATCACGAATACTAATCAAATTTATTCCTGCAGAAAACAAGTAAAACCGAATTAAATTATCAGAAACCACAGTACATACACAACATCCATATGAACATACGCGCGCCGGCCACCACGCCGGAAAACACACGGCGATGGCTGGAAAGAAATTAGGGGACAGCAGCAAAACACAGCAAAACACAGCAAAACGCACACAACTGCTATGCATATGCAAATATATATATATATATACTTAGGTATATACATACATAAACGGAACAGGATACCAATTCGAGGTTAACACCGAGTAGCAGCCAAAAAGAGGCCAACCACTGGCAATTGTAAGAGGAAGAAATTAGAAAATAAAAAGAAGAAGAGGAAAATCGAGTGGGAGAGGCAAGATCGAGAGATTACGGGAGAGAGGCACAAGCCACGCCGGAGAGAAAACAGAATAGGGGGTATATTGTGGCGCCCTCCACACACACACACACCCACCTTATTTATAACATGCTTATAACAATAATAAAATAATAATATACAGTGACCATACTTACCAACTACCACAGACCACAAGCCAAACACACACTTATATTACAAATCGTTCAAATCCTAACTATTCAAACTCAGAACTGAGTATTAAACATTATTACAAACTTTTACAAACTCAAACTATCCCAAAAGAAGCCTACTAGCTTAACTCGATCAACATGAACCCCTAGCTCTCGCGCTGGACTGGGGATCCTCGGTACCAACTGGTTCCTTCTTAACTGGAAAAGAACATAAACAACATCGCACAAATGAGCTAACTAGCTCAGCAAGTCATAATGACAAAACTGAGAATAATGATCATCAGGTGAAAATGGTTATGATATCAAGTGAACAATGGATTATAATTTAGAATTGGATATTATATTTTCATTTTAAAAACCAAGGTTAGGTTGATGATCAGTCACGCACTAACCCTGAGCAAAGCATACAACACTGCTCTAACTTGTGGATTCAAGGCACACATTGGCCTAACTTGACCATTATATGGTCTGACCACGAATCCGGTCCACAATTTTATAAAAAAACAATCCAATTTGAACATAATAACAGAATAAATAATGTAAAGCAATAAACAGAATCATAAACAACACTGGGTGTTCGATAATAAAATGGTTTCAATCTTCATAAGGATCAATATGGCATTTTCAAAGCTTGGTTGTTGGGTAATGAAAGAATTGGATAACAAAGGAATCAATATTTCAAGGTTTCAAGGATTTGGTCTTTCAAAGCATAAGATAAAATGGTTTGAGTGTGTAAGCAATCTGGTTCAGTGTTTGATATTTAGTTTGTATGTATTTGTGGAGGAGTATCGTATATTTGAGGTTCGTATTTGGGTTTACAACAATCAATGGTCTAGAAAGAATCAGGTTTACGGCTCAAGATCAATAACTGGAATCAGGGTTTTGGGTTCAGTGCATCAAAGCACTTGTAATATAAAACAAGTGTATCAATCAACTACAATATATCTCGAGAAAGTTCAGAACACTTGCCTAGTACTAGCTTATTATTCTGCACTCGCTTCCAATCACAACTGTCTACTCCTCGACTATCTATTTCCCTTTCCTACGCCTTGTCTCTTCTGCTCACATATCATAAGCATATATCAATATTCAACTTATACAATTCTATTCGACATATACTTCTATCTACCCTTCGTTTTACCCAAATCTGATTAACGGATTGGAAGTTATATTATAAACAAGTAAACACCGAATATATAGACCGACGGTTAACCAACAAGTCATATTTAGCACATAACACGTCAAATAATCAATGATATATCATTTATAATGGAGTCTCGGGTCATAAACAGGCTTTCGGGTATTTAAAATAATTTTTAAAATATTTTTCGAAATTAAACAGGGTCGTTAGATCAATTTCGGAGTAATAAACAAGGTTCGGTTGGCCCAATCTGGATTCAAAACAAGTTTATAATAATTATCGAGCCTTGAAAACAATTTAAATAATATTTTAAAGCTCGAAACTATTTTTCGGAATTTTTATATCATTTTTAAATAATTAAATATAATTAAATAATTAACTAAAATTAATTAATAATTAATTAAATCAACTAATCAATTAATTTTCGAATTAATTGACCAAATAATAAATTAAAAATTAACTAAAATTAATTAACTAATTAATTCAGATTTATTTTTGAATTTAAAATAATTTTTGGAATTAAAATAATAATTGTTGGAATTTTCAGAAATTAAAAACAAATTTTTATAATAAAAATAAATATGAAATATGATTTTTGAATATTTTTAAAACAGGAATCCAAAATTTACAAATTCTGGAAACTTTAGGGACTAAACTTCATCGTCCCCAATAATTGAGGTACTAAACTGTAATTTTTCCATTCCTCGCCGGAAAACAGTCGGGGTTCGCCGGAGAACTCGCCTCCGGCATCCTCCCACCACCATCACCTCCAGATATACTCTACACAACATCAGGAATCTGTTTATGCAATCAAAACACAATAATAACCCATGTCCTGGCCGGAAAATGGCCAAGAACTTTGCTGGTTTCCGGCGAAACATCGGGAATTTCAAAACACAACTCCCTTCGATTCAGAAATCCTCTGTTAACGAGCTATATACCAATCGATTGCAAATTTCATAAGGAACACAACCCACTATAAATCAACAGCTAATAACCCCTAAATCAAAAAGCCCCAAATTTCAATTGAAAACATTCATACGGGTTATAAACCCTAATTTCAAAATTCGAAAATTAAACTCAATTTTGAACATGTTATTGAATTCCAAATCAGACGTATGACATATGAAAATCATCAGGAAAAAAAGCTCTACAACAAGCAATCATCAAATCATTCAAACAATCATCCGAACAAAAATTCATATTTTTAATAAAAATAATTCGAAAATAAATAAATTTTCAGAAAATAAACCTTGATTTCTGCAGTGATATGGAACACCGAATCTGATAGTACTCCTCGAGACCTTTGATTTGGTTACTCCAACTTTCCCAACTGATTTCAATAACACCTTGAAATTGTAGTTTGATTCTCAGAAGGTTTTATGAATTTAGGGTTTTTCTCTGGAAAATTATATATTTAACTGACTGCAAATGATTTTGATACGGAATAAAATACGGTAAAAGGCTATTTATAATTACGGAAAATTAGTATCCCGTTGGATCATTCCGGGTATAAAATGGTACGTTTGTTTATAAAAACTGATCCAAACGGTACCGGTTTTCGGGATAAATATCCAAATCAGTACAATTTGTACTGCGGTCTTGGTCTGAGCGCCTGGTTACATGTATTACGAGGTGATAATTGTGATAGTTTAATAAAAAGATCCTGTTTATCGAAAATACGAGTTTTATCGATTTACCGAAACGAATAACATATCGAAAATGTTGCTACGGGACCCACGCAGGACAAACCGTACGCCGGATCGAAAAAGTCAAAACATGGAAAATGCTCGGAATATTACAATTAGGTTAGGAAGGAGTTCTCGGAAGAGTTTCGGGTTATCAAACGTAAAAACGGGTGACGTCGGTTGGTTCCCGTTTGTATAAAATAGTTTTTAAATACTCGGAAAAAGATTTTATAAAATTCATATATTTCCTATAAAATCATAAATCATTATAAAAATAAATAGGAAGATATGACAATTATCTATATTTTATTTTGGACATATAAAAATTAAAATAATCAATTAATATTATTTTTAAACATCCAAACACATTTAACACTTAACAAATAATTCACAGAATAGATACTCAACACATAAAATAATTATTTATTAACAAAAATAATTACACGATATCTCCCGGATTTTACATCCTTACCCCTTAAAAGGATTCTGTCCTCAGAATCTCCTAAGAAAATAAATGAGGGTACTTTTCTTTCATATCGCTTTCTAACTCCCAGGTTGACTCTTCAACCTTTGGGTTTCTCCACAATACTCTTACTAACTTTACCACTTTCTTTCTTAATACTTTCTCTCTTTCCTCTAGAATCTCTATTGGATTCGCTACATATGACAAATCTGCCTATTGGCTCATATTCTATTACATGCCTGAAGTCTGGATTATACTTCTTAAGCATCGATACGTGAAAAACATTGTGAATGTGCTCCATGTGCGGAGGTAACGCCAACTCGTAAGCTACTTTGCCAACGCGCTTTAGAATCTCAAAAGGTCCGACATATCTTGGGCTCAGCTTTCCTTTCTTTCCAAACCTCGTTAATCCCTTCCATGGTGATACTTTCAGTAATACCAAGCTTCCTTCTTCGAATTCCATATCTTTCCTTGATTGATCTGTATACTTTCTTTGAGGGTCTTGTGCTGCTATCAATCTCTTCTGGATAACTTCAACAACTTCATTCGTTTGCTGTACTAATTCAGGTCCAAGTTTTTTGCAATCTCCCACTTCGTCCCAATATACTGGAGATCTGCATTTGCGTCCATAAAGGGCTTCATAGGGTGGCATCCCAATACTGGCGTGGTAACTGTTATTGTAAGCAAATTCTACCAGAGGTAAATGCTCGTCCCAACGTTCTTTGAAATCAATAGCACAAACACGTAAAATATCTTCAATCGTCTGGATCGTTCTTTCACTCTGGCCGTCCGTCTGTGGGTGGTAAGCCGTACTCATATTCAGTCTTGTTCCCAAACATTCTTGAAAACTTTTCCAAAATCTTGAATTAAATCTTGGATCTTGATCAGATACAATAGACACGGGAACTCCATGACGAACTACAATTTCCTTCAGCTACATATGGACTAACTTATCGAGCGAAAATCTTTCATTTATAGGCAGAAAATGAGCTGAATTGGTAAGTCTATCCACTATAACCCAAATGGCATCATGATTAGCCCTTGTTCTTGGTAATCCAACTATGAAATCCATGGCAATATGTTCCCATTTGCATTCTGGAATCTCCAATGGTTGTAGCAATCCACTTGGTCTCTAATGCTCTGCTTTAACTCTCTGACATGTATAACATCTGCTAACCCATTCCGCAATTTCCCTCTTCATGTCTGGCCACCAATAATTCTCCTTTAAATCTCTGTACATCTTGGTACTCCCTGGATGGATTGAATACCTTGAATTATGAGCTTCCTGTAAAATTTCATTCTTCAGCTCCGTCACCGGTGAAATCCAAATTCTAGAAGAAAACCTAAGAATACCTTGATCGTCCTTTTACGTGCACAATTCTTCACCTACCAAACGATTTATATCTTGATCGTCCTTTTGATTTCTCAATTTTATAAAATCCTAAAAATAATTATTGTAATTATAAAATCATAAAAACAATTTTAGAGACATTCCAAGTATTTACGCAAATAAATTTACACCAAATCCACTATTGAAAATGAAAACAATCCAATACGACTCCATAATTAATCACACGAACAACCCGGTATATTATAAATCACACATCAAAAATCAAACAACACATAGCGGTCAAAACCAATACATATATTTTATTTATTTAATAATTTCCATAATTACATAATTAAATAATTCAAAAATACAAGAGTCGTTATATCCTTCCCCCCTTAAAAAGATTCTGTCCTCAGAATCTGGTCTAACTAAATAAGTGAGGATATTTGTCAAGCATGTCTGACTCTAGTTTCCAAGTAGACTCTTCTACTTGAGGATTTTTAACGTATTCACTATAGATATATACTCATTTCCAAGGACTCGCCTTGAACGATCAAGAATTTGGATTGATCACTATATGCAGAACAAACTTGGACAAAAGCCCGTTGGCTCCTAATCAATCGCTTAATTCAGATCGAATGCTTATTGCTTTAATATTGACAGGAAAACACATTGTATGTACACACTGTTGTGACGGTCACATCAACTCATGAACAACTTTATCTATATTTATCAATACCTCGAATGGTTCATTAATTTTAGGACTTAACCTGTCCCTTCTACTCAAACTTATCCAGTCTCCTTCAAGATGAAACTTATACTAACACTACTGGTCCTATTTCTTTCTTTGTCTACTCCGAGCTGCTTCAATCAATATTACTATGCTCTTGGTGTGTTGAATTAACTTAGAATTTGATAACTTTCTTCCTCCCACTTTATCTTAATAACAATGGGGACCTACACTTGTATTCACATGAAGCTTGGTAAAGTGGCATTCCAAAGCTGACATCACTGATAAATGATCATTCTAGTGTTTCCTTAAAACTTAATCTCTCAACATATCTTACATTTCCCCAATCACTTCCGTACTTTGATTCTCTGTTTAAGGATGATAGGCGGTGCTCGTTTTCAACTTGGTTTCCAAACATTTAAACATCTCTTACTCTTTTCCATCAGTTATGGCTGAAAAGTAATCTTATATATTCACGTACTATCACCTTTAAATATTTAAACTTCAGATTTCAATCTTTTCAATTCGTTTATTACCTCCTCCGTGGTCCTTTCTGTCGGAATAAGGCATCTGTTATCATACGACTATGCTTAGGTAGTTGTTAATGGATTAATTCAGAATCTTTTGTTAGCCGTAGTCAAAATTTCATTCTTGAAAATTCAACGTATAGTTGCTTTCCTTCTGATCTTTGGAGAAAAATCCATGGGCATTCCACGCAGACTTCCTTATTCTTTGAGTAGCTGAGGATGTTATTAATAAATACAGTTTGCTTATCTAAGTATTCCTTATACACCACGATCCTTAATTCCTTATAGTCACCTGATATACTTGTTATTTCACATAATATCACCAGAGCTCGCAATGCTCTGAACTCACTTTAATTGTAATCTCTGATATATTCTCAGGCCGGATCTTAAGTTAATCCCCTAGATATAACATACTTCTTGAATTAGGTCTCGTAAGTAATCAATTCTTTATAGGGTCTCACTTCTTCTTATTCGTTGTTTTCTTAACTCCTGATAATCAGTACATACTCTTATACTTTCATCATTTTTTTCCCTTAACATCACTGATACATTTTACGATTCGCTTCTTGTAAAACCACTCCTAAGTCTGCCTTGTTCACTAGGCCTCCAATATTTCGCCTTAATCCTTTGAAATGTCCACACTTCCTAATCCATCTTGAAATTTCCTTCTTATATCTGGTTATCACTATTTTTCTTTGAATTTCCGTATATCTTGGCATTTCTTCAATAAATTAAATACTTTATATTGTGAATTCCCTGTGGAATCTCATTTCTTAAGCCTTCTACTTATAGCATCCAAGTGATGGAAGAAAACCTGGGGATATCGTGATCGTTCTTCTGAGCGCATAAATTTCCTTTTACTAACTACTAACACTGTGATCCATTATCTTCTCTTGACATCTTATCTTTCCCTTCACAACTTCAACTGAAAGGTCATACTATCCATCCTTGTTCCTTTTGGATTATGAACTTTAGCTTCCAATTCCAACCTCCAAAATTCTATATTTAATTCTTCTGGTGCAGTTTCTATGTTTGTTCTCTCCTTTTTGCTTATCGCTTGCCACTATATTTGCTTTTCCTCGTGAATACATACTTCAAACTCTTATAGTCCGTATAGATCTTACACCTTTTTCCATACATATCATGTTTCCCAATCTTTCAAAACAAATATTATTACTGTTAGTCTCAATTATGAGTAGGATACTTCTGCTCATAAGGTTTCGGTTGTCTGGGTGCATATACAGTAACTTCATTGTGTTACATCAACACACATCCTACTCTCTTATGAGAAGCATCACTATAAACTACCAAATCTCCTTGATACTTTCAAAGTGATAAAGCAAGTGTTGTAACCATTCTCTCCTTTAAATCTGCAAAACTTTCTTTACCCTTCTCCATTTCATATAAACTTTTTGCTTTTCCTAGTTAGCTTCATCAAAGGTATTGCAACTTTCAAGAAATCTTGCACAAATTTTCAATAATAACTGGTCCATGGTAAAACTCCTTACTTTTATTAGTGCTTTTTGGCCTTTCTTTATTCACTGTAACTTTGATTTCTACTGGATCTCCTTTGGTCTCCTCCTCACTGATTACTTATGCTTTCTACCATCAAAACTTTCACCTTGTAAACTTTACATACAACTTCTTTCTTTTCCAACTCCCAGTTGTCATTAAACACTTCGCATGGTCCTCTGTTGACTTTAGGTAACACAAATACAACTCATCCATATATTCCTTTAAGATTCTGTCCATCGAGTTCAAATATTACGGGTATAGTGGTTAATCCAAATGACAATAGAGAACAGTACTTAGTTCTGAAAATTATCTTTGATATATCCATAGGTTTAATCTTCAATTGGTGAAATACCATGTCTTAAATCAATCTTATAAAAGTACTTTGTTTAATCAAACAAATCATTGGTTCGAGGTAACAGATACTTACTTTTGATAGTAACTTGTTGAGCTTTTGCTGGTTGACACATAACCTCATACTTGCATCTTTCTCATTAACAAAATAATACTGGTGCACCTTATGGGATATACTGGGTTTAATCGCTTCTTCTTCTCGCATCTCTTGCATCTGCTTTGCTAACTCCCTTATTTTAACTGGTGCCATTTTGTGTAAGGCCTTGGTCACTAGCTTCGTCTCAGGTGCGAAGTCAATCACGAACTTCATTTCTCTATCTGGAGAAAATATCGATAACTCATCTGGAAACATATCTTGAAACTCCTTAATTGCTATAAAATCTTCAAATTTTGTTTGCTTCTGACTTTTATTTATCTCATAATCACCATAATGCTCACATCTTGATCACCGTAATCATCGTTAACAAATTATTTACTCTCCTTCTTCCTTTATACCTTATCATATTCTCATCTGACGTCTTCAGGACTACCTTTTTATCACAACGGTTTGTCTGGGCATCCCGCTTAAAAAGTTAATCCATTCATTAGAATAATGTCAAATCCTCCTATCTCAACTGATATCAATTATTCACAACTTATTGCTAGAAATCTCAATTCCACCATTGGTATTTACTTATTCAACAATTATACGTTCTTGACTTGCTAGTCCTTTGATCATAATCTTATTAATTCAACAGGGTAATTCATCTTATCAATGAAACCTTGAGAGATAACTGATCAAGTTGCTCTCACATCTTTCAATACTTTTACGCAGAAGGTATCCAAAATAATCATTCACGCCATCACATTTGTATTTTAAATAACATATTTTACAGGAAAATCGCAGATTCTCGTTCTCGTATACGAATTCCTTATTGGAGTAGATTTCCTTAACTCTTAGTGCATCCCTGATTGGGACTAGTGATTTACAGTCCTCGCCATATGCCCTAGTTTCCTTTCCATGCCTGAGAGGTAGATGGAACTTTGCCCGTTTGGTTTAGAATACGTTGATTTTTAGTTGAAAAACTCTTGCAAAGAATGACAGTACAATGAAATAACTAGAAGGATTCACAATTCAACAAAAATTCAAGTTAAAAAGAAAGAAGAAGTAAGGATTTGAATATGAATGAGACAACCACATTGATACTTAAGATGGCCAGTCTTTCGTACCATATGGCATACATCACATTATTAGGTGGCGTCCCACCCGACTCTTCGTCATCCCGACAAAACGTCTCATCATAACACTGTTTGTCCCAATCAGAAAGCAAAACTTGAGGGAAACAATTAAATTTGAAAGGAATGCAATATCCTCCTTTTTGATATCATCATAAGGAGTTTATTAAGAAAAGAAGTTCATACATTTTTAGGAATTAAATAGGAATATACGCTGTAATATTGAGGACAAGAATGATACCATTGGTCACCATCCACATTCCACTTGTGTTCATCTTTCGAGCTTGTTCGATCATATCCCAATTGTGTCATATAACAACTTTAGAGGGTACGCTAAAATATCTTCGCACATTAAGCATTATGATAGATTCTTACTTGTTAAGTCTTGCGTCTTTAACATCGCACCTACATGTATAATACTTTAACAATTCGATCATAATGGCATTCCCACCATATAACTTCGAGTTTCCTCTTTTTAATTTAGAATAACCGCGAATCATTCAACATAACGATCCTTTTGTTAATAATATTCTTCTTTTGGAAAGATCTGGAAATCTTCCCAATCTTCTTCGGTCATGCTCCGGCTTCTGTTAAATCAATGAATTCTTCGAACTCTGATAATCCTAGTAATTGAATGTATAGTTATTCTGTACACTGATTCTGTTGTAAATTTTATCAAACAATATGGACATCTTATTGTTAGGAATAATCAACTCCTTCATAATCGCGGGTTACTTTATCCTCTGAATTAACAATACTAAGTCTGAAACAAACATCCTTCCAGGTAATCCGGGTCTTTTAATAAACAAGAAACTCAGGTAGTAACTTGACAACCAAGGTTTAAAACTTATTTTATTCAAAAAGGCTTTTAGAAATTTTGTAAGGGAAAATCTTTTTCGAAAACTTGTTTAAAAAAATTTTGAAAATCACAAATCTGGTTGTCCTTACTATATGAGTTGGTTGTTTCCCTTCCTACTTATCACAAGGTACCAAATTAAAGAAACAATCACATAAAGGTTCATTCACTTCAATCTACCTTTCTCCTTCATCTTGTCCATTTGCCTTTCTTAATCGACAAAACTTCAATTGTCGTTGCATATTATCTTATTCGTAGCTTCACATCAAGGCTTCCATACTGGTAATACTCCCGTTATCAACTTTGCAATCGTTAAGTGGAACAGACTATCCAATAGTCAACAAGTCGCCTAATGCCATATCACCTTGTTACTATAAATATATCATATCGTCATAACACCATTAATTATCTTCAAGAAAGCTCCAGAATCATAATCTCCTCTAACTCTCTTTTCAATACTTATTTACTCCATTCCACAAGCTAGTCACGGGTGGCCTAATCACTAATAGCTTCTTGTAACTAGGTAACAGCTATCCTCCGAAACAGTTGAATCTTCTTTCTAAACTTCTTCTCACCTTTATTTGTATCTCAATACTCACCATGTACTGCGACTCCCGCATCCATCCTCATAGGTACAATTGCTTCATAGGACAAGTTTTAAACTGAGGGTATAGAACAGGGTGTAGGGTAAACTGAAGAGATACACTCACAGCCGAATGTCTAGTAAAATAAGAATACACAGTTGGAGGTTTTTAAACAGGTAGTCTCATATCAAGAGGTGGTGGGATAGCATATAATAGCTTGAAGAGGTATAATTGTTACAACAGAAGGTAATATTATTAATATTGACGGAAGAACAAGGTGCAATTCAAATCTGGGAGAAGATGACGATCCTCGAACGGAAGGCTCCAAACGATCAGATGATATCGGGAAATCAGGATCTGCCATTGCCGTTGTCTGGAAATCACATCGCAAGCTACAAATCCTGAATCGCAACACGAACAGTGTCAGAGACCTACTATATAGTCACACTCCACCTCACAAGGTCCTATCTTTATATTCCCTATTCCTAATCCTAACCCTCTACCCAATCCCGACAATCTAGGCTTGTTTCGGTGACTTATAACCTGTAGCTCTGATACCAACCTGTGACGCCCTCCAAACCCGGGTCAGAAGTTTGGGGTCCACAACACATACACAATATATAAACCTGTACAGGAAATATTATTTGCAATGACCCTGTTTCACATAACCACGGATCGAAACAGGTTAAAGTATGAAAACAAGTCACAATCTTAACCTTTATTACAATGTACCAAATCCCAACTAATTTAACTTACAACGGATAATAAAATCATTCTTATAATCTGACTATCTCTTTACTGCATGAAGCTTCTGTTAGCTCGATCCAACTCAACTGGAACCTTAGCCCGCACTTTGGACTGAGGAACTTCAATATCATCCATATTATTTTCAACTGTAAAATATATATAAGAATCGCAAGGGTGAGCTAACTAGCTCAGCAAGTCTTAATAGGGATAACTGTAGTTAAGCAATAATCAAATGAAATGATTCAGAGGAATCAAGTTTCTTTTTAACTAGTCATTATAATTGGATATTCATTTTAAGTTTTAAAAACCAAGGTTAGGCTGCTGATCAGTCACGCACTAACCCCGAGTGAAGCACACAGCTGTGCTCTACGAATTGGATCCAAGGCACACATTGGCCTAATTCGACCACGAATCTGGTCTGACCACGAATCTGGCCACATAAAGAAAACAATCCAATTCTTAAACAATACAGTGTAATAAACAATGTAATTCAATAAGCAAGATCATAATCAACAGTGATAAAGCATTGGTATAAAAATGTAAAGTGATTCATGAGTATCACAAGGGTATATCAAGGTATGTATAGGAAATGGTTTTCAGCCTGTAGGAGGATCGAGTATTAGACGAATAATGATTTAGCAAGGTTTAGTTCTTTGATGTTATAAAGAATGGTTGGAGTATAAAAGTTTCTGGTTTTCAAACAATTTTGTTCCAGTATTTGGTGTTTGGTAGTTATACATTTGGGGTGTAGTATCATATTTGTGTGGTTTGGTTTCTGAAGATCAACAAATGATGGTTTACAAAGAATAAGGCTTATGGCTCAAGATCAAGAAAATCAGGGTTCAAAGTTAAATAGTTTAAAGCACTTGCATTATAAAACAAGAGTTATTTTGAATAAAAGCAACATGTTATGAAACAGTTCGAAAATATTGGCAATATATCTTGAAGAAAAGTTCAGAAGTACTTGCCTTACAGGGCTTTACAACTATTATTGATTAATTCTGAGCCGACTCTGTCGCTCAGGCTTTAACGTCCAATCACTAGATCCCATTGGATTCGACTTTGATACTCAACTTTTTCTGTTGAAACTCTATTGAGCTCGTCGACTGACTACTAGGTCATCTCTAGTCCATCGTCCATTTTCAGGTTCCCGATTATAACCTACAGGGTCGAAATACCCTAAGTTAGACGTCTAGGTATGCTTGACATATCCTCAATACTAATTCTTACCCAATGATATTCAAACCTGACTCGTAATTATGAATATTATAATAACACACGCAACAAATAGGGTTCACAATCTCGAAGGTCGGTTCGGTGTTCGTTTTCGGAATATATATATATATACTCTTTATTTTACGAAATCAGGGTTATCGATTTGGCAAAATATTTCATTACATCGTACAACCAACTTTCGTATATAAAACATACACATATACATATAGTCATTCGACGTCCCGATAATTATTGGATACGTTCCCGTATTTACATAATTCAGTTTCCCGGAAATCGGTCAGCGTCTCCTTTGTTTATCGGGCTACCCGTCGAAACATCAATCAACGTCAAATTTAAAACACAACAATCGCAACAATTAACCAATCACTGCTTCAAACCAACAATATCAATCAAAATCCACACATTTTCAAATTCCAACTCAATCACAATTATTAATTGTTACTCGTATTTTATTTTTATTTATTTATTTTGAAAATATTAGGACTCAGATATATATAATCATCATCCACCGTCCGCTCGTCGAAATTCATCGCGGACGGCGGTAAAATTCGTCGGTGCCTGAATAATTCCGGGTTTCCACACGAATTTTGCCGATAAATAATTAAATAACTTTCTGCACGAAGATTACATCACGAATACTAATCAAATTTATTCTTGCAGAAAACAAGTAAAACCGAATTAAATTATCAGAAACCACAATACATACACAACATCCATATAAACACACACGCGCCAGCCACCACGCCGGAAAACACACGGCGGTGGCCGGAAAGAAATTAGGGGACAGCAGCAAAACACAGCAAAACACACATAACTGCTATGCATATGCAAATATATATATATATATATTCTTAGGTATATACATACATAAACATAACTGGATACCAATTCGAGGTTAACACCGAGCAGCAGCCAAAAAGAGGCCAACCACCAACAGCTATAAGAGGAAGAAATCGGAAAATAAAAAGAAGAAGAGGAGAATCGAGTGTGAGAGGCAAGATCGAGAGATTACGGGAGAGAGACACAAGCCACGCCGGAGAGAAGATAGTACAGAGAGTATATCCCCTTTGTTTTGTATTAT
Source organism: Apium graveolens (assembly GCF_009905375.1). Taxonomy (NCBI): domain Eukaryota; kingdom Viridiplantae; phylum Streptophyta; class Magnoliopsida; order Apiales; family Apiaceae; genus Apium; species Apium graveolens. The sequence goes on along the minus strand of NC_133649.1, from coordinate 203,075,518 downwards.
TTTTTTATACTACAGCAACACAATTAACTACTGCCACGTATCACAATAAGGAAGGAAATGCCTACACGTGTCCTATTATCTCGGTTTCTCCAGAAATTCGCGAATAATCGAACCAAGTTGCACTAAAAACAAATTCAGAAAATTACGAGAATAGTTTTAAAATATTACAAATATCCCGAAGTTTATAAAGACATAAATTTTGAAATTTTAAGATAATTTCTGAAACACAATTTATACCCGCTTTTATCAATGAAACGAAACAACGAGCGCGTGAAATTAATCTCGAAAATTTCCAAAATAATTTTAAAATTCTCGGAATATTTCAAACTTAAATAAATATGAGTTTAATAATTTTTGAAGAATTTTAGAATTAAATATGGATTTTACAAATAAAAGCAATCAGAAAATCATTTAAAGATAAATAATTAATAAAATATTGATTTCTCAATTTTATAAAATCCTAAAAATAATTATTGGAATTATAAAATCATAAAAACAATTTTAGAGATATTTCAAGTATTTACGCAAATAAATTTGCACCAAATCCAGTTTTGAAAATGAAAACAATCCAATACGACACCATAATTAATCACGCGAACAACCCGGTATATTATAAATCACACATCAAAAATCAAACAATACATAGCGGTCAAAACCAATACACATATTTTATTTATTTAATAATTTCCATAATTACATAATTAAATAATTCAAAAATACACGAGTCGTTATATTGCTTAGAGCTCTAGTGTTAGTATTACTTGACAATCAAGGAGACTTTATGATTTTCAGTGATGCTTCACACAATGGTCTGGGGTGTGTGCTAATGCAACAGAAAAAGGTGATTGCGTATGCGTCGAGACAGCTAAAACCACATGAATTGAAGTATCCTACACATGACTTGGAATTAGCAGCTATAGTATTTGCACTTAAGATTTGGAGAAATTACCTTTACGGAGAAAGGTGTGAGATCTACACGGATCAAAAGAGTTTAAAGTATATTTTCACTCTGAAGGAGCTCAACATGAGGCAAAGAAGATGGTTGAAATTGATTAAGGACTAAGATTGCTCGATAAATTATCATCCGGGAAAGGTGAACGTGGTAGTTGATGCTTTGAGTAGGAAGGATAGGTTGAATATGGTAGCAATACCAAAGGAATTATCTGAAGAAATTAGAAGATTTGAATTAGAACTTTGTGGATGCGGAAAAGTTGAAGAGATTTGTCGTACTATGACTTTTCAACCAACATTAATGAAAAAGATTAAGAAATGTCAAGAAGAAGTGATGAGGCAGGAGAATAATCAGCTGACCGGAGAAGAGATTTGTACTCAAAGGGATGAACAAGGTATACTAAGGTTTTCTTCAAGAATTTGGATTCCCCATGTGACTGAATTGAAGAATGAGATATTGCAAGAAGCTCACAATTCTAGATTTTCAATCCATCCGGGAAGCACCAAGATGTACCAGGACTTGAAGCAGAACTTTTGGTGGCCAAATATGAAGCGAGAAGTAGCAGAATAGGTTGCAAACTGCTATACTTGTCAGAAAGTAAAGACAGAATATCAAAGACCAAGAGGATTAATTCAGCCCTTAAAGATTCCAGAATGGAAGTGGGAAAACATTGCGATGGACTTTATAGTAGGATTACCACAAACGAAATCCGGACATGACGCTATATAGGTTTTAGTTGATCGCCTTACGAAGTCGGCACATTTTCTTCCGATTAATGAGAGGTCTTCATTGGACAGATTGGTCCATCTGTATGTGCTTCAAATTGTATTACGACATGGAGTGCCCGTATCGATAGTTTCGGACAGAGATCCCCGATTTAACTCGAGATTCTGGAAGCAATTTCCAGAAAGTCTTGGCACAAAGTTAAACATGAGTACGACGTATCATCCGCAGACTGATGGTCAAAGCGAGAGGACAATTCGAACAATTGAAGACATGTTGCGTAGCTGTGTGATTGATTTTGCAGGAAGTTGGGATGACCACTTGCCATTGGTAGAATTCTCCTGTAACAACAACTATCACACCAGTATTGGCATGCCACCATATGAAGCTTTATACGGACGTAAGTGCAGATCACCAACCAGCTGGGATGAAGTGGGAGAAAGAAAGATTCTAGGCCCGAAATTGGTGCAACAAATGCATGAGAAAGTTAGATTGATTCAGAAGAGATTACTTGCTGCTCAAGATAGGGAAAGAAAGTATGCAGACCCGGCACAGAAGGATATCAGATTCCAAGTAGGTGAAGCCGTATTGCTGAAAGTATCACCAAGGAAAAGATTTTCTAGATTTGGAAAGAAAGGGAAGTTAGCACCTAGATATACTGGTCCTTTTGAAGTTTTGAGTCAAGTAGGAAAGGTGGCCTATGAATTAGCTTTGCCGCCTCAGTATCATCATGTGCATAATGTGTTTCATGTGTCATTACTTAAGAAGTATAATCCTGATGCCAACCATGTGATAGAGTATGAACCTATAGAGATTCAGGTAGACTTGTCATTTGTGGAGCAACCTGTCAAAATACTCGACTAAAAAGAGAAGAGTCTTAGAAATAAGTTGGTCAAGTTGGTAAAAGTACTTTGAAGGAATCCCAAGGTTGAAGAGTCAACGTGGGAACTAGAGTCGGATATGCATAGCCGGTATCCTCACTTATTCTCCTAGATTCCGAGGACAGAATCCTTTAAGGGGGAGAGGATGTTACAACCGATATTTCTAAACCCTATAATTATGTGTTTACAATTGAGATTTAAATTATGTTAAATTATAAATGTGGATGATCTATATGTTGAGTGCCTATAAATTAAGTGTTTAATGTATTAGTTTATATAAAAAAATTTGAAAGGAAAATCTTATCATTTAGTATTTTTAAATGATAATCAAAACTACTTCATTTTATATGAAAAATCGATTTTAAAAATCTTTTAACAATAAATTTTCAAATCTTATATTATTAAATTTCTAAAATCATAAGCTATTTTATTGCATATATTTTGTGATTTATAGAGGTTCATTTATATTTATAGAAATTGTTTTATATAAATTAGTTAATTTTTAGTTTGCAAATTACTTAGTTGCCCATGCATAAATTTTGCTCCCAAATACAAGTTAAGGGTAAACTTGGAATTTCTAACCCCACTAACTACTAATTCACTAGCCAAATTACTACCTTATCCTTGCATACAAAATAGCACAAGTTTACTTGAAGGTTACTCTTGTCAATTATCAGTTCCACTCACTTCTTTTAGTCAAATCAAAATAATAAAAAACAAGTACAAGATGTTATAATCATCTCACTTCACTCCACACTCCACCCTCACCTCACTCTCTCCTCCCTCTCCACTCTCTCTCTCGGCAAAACCCCCCTCTCGGCCTTTCCCTTAGCCGAAGCCCACCCCCCTCATTTTCTCCATTTTTCATTCAAACATCGATCTTCCATTTAAGTATTCTCACTCCCCATATCTTGTTCTTCAATAACCCAAAGAGTTTAGGGTGAAAAGTTTATGTTTTGATCTTGCATGTCATAGTTTTAACTAGAACTCAAAATATAATCTTGATCCTCATGGATTTAAGGTTGTATTATTGAGAGAACTACAAGGAATGGTAAATGCCAAGTCATGAGAGTGAAACTCTTGCTTATATGGCCATTTCCCTTCTATTTCATTCGTCCATGACCATAAGGGAGCCGAATGAATGGTTCTTAATGGGGTTTCTTTGTTGCTTTGTAAATTTTTTGAATGTTTATGTGATAATAGCTTGGTTTTGGAAATAAAAACTTGATAAAACTCTTTGCATGCTAAGTGATCACATAGTTATGGTTAATGCTAGGCTTGCATGTTGATTTTATTATGAAATTATTTAGGAAACCATATTATTTTTGGCTTGTAAACTCGAAAGCATGCATGCATAGATTCAACTCATGATTTTTGAAAGTTCTTGATCATTTGGTTTGATTTTTGGTAATAATCTCTAATTTCAGTTGAGTTAAGATATCAAATATGATTTGTGCTCCTTGTTATGTGTTTTTGATTCGTAGATATTTGAAGGATTTAAGTGTCATATTCGAATTTGAGATGACTTATAATTAGTATATTGTGCTAACTCTTGTTTTGCTATATTGCACCTTAGGTAAAGATGATCTCCACTAAGCCAATGTTGTATGTGGGAGTGTTAGTTCAGTAGGTTGTCTTGGTTGGGGTTTGGTTTGAGTTTTGGTTGATGTTTGGTTTGGTTTGTTAGATTCTGCAGAATTTCAGTTTGGTTCTATGAGGTTTAGAGTGAGATTTGACCTTATCATGGTAATGCACTTTGAGGCCCAATTCATCAGAATCTAGCAATAGGAATATACTTTAGATTTCAGGGTATTATTAGAGGTTTTTAGGTTGTTTGGTTAGGTGCACGAGTGAAAACATTAAATATGTCCAGCAGGGGACAGTTTTGTTACAACTTAGAAATGAGGAGTTTTGACAATGTCATGGGTATACCCTCACTACGCCTTTGTTAGCCCTAGTTATATGGAGTGTCAGCGGAGTTTTTCCAGCCATATTTCATAAGAATTGAGTTAGAATCATGTGTCATAAGTTATTGCAAATCAGGACACTTTTCTGTCTAGAAAACAGGGGAACATTGGACTTTAAGCTTAGGCCCAGGTAGGCCCAGGCTGGGACCTTGAGCCACATCAACTTTAGGAGTTTCCTTATGATCCGAAGAGTCTAGTGTAAAAGTTTGGGAGGTAAACTTGAAGTGTAAGGGTGTCAATTGTACTAAAAAACCCAATGGTGTCATCCTAAAATCACTATAATGAGCACAATCACTTAACCTTTAGTTTTAGGGCACTTATGTGTGAGGCCTAGGTTGACCATCATAGTTGTAAGATAGTATGAGGATATTAGAGTTTAAGGCCTAAGTCAGGGCACATAAGAATTTGATGGTTTAGAAAAGGCACTTCGAGTTATGAGGTCGATATTAAGAGTTTTAGCTAGTTTAGCATAACTAAGTGGCGTGAGCAAGTGGAGTGAGATCATCCAAGATTAGTGATGCAATATAGTGTATGGATATATTATTATGTACTTAAATGTGTTATGTGATCATATGTGGCTATTTGAACTATTATTCTTATAAGTTAATTGCAAGCGTGTATGTGTATATAGGCCTAAGTGCCAATGTGCGTAATTTCGGTTTACAATTAGGTCGAGTTAGTGAGTATATATTATAATGAGTTTATTATTATTTTGTGTAGTCTCTCGAGATGAGGGTAAGCTTTCCATTAAAGTCGAGTGAAGCTCTAGTTGCTCCCACCTGCCAGTCAAGTCAAGCCTTTCTCAAGGCAAGTGTTTCAACCTACCTTTTTGTTTACACTGCAAATATGTGATAACCCAGTTCTTATATATGATGCGAGTGTTCTAGTTCACCTTCATATTATATGCAAGTGCCATGAACCCTCAAGTATTTATTGCAAGTAGTTTAACTTACTTGAAGATTTCTATGCAAGTAAATCAAAAGTCATACCGTACTAGTATACCAAAGTAATTGTGATGTTGAACCCTGTGCAAGTTATACTCAGTAAAATTATCTTGATACCTAAAAGTCAGTTATTCCATAAAGTTGTTCATGATTGCTTGATAACCCTATCCTTACCCCTAAAACATGATACCCGGTTATACTTTGAACTGAAGCTCACCTTCTTTATATTTTAATACATATGTCTTATCTGGAACCATTATCTTGAACCTAGTTTAACTTAGTTCCTTTATAATATCCAACATCCCTGTGAAACCTCATTGTCAGATTCCTTGTGAATAGAAACTTTACGATTCCATTTGATAAGGTATCAGTCTAGTTGATCATGGCTTTAAAGTTGATCTAGAACCCTTGATAAAGATGTTCATTGTTTAATAGTTTAAGCGTCACTTGGCATCAAATAAATTTTTAAAATGAAAAGTTAAAAACTGGATTTTCAGTCCTAAAGGGGGACAAATATTTTCTTTAAATATTGGATCTGGACTGAGACGCAAGTCCTTTCCGCTCTTAATTTGTAGGCTTAAAGGTTGCCTAGGGATCCCATTAATGTTCCAGAACCCAGCGAGGTTCGGGATTACTTCACGGCTGATCACCGGTTGTAATCCGTAGCGTCATAAAATGGTTTTTGATAAAGAATTGGTTTTGAATTGTTTTATTACAAGAAAAGATACCATCACCCTGAAAGTTTATCTCTTGATACTATATTGTTGAATCTTTCATTTCCATTGTTATTCTTTCATTCTTGTTTATGTATATTATAGCACTTGTTGAACATTTGGCTCACTACTTACTTTCACCCTGATATTACAGCTAGCAGATATGGTTAGATTTAAGTAGACAGTGCGTAAGACTTGTGATGCCGATTCGTATGTTCGAGCTCAGGTAGAATAAGTGATCATTTTGTGTGAGGACACGATATTAAAAATCAGGTTGTAATAGTTAATAGTATTGGACTGTTCCAAACCCTAAATTGTGAGATCTTGGATTCGAATCTATTTATTTCCTTTTGTTAACTATTATAATAATTTGTATAATATCTATTGTTAAAGTTGGTGTGTGGCAGTGCGTGAGCCTTATTTGTTTGTATACAGATATTATGCATATAATTACGAGTCGGGGATATGTCAAGCGTACGTGATCCCCTAACATAGGATATTTCGATTCTGTAGGTTCCAATCGAAAGACCCAAGCCCCGAAATCAGTCTAAGGGTATCCTACTGTTCAGTATTAAAAGCTTTGCAAGGCAAGTTCCTATGACCATATCTGTTATGGTTAACTATTTTTGAATAAACATGGTTGCATTGTTTGATTAATGTATTCATACTTGATCAAAATGTTTTAAGTTACATATTCCCTTGTTTAGAAATTCTGTTTTATTTAATGTTGTTTTGATGAATAGTACTTGTGGATTACCTATCTCTTATTATGATTTAAAGTAAAATTTTGAATTTTGTTCTATCCACCTATATCGTGGAATATTATGTTCACCCATGTCATGAAATATGTTGTCCATCTATGCCATGGAATATTCAGTTCACGTATGTCGTGAAGTTTGAAAAGAGATAGGTAAAAATAAATTCAAATGTTAAAACTGGAATAAAAAGGGGAATCATATAATCTAGTGGAGTTGCATAAGAGGTCCATTTTTCGGTAACGACCCAATATGTGGTGCCGTAAGAGGCTAATTCGGTTGCGCATATTCTTTTACCGATTAACCCAATGTGATAGAGACCTTGCTGGTCTCTAGGTTCCGGAACACTTATTCCGAATGGTCGCTTAGAGTCATTCGGTGTTGACAGACTGATCAGCTATCTTCACCTGTTGAACGTCCAATAGAACTGATTAATTCAATTTCAAAAATATCAAAAGTCATTTTGTTCAGAAAAAGGATAGCATGCTAAAGTCAAAGTTTTGGAATTTTTAATTCTATTTATATTGTGTTTGGTTTCGAAAAGCATGCTAGTATGATGTGGTTTCTAGGTCTTAAAAAGGGTTTCAACTGTTTTACTTAGATCATTTAGTAAGAAATCTATAACATGTTTATTCATATATTTGGTACTACTGAGCACTCGTCAGCTCATTTTTTTTGTATATCTCTATATTACACTTTTCAGATTCCTACACATTGCTTTCCAGAAAGAACCACCGTTGGTCAAAATCAAGGCAGAAGTCAGCCACCTATTCTGTTTGGTTCCTATAAGGTGGGTTTGGTGGTAATAGATGGGCATGCGATTAGGTTCTGATAGGTTTTATTATAAGTTGTAAAGTTTTGTATAACCTACTTTCATACTTAAACCTTGCAAGATCTTGGTCAAGGGGTCATTCTATTTCAGTTCAGTTATATTTTTTTTAATTACTATTGACGTCAAACTCTAGATCTCGGAGTTTGAGTCTATCACGTTTGATATTAGAGTTACAGGTCTAAGTTCATGATTTAGGTTAGGTGTAGAATCAAAACCTTTAGAAAAGCTTTTTAGAAGTATGAGTTGATCAACTCATTTACAGGAACGAGTTTAAGAGTCTAGTCGAGGGTTTCGAAGGCGATGACCCTGGCATCAAGTGCTGTCTTGATAGAACTGTCCCTAACCTTTTTATTATATCTTCCCTGTATATATATACATATATATATATATATTATTGCAGCGACCCATAGAAATTTCTGACAGTTCTGAGGCTCTTCATTCGAACTCTTCATGGTCCTCATTTTGGGATGATCCTACAGAGATTACATCTCCTATCCTGGCCGCAGCTCTCGTGCATTCCTCAGTACCTTCCCCTACTCCGAATATTGGTACCTCTTTTCGTCCCAGTGTTGATACTTCTAGTAGGAAGTATCCCTGATAATGATCCTAGTTTTAGAGGCCCCTATATTCCATCTGCCTGCCGCACCACTGGAGATCCTGCTCCCATTCTTTACCATATTCATCAGGCCTTAGAGATTATCTATATTCCCAGAATATAGAGTTGACCCGACGTGTGGATGAGTTGTCACTGAGACCACCAGTGGGGTATTCTATTTCGAGTTCTGACCTTCGAGACGAGATAAAGGCTCTATATCAGGTTTCTATTTCAGAGGTGAATGCAGCAGAGAGGATTCAGGATCCGATGAAGAAAGTTGCAGCTTTAGAAAAGTTAATTCAGTGGTTGGCGAGTCACTTGCAAGTGATAAGAAATTTCCTTTAAAGGAATAGTTGGTTGGAACTCTGACTAGTGTGCCCAGTAGAGTCCAGAGTTCCTTAAGTTTGACTCGATTTACTAGTTTAGTTGTTTTATTTTAATAATGGTGGAAAGTTAGTCAGTTTGTGTTTTATTAAGAATCCATATTATGGTGTTTGGTATTTATACATTTTAGTTTTCCTGCACTGTTGCTGTATTTACTACTATCATTGTTGTTATTGTTTCTATTGTTGGTAATCTAGATATCTTTTATAAATGAACCCCCGATAATAAAGACGTGAGTATTTTATCTGGGGCAGCATTTTCCTGATACAGGTGGAAAACAGTGATACTTTTTATCATATATTCTCATTATGCTTTTGAATAAATCCACTGCTATATTTCAGGAAAATGCCGTCCAAAAAAGGTACCCGGTATAAAGAAAATAGCAGTAGTTCTACTTGGGGTTGATAAGTGGATTTTATATCTACTTGGAACGCTTCATTACAGGCTTAAGTTGGTGTTTTGGACTCAAGTTGTTGGTATTTTTGATATGTTTTTGTGTTATTACATTTCAACCATCAGTTAAATGAAGAAAGAAGCTTTTCAATGAATTATGATGAAAAAAGATCATAATTTGAATCTAAGGCCATTCTCAAATTGTAGAGAATCTCGTTAGCTTCGTGTGGGCAGTTGAATCGCCTAATTCTGACGAGCAGAACTCAAGTTACGGCCAAAAGAAGAATTGTCAGAATTTTTCCAGAATGTCAGTGCGGCCGCGCTAGGGTCAGCGCGCCCGCGCCGCTGAAAATACTATTCAAGCGCGGCCGCGCCCGAAAACAGCACGTCTGCACCCGGTTTCTGCCCCATAATCCTGATTTTAGTCGAAATTGAAGATTTTGAGAGTCCTGGTTATCCTGGAGCCTATATATACCAATAAAAAGACGTTTTTAACAAGAGGAGACCTGGAGAACAATAAGAATACCTAGAGAGCACGAGAAGGCTACGAAGAAGAAGACTTTTGTTTTATTTGATTTAGGCGATACTTGGATGCTTGTTTTTTATTTGTTCTTGAACCTTAGTACTCTTATATTGTTTATTATCATGCTTTCATTGGAACCCATGGTGATGATGAGTTCAGTTATGAACTAATCATTATCGTGGAGTTATAACGGATTAACTTATGGATTTCTATAATTAATTTATTTCATTATCTTTGTTACGACCGACATTTTTCGTGTAATATTAATTGTGGTTTTGGTATAATATTAATGTCGAAAGTAAATATGTTCAATGATTGCGCGTTTGTGTTAGTGAGAATTTCTGTATTATAAAATTTTTAAGTATAGTACATGATTTTTCAAAGTAAAAGTTTAATTATTTCCTTTATTTTTTATTTATAAGGAATATACTAAGCCTTGGAGAAATTTTCTTTTAAAAGATATTTTGTTCACAAATTTTGAAAATGGTTTTATAAAATTTCTAAAAATCCAAATTATTTTATGGTATAAATTTTATAATTTTTGAATTTTTATTTTATTATATAAAAATAAATCTTTGAAAATTTGTTGCTGGATGATTATCAAATTACATGTATATCCTTGCATGCAAACTCTCTTCTATTCAACTAAAGGGCTAAAAAGGGCAAATACAACCCCATTAACTCTCATCTTGCTAACCAAATTACTCCTTTGTCCTTGCATGCAAAATGGTCTTAGTATGTTGGAAGGTTAATCTTGTCAATTCTCATTTCCACTCACTTATTTCAATCAATCAAAATCATAAAAACCCAAAGTGCAAAATGTGGTGATCATTCACCCCACTCCACACTCCATCCTCACTCTCTCCTCCCTCCCTCCTCCCTCACCTCTTGGCTTTTTCTCCCTCTCGGCAATCACCATAGCCGAAGCCCCCATCCCCTTTCTTTTCTCCATTCTTTCACTCAAACATCCATCTTATATTCAAGTAATCTTACTCATTACATGATGTCCATATATATTTCAAAGAGTTTTGAGTAAAAAGTTTTAGTTTTAAGGTTGCATGTTAAGGTTTTAGTTGGAACTCAAAGTAGCAATCTTGATTCTTATGGATTTCAGGTTGTTTTTGAAAGGAATATGTCCTAAGTCCAATCATGTATAAGGATTTAGGAATAACTTTTATGTAATCTGTTTTGATTTCATTGATATTAATAAAAGACTTGTTTTGTTTTTATTACGGGCTCTATCTATTTAAGTGTTTAAATAAGATATACCATAGTTTAGAGTAAAGCTTTTTATGGATTATGATGAGATCATAATAGTGAGACCTAAAAAGATGATAACTCTAAACTTAAATAGTTCCTGGTCATAGGATTACTAACTGGTAATTAATAATCCGCAAAGATCGGTACATACTATGCTTGCTTCATTATGAAGGATGTCTGTTCTCATAGACATTTGTGTGGTGACACTATAGCTAGTATGTAGGTGCTTATTATAGAATAAGTTCACTGAACATGACTCGTACAGCTAAACAACTGATGGAGTTCACTCACGTGTCAGCAGTTGTTCACATAGTGATACTTGTACAAGTATCCTTAGACTTGAGGTCATCATAGTCATCTTGTGTACACTGAACTATGCTTTGGTTTAGTTCTTAGTCTCCAGGGACAATTATTAGGGCTCTTCTGGGTATAGGAATTTGTACACGAAGATAGTGTATGATCAATAAAGGATCTACCCCTTCCAGTGAAGGAAGCGAATGTTCAAGGCTGATCCACTTATGCTAGTTCAGGAATCTCTGGCCAGAGTAAATGAAATTAGAAAGGAGTTTCTAATTTGCATAGAACTACGCATAGTAAATGGTAAGCAAGTGATTGAATTAGATAGGCTTGACACGAGATCCATGCCTTGTATTTAATCGGGACATTGTAGGGTAGAAGGAGTTTATTATACGATAACTATTCACTGAATAGGTTCTTGGTATTCTAAGCAGTGAATTCATATTATCCGGATAGTCGCGATATGCTGAGAAGTATCCCTCACGATGTAGAATAAATGTGATTAATTAATTAATCATATTTAATAAATTAGAGAATTTATATAAATAATGATAAAATAGTTTTATTATTTTTTATTTCTACTACCGGCTTAATATTGAACCTACAGGGTCACACCATAAAAGGAGAATGATTTAATGGTGGAGGAATTAATTAATAATGGCTAATAATTATTTATTTATGAAATAAATAATTAATTGGCAAATTTAATAATTGATTAAAAGAGATTTAATTGATTATAAATTAATTAAGAAAAGTTCTTAATATTATTAATTAAAGGATTTAATTTTTGGAAATTAAATCAAGAGAGAGAATTATTTCTAAAGTGTTTAGAAAAATGATTATTAATTAAAAGGTGTTTTAATTATTAATAAGAATAATAAATGGGATAATAATAATAATATTTATGGGAAAATTTCAGCTGAAAAATTTGCCTATAAATACACTATTATAGACCCTATTTTATTCTAACCCCATCGAACCCGAAAACCCAAAAAGTTTGGAAAACCCAATTCTCTCCACCTCCTTCCTCCTCCTTAACATCATTTTCTTAGTGGATACCGGTGGAGTGCTTCACACTTGAGGAGCAACTGCTAAGGATCTCTGATCGTTGTCTCCGAATTATTTTAAAAGGTTTGATTCGATCCCTCGAATTTTTATTCATGATCTGTATGCTTTTATTTGGATTTTGTATGTGTAAAAGTATTTTGCCATGCCCCCGCTGCATTTAAAATCCAACAATGGTATCAGAGCATAGGTTGTATGCATATAGATCTGTGGTAAAAATTTCAGAATTTTATGTGCTTGTATGAATTAATTATGATTTTTACAAGTTATATCATGGTTTAATTTTTCTGATGAGAAATCGTTTCTCAGAATAATTTTGAATGTTGATCTGGGTTCTACAAGTGTTGTAGATCATCTGGGTATTTTTTTCATAATTTTAGGATGTATAGATTTTTTATTATGAATTTTTGAAGTTCTTACAATTAAATTCGTAATTAAATAAATCTTATATATATATTTATATGAATTGTTTGTATGTATATATCTGTTATCTATTTGTACTGCTGCTATCTTGTCTGTGTGATGGCACGGGATGGAAAGAAAAGCAGACAGGGAACAGGACTGTCAGGCTCGTTTTCCGAAGTAGGCGGCGGCGGCTGCAGAAAACAAAAAAAAATAGGGGTGTAACGCATTCCGGGAATGCGTTACACACCTGTGGCACATTCAAGGAATGTGTTACACCCTTTAATGGCTTAAAAGGGGTGTAACGCATCACCGGAATGCGTTACAGGTTTTGTAACGCGTTCCTGTAATGCGTTACAGCCCCTCTGTTGATTTTAAAATTGATTTTCTGGGAGTTTTGTAACTCCGTTTTGGGCGTGCAATATACCGTTGGATTCGGTTTTCCGAGACGGATCTAATGAAGTGATCAATTTTAGTTTATATAAAAGTTTTGAACTGTTTATATTTCCATGAAGTGTTTTAAAGATGTTTTTGACTGTTTTAGTTGCTTTTAAATGCTTCATATGATACATAGAGATGTATAATGCTTAGACTAATGTGCTAGATGATATAACATGCCTACCTTGATGTTTATTCATGTTTATATATGTGATATATGCTTAGTTTATCATGCGATGATAGATTTAGGTGAACTTAAATGAACATAAGGCGTTTGTTAGACAACCTAGTATAATGAAATTGTTTCATAACCTTAAGAATAATATTCTGAATACAATCATGAGATTCTTGTGTTTATGAAACACGTAATTGAATATGAATTTTTGATATGAGAGAAAGGATGATTCTGTCAACATCAGATTTCTATCTGTAAGAAAGGGTTATTAAGTGACGCCTCTTGACAATGCTCCACCCGATCTGGGAATCATCTGATTATTGATTATTGATTTGAAATATTTAATTTAAAAGGAAGAATTTCTTTATAATATGATTATGATTGTAACGTAATATAATCCCTCTAAAATTAAATAATATCAAGTAGTAATTGGCCAATGACACAACGGGCTTGTGTCGGTCATAGCCTTCCAACATGATAGAAAGTAGTTCTTATTTTTGAATCATTGTTGGTTTGTGCTACAGCCGAGGGCTTTGATTTCGAAATAAGAAATACTTATCTATTACATAGAGATGTGTACATTGAATAAGAATCTAAAGGTCGGTACGTGCTACAGCCGTGGGCCTTTGGGGACTGATTCAACTGTACGGAATGTTGGGTTAGACTTGACTTAGAATATTGAGTTTGTCGTGCTACAGCCGAGACTCAATTATTCAAGAGGCTAAAGTTTGATTAGGGAATAACATGAGATGTAATTGACAAGAGTTGTCTGCCTATTGAACATTACATGGCGGTTCATGCTACAGCCGGGGTCGTGTAATGGAATGTAGGATCCCTATTCTGTTATGGATTAAAACTACTATATATAATTGCTGTATTTAATACTAAGGAACGTGAGCTTCGAGGCTCGATTTGACTGCTCTTGTGTTTCGTGACTCAATCTGCCTTAACAAGATGCCTACGTACCTTGCTGATTGCCAAGGATCAAGTCAAAAAACGTAGTTCTTGGTGATACTTGCCCTCGGGGCTATGGCGGCGAGGGCTACCAAGGACGTAGTGACTTTCATGTCCTCCAAGGACTAAGTCTAAAACGTAGTTCTGATTGGTGGGGGTGAGACCCCTTATATAGATGTGGGAGTCCTTGATTTGGACTTGGTATAGGAGACTTGGTGGACAAGCCTCTGAATTAGGATAGACTTAGGAGTCCTAGGAAGTAGGAAGCTGATCCCTTATCCTTTTAGGTCCCCTTGAGGCTAATCTATAAGGATTTATATCCTTATCGGGACTCTTCTCAATAGCTGATTTTTCCCTTATTAATTAATTACGAAATTAATTAATAATCAGGGCTTTTGGGCCTTTTTTATTCCAGCAGGCCTGATCTGGTCCATCAGGCTTAACCTTTCTGGTCTGAGTTTCATATATCTTTTTATTGGGCCTAGCAGCCCACAACTTGTACAATTAATACAGTATTTAATTATACAATCATAATTTATTTATCCCTATCATTTGCCCCCCAACTTTTGGGAAACATTGAATAGGTTTCGCAGAAGTTAAGTCTATTTGTTCCCTTACAGGGTTTCGTTTTTCCGTAAAGTGTGGAGCGACCTACACGTTTACAACGAATTTTTCCTTTTATTTAGGAATTATTTTGATTTCCAGGAATTTTTCCCTTATTTCCGGGATTTTTCCCTAATTTCTGGATTTTTCCCTAATTTTTCTGGGATTTTCCCTAATTTTTCTGGGATTTTTCCTTATTTTTCTGGGATTTATCCTTAATTTCTGGATTTTTCCCTTAATTTCTGGATTTTTCCCTTAATTTCTGGGATTTATCCTTAATTTCTGGAATTTTCCCTTAATTTCTGGGATTTATCCTTAATTTCTGGATTTATTCCTTAATTTCCGGATTTTTCCCTTAATTTCTGGGATTTATCCTTAATTTCTGGAATTTTCCCTTAATTTCTGGGATTTATCCCTAATTTTCTAGGATTTTCCCTTAACTTCTGGGATTTATCCGTAATTTTCTGGATTTATCCGCAATTTTCTGGATTTATCCGCAATTTTCTGGATTTATCCGTAATTTTCTGGATTTATCCGCAATTTTCTGGATTTATCCGTAATTTTCTGGATTTATCCGCAATTTTCTGGATTTATCCGTAATTTCTGGTTTAAAATGCATACAAAATTGATTAGGATGCAGAAGAAATTGATCAGGATTCAGCCAAATCGATCAGAATTCCTGCTCGATTTCGATCAGGATCCTGATCGAATTAACTCAGGATCTTACACTCTGGTCGACAGGATTCCTGATCGATTTCGATCAGGGCTCTGATCGAATTGATCTTCAAAGTGACACCCTAGTCGACTGTTACACGTGCTTAATCGATCAGGATTCCTGATCGATTTCGATCAGGACTCTGATCGAATTAAGTGATTTTCTATCATTCTGATCGAATGGAATATCGATCAGGATTTTCTTCTGTGTCGATCAGGACTCTGATCGATCTTAGGGGATTTCTTCCCTCCTGTTCGAATAATATATCGACCAGGATTCTCTTTGGTATCGATCAGGACTCTGATCGATCTTAGGGGATTTCTTCCCTTCTGTTCGAATAATATATCGACCAGGATTCTCTTTTGTATCGATCAGGACTCTGATCGGATTTAGGGGATTTCTTCCCTTCTGTTCGAATAATATATCGACCAGGATTCTCTTTTGTATCGATCAGGACTCTGATCGGATTTAGGGGATTTCTTCCCTTCTGTTCGAATAATATATCGATCAGGATTCTCTTTTGTATCGATCAGGACTCCGATCGATCCAGTTTAAAACTCTGGTCGATTTTTGACCATTCATTTTCCATATGAGCTTCTAGATTATTCCTGATATTTCTAGTAGACGGGCTTTTAGGTTGGGCCTGGCTAAATGGGCCTAGAAACGCCTCGTATTCCGAGCTTTTCGCCTATATAAGTGTAGTGTGAAGTGAGAATCCTCACTTCACTTCTCATTTCTCATTTTCTTCTACAAACTTCTCTAGAGTTCTCCCTTTGAGTAGGCGATTTCCGGCGAGCACACAGCCACCGTAGCTCCACCATTCTCAAGTATTTCTGGGTTTCAAGCTTTTAAACGAAGTATATCAATGGCGGACCGCGACTTGGCTCGTTTGCAGAAGATGAATGTCTCTAAGAGAGGTACAAACATTCAAATTCAATCTCCATATACTTCTCTCATTGACATGATTAACTCGAGAGGTAATGAATATCCTTCTCTATCTGAGTTAGATTCGTATAATCATGGTAACACTTTTCATGAGTTAGATGGTAGAATAGAGTCTATGAACACCCTGTACAGACTTCCACCCCACCTTAGGATCACTCCAGCCGCCCCTGGGGATAGGACTTGTAATTGGGAGGGGGATACCCTGTTCATTTATCGAGGAGCCCTGACCGCAGGTCTTAGGTTCCCATTCCACGAATTTATTCCTCGTTTATTAGCCGATGTACAAATCAACCCTTGTCAACTCCCTCCCAACGCCTGGAGGAATATTATCTGTTTTATGGTCCTTTGTCTCAGGAATAACTTCCCTCTTTCCGTAGCTGTCTTTAGGAAAGTTTTCCAATTCTATAATAGCTCCATGAGTCAACCGGGATGGGTTTTAATTCGCCAACGACCCAAAGTTCCCCATATCTTTGATAGTAACTCTATAGTCGAGAACAACCCTAAATGGAGGGATGAGTTTGTGAGGCTGACCTGGGCTGGGGGTGATTGGGCCACACTCTTCCGTAGGCCATTTTGCAAGGTATCAGATGGTAGTCCTGGTAGTATCAGATTGACTGATGAGGAGGAGGTGGCCTACCAGGCCTTAATTTCAGATGATGGGAAAACGGATACCTGGACCCTTTTAGAGGAGTTTTCCTTGAAGAAAGTTGGTCTCTCCCAGGCCAGTGATAAGGGTAAATTTATACCTGCGTAATTATTTTTCCTTCTCTTTAATCGCACTTTTTCTTTTTTTTCTGGATTTTAATGTTCCTTCTACTTTTCCTTTCAGCTTGCGAGGCCATCAATAATGTTAACAGGCCTAAGGAGGGGGAGTCAGGCCGTCAGAAAAGGGCCAAGCTAAACAGGGACCCTAGGAGCAAACCTGACGGTCCTTCTTTTCTTAAGCCCCACGTCCCGGTGGTCGAGCTGGGGGACGATGTGGATCCTCCACTTAAGGCACATTCCTTCAGGCCTAACTGGGGCTTCAGGAGGAGCGATACGGTGGTTGGATCCACCAAACACGCTAAAGATTGGTCTTATCACTCCGTCACTCCCCATGACTTTACTGACATTGTTACGGGGAGTGATATTGAGACTATTGAGCTTCTGGGTTCTCAAGCCCAAGCTGCGGTAATTTTCTTTCTCTCCTTCTTTGAATCCCAACTTTCTTGTATTCCAACGAACTTGTGCTAACTCATACATATTTCTTTGCAGAGTAATACCTACTTCCAGGCGGCCCTCCATCAGGCTAGGTCCTGGAAGGGTAACTCAGATGGGTTTGAGAAAGAGATGAAGAAATGGGAGGAGAGAGCCAAGGTCCTGGAGAAGAAGCTGGACACGAAGAAAGAGGAGCTGGCTCAGGCTCATTCCGAGCTGGTGAAACTTAGGAGCGATAAGGATAAGCTCATCGATGACTACATGGATTCTGACAAGTTTAAGAATCTCATGGAGATTCATGATGAGGGTCTTTATTCCCTACAGTTTACTCAGGGATGGGACGCGGCCGTGAAGGCGGTTTCTGAGAAGTACCCGGGCTTAGTCGACCCTAAGGACTTTATAAGTCCTGAGCAGGCTGAGTCGGAGGACAGCATAAATGCCCTCTTTAACTCCCCTCAGCCAGATGATCACATCTTGGATCCTAACACTGCTTCTCCTCCCGCTTCTCCTGCGAAGGACGCTGAAGGCGCTGATAAGGAGAAAGAGAATGAAGGCTCCCACATGGAGGAGTAGTTTTTCTATTCTGTAATTTGATCCTTAATTTATGTCTGGACTTTTGTTTGTATCAGATCTTATTACCCTCCGGGGTTATTTTATATGCTTCTTTCCTTATTCGCATTTTTCTCCTTTATCTTTCTGATACTTTAATATGCATTCAAGCTTGAACTAATTGGCCACACAAGTATTATCACAACTCAAACATCCATAGGTTGAAATAATTTCGAACTCTTCAATTTCAAGTCTGGTTTTCCAAAACCTTACATAATATGGGTTCGACCCTGATCTATAATAGCTAACAAAGCTTCAAGGTGCTTTTAAACCTACTTGTCATAATGACAAGTGAGAATCGTACTTCGACCATCTTACACGTAGTAAACCTTCAGGTTTTGTGCGTGCCAGGTTCTCGGGACTTCAAAACCATCCATAGTCTCCAGCTTGTAGGTTCCTCTACCCTGAACGCTCTTGACTCTATACGGCCCTTCCCAATTTGGGGCAAGCTTTCCTTTCTGTCCGACACCAGAAGCCTCTATTTTTCTCAAGACTAGGTCACCTTGTTTGAAAAACCTCTCTTTAACCCTTAGGTTGTAGTAGAATGAAGCCTTTTTCTGATATTCTACTATCTTTGCGTGTGCTTTATCTCGCACTTCATCAATTAAATCCAAGGCTAATCTCTGCCCTTCCTCATTTTCTTTCTCATCGAAGGCCTGAATCCTTGGAGAGGAATGTGATATCTCCACGGGAACTACTGCTTCCGCCCCATATGCCAACATGAAAGGAGTTGCATCTGTCGTGACTCTACAAGTAGTCCTGTAGGCCCATAATATTGGAAGTATCTCATCTACCCAATTATTTCTTGACTTCTCGATCCTCTTCTTTAGTCCATCCAGGATTATCCGATTTGCTACCTCCGCTTGCCCATTGGCTTGCGGGTGAGCCACAGAGGTGAATCGTAACTCAATTTCATTTTCTTCACAATACTTCTTGAATTCCTCATTGTTGAATTGCGTTCCATTGTCAGTGACGAGGATACGGGGAATTCCATATCGGCACATAATGTTTTCCCACAGGAATTGTGCAACCTGCTTAGTTGTGATTTTGGCCAAAGGTTTGGCTTCGATCCACTTGGTGAAATAATCAATGGCTACAATCAGAAACTTCCTTTGTGCTGTGGCCATAGGAAAAGGCCCTAGAATATCCATCCCCCACATAGCAAAGGGAATAGGTGAGTTGATAGAGGTCAGCATCTCGGGGGGTTGTCTGGCGACTGGTGCATGCTTCTGACAACGATCACACTTCTTTACATATTCTTTGGCATCAGCCATCATTTCTGGCCAATAGAAGCCTAAACGAGTTATCTTATGAGCCAAGGCCCTGCCCCCCAAGTGTTGCCCGCAAATGCCTTCATGCACTTCCTCAAGAGCCAAGCGTGCCTCATCGGGCCTGAGACACCTCAAGTAAGGAACCACGAAAGATCTTTTATATAGAATCCCATCTATCAAAGAGTACCTTAGTGCTCGAACAGTTAACTTCCGTGCCTCAATTGTATCGCTTGGCAACCAACCGGTCTGAATGTGAGCCTTGATGGGATCAATCCATGACGTCCCCAAGCCTACGGGAGCCACAAGCTTAACATCTATGCTTCGTGTCTTCAAAACACGGAAGTACACACTTCCTGAACTTTCTTCAATCTCAGATGAAGCAAACTTTGATAGCGCATCTGCTTTAGCATTTTCTTCCCTTGGAATGTGTTCAACATGGCATTCATTAAATTGGGTCATCACAGCCCTTACTAGGCGAACATACTTTGCCATCGTATCATCCCTTGCTTCAAATTCTCCCTTTACCTGGGATATGATCAACTTCGAGTCTCCACGGACCTTTAAGTTTTTGACTCTAAGTGTCCCAGCTAGACCAAGGCCAGCAATCAGGGCTTCATACTCTGCCTCATTGTTTGTGGTTGGGAAGTCTAGCTTCATGGCATACTCAATTAAGAATCCATTAGGGCTTTGCAAAACCAACCCTGCTCCACTGGAATTTGTTTTTGATGCTCCATCAAAATAGAGAACCCAATATTCTTTCTCCTTGTCCCCATTGTCGAACAGTGAGCTTCGAGGCTCGATTTGTTAGCACTTCAATTTGGTGAGCTTGAAAATAAGGACGCAGCTTTCTTGAAGCCATTATCAAGGCTAAAGCGAATTTCTCAATGGCTGAATAATTCAACTCAGCACCATGCAAAATTTTGCTGACATAGTATACGGGTTTCTGGACTTTTAGTTCCTCCTTAACCAACACCGCGCTCAAGGCGCTTTCTGAAACAGCCAAGTACAAGAATAAAACTTCACCCAGAACTGGCTTGGCCACAACGGGGCCTGGCCCATATACTTCTTTAACTCTTCAAATGCCTTCTGATTTTCCTCACTCCATACAAAGTCTTTAATGTTCTTTAATGACTTGAAGAATGACAAGCACTTGTCTCCTGACTTGGAGATGAATCGTCCTAGCGCAGCAACCCTTCCTGTGAGTTTCTGAACATCCTTGACAGTTTTTGGGGGTTCCATGTCCAGGATCGCCTTTATTTTATCGGGGTTAGCCTCAATTCCCCTCTTTGAGACCATCAATCCCAAGAATTTTCCAGATCCTACTCCGAAAGCACACTTCGTGGGATTCAACATCATCTTGTGGTACCTCAGGACCTCAAAAGCTTCCCTCAAATGGGTTATATGATCAGTCTTTACTAGACTCTTGACTAGCATGTCATCAACATAGACTTCCATAGTCTTCCCAATAAGATCCTTAAAAATTTTATTCACCAACCTTTGATAGGTGGCTCCTGCATTCTTGAGACCAAACGCCATAACAAGATAACAATAAACACCAAAGTCAGTGATAAATGATACCTTTGGAATGTCATCCTTATGCATTTTGATCTGGTTGTATCCGCTAAACCCATCCATGAAACTCAGCATCTCATGTCCAGCGGTGGCATCAATCAAAGTATCAATTCTAGGCAGCGGAAAACAGTCTTTGGGGCATGCATCATTCAGATCGGTGAAGTCTATACACATCCTCCACTTTCCATTAGCCTTCTTCACCATTACAGGGTTTGCTAACCACTCCGGAAATTGAATCTCCTCAATGAAACCAGCCTCTAAGAGCTTTTCCACTTCCTGCTTTATAGCCTCTTGTCTTTCCGGGGCAAAATTTCTTTTCTTTTGTTTCACTGTCTTCCGACTTGGATCCACGTTTAGCTTGTGAGTAATTAACTCCGGGTCTATGCCTGGCATATCAGCTGCTGACCATGCAAACACATCACTATTTTCTTGCAAAAATTTCACTAACTTCCCTTTAAGGGGCTCCTCTAATGTGGCTCCAATGAAAGTCATCCTCTCAGGATTCTTGGGATCTAAAGGAACCGAAACCAATTCTTCTGCTGGCCTTCCTCTATTCTCATCATTTTCTCGAACATCCATATCTTCAATAGGGAGAACCTGCCCCCCGACTCCATCTGCCCTCAAAGAGGCCACATAACAGCTTCTAGCCATTTTTTGATCTCCTCTCTCTTCTCCAATCCCGTTTTGGGTGGGAAACTTCATGACTGAATGGTAGGAAGAGGGGACTGCCTTGAAGGCATGTATCCCTGTTCTCCCCATGATAGCATTATAAGTTGAACTAGCCTTTACCACTACGAAATCCAGCATCTGCGTTGCTTGCCTTGGCTCCGTACCTATGGTGGTTGGCAACTTGATTATCCCTTCCACAGGACATTCTACTCCAGCAAATCCATATATCGGCATGTCGGTTGGTGTTAACTGGGAGTCGTTATACCCCATCCTTAGAAAGGTGTCGTGGAGCAAGATATCCACAGAAGCACCATTATCCACAAGGACCCTCTTAACCGGGCTATTTCCCATTATTGGTGTTATGACCAGCGGGTCGTCATGGGGAAACTTCACACCCTCTAGGTCGGAATCATCAAAAGCCAATGTTACTTCTGTCCTGGCCCTCTTCGGGGCTTCTCCAACAATATGCATAACCTCTCTAGTATATGCCTTTCTGGAATTTTTGGACAATCCAGCAGCAGTTGGACCTCCAAAGATCGTGTTTATCACAGGCCCTTGAGGTCTCGGCCCTCCATAAATGGTGTTTATAACTGGTCCTCTAGGTTGGGGATTCCGCCCCTGATCATCTTGGTCCCTCCTACGATCTTCAAAGTTCTTCCTTCCATTATTATTTCTGTCTCCTCCATCTCCAGTATACTTGTTCAATCTTCCTTTTCGAATCAAAAACTCAATTTCATCTTTCAACTGCCTACACTCATCGGTGTCATGGCCAACATCTTTGTGAAACCTGCAATACTTGCCCTTATCTAGCTTGGCGGGATCAGCCTTCAAGGGCTTAGGCCAACGAATATCTCTATCTTTCTCAATCTCCATCAAAATCTGACTTCTGGGAGCATTCAGCTTAGCGTATTTAGTGAACTTTTGCCCAGGTCCTCCCTTCTTGGGGGTTGAATCAGGGTTTTGTTCAGTTCTAGGATATTTATCCTTAGCGATATACTCCAAATCAGTTTTTCGTTTCTTGCCTCCAGTGGGCTCATTACTTACTACAGTCTTCCTCATACTTTCTTCAACCTTGATATACTTCCCTGCCCTCTCTTGGAGCTGCAACATGCTCTCAGGGGGTCGTTTGGCCAAAGACATCTTGAAAAACTCATCCCTAGTTCCTTGTTGCAGTGCTATCATGGCTACCTTATCATCAAGGTCTGGGACTTTTAAAGCCTCCTTTGTAAAACGATTCAGGTAATCTCTTAAGGATTCCTTAGCTCCCTGCACAAGACTCATAAGAGATGCTGAACTTTTCTCATGGACTCTTCCACTGATGAATTGCTTAATAAAAGCCTGACTTAATTCTCTGAATGATCCAATAGAATTTGGGGGTAGGCGACTGTACCATCTTTGAGCCATACCCGACAGGGTTTGAGGAAAGGCCCGACATTTTATAGCATCGTTCACGGGTTGCAGCAGCAGTGCATTAGAGAATGTCCTAACATGATTAGCGGGGTCTCCCGTGCCATCATAGGCTTTGATAGTGGGCATCTTGAATTTCCTTGAGATATGGGCATTCATTATCTCTTCTGTGAAGGGTGGAGTTGGATCATCAGGATCTCCAAGGGGAAGGAGATTGCTTGGATCAGTTCTTGGGACAGCAGCCCTTCTTCTTACCGGACCATCCAGGTCTATGATAGGAGGAGGATTTCTCCCCCTAGGAGGTTAGTGGGATCTGGTGGCTTGGTGAGCCTCCAAATCACGTCTCAGCCTTTGGATTTCAGCCTCATGAGCCCTGATCTTTTCCTGCACTTCTTGGGGATTCGCCCCTGGGGTGCTTTGGGGGCGTTGCCTTCCATCGGCCATTGGCTCTTTTCCAGGACGCCTCCTTCTCGGGGCCACTTCATCATCCGAAGATTCGGAGTCTCTCTCAGTGTATGGACCAGAAAATTCCCGATCCTCAGGGATAGGATCCAAACCTCGTATATAGGGGGCGACCGCCCTCGTGCTTCGCTTCGCCCCGCATATCCACTTCCTCCAACCTCAGGGTGAAGGGGCATCCCATAAGGGGGGTTAGTAGTAACAATAGTTGAATATTCATACCCGACGGGTCGAGAATTCATAGGTATATGTATTTGTTGAACTTGAGGATTCGTACCTTGAATAATCGGGGGAGTTGTCCCTTGTGGCTGAGGATGAGTTGCCCCTGTCTGGGCTTCCCCCTGAGTAGATGCATAAGTTGAATGGGGAGGAACCTCCACGGTTGATGAAATCACCTGGGTTGTCCCTGATGGTGTTCCCTCCTCCAGAGTGCTGGTTGTTCTCCGTGTTCTCGCCATGGTTGTTGTTGCGTTATTCCCACAGACGGCGCCAAATGTTATGGATTAAAACTACTATATATAATTGCTGTATTTAATACTAAGGAACGTGAGCTTCGAGGCTCGATTTGACTGCTCTTGTGTTTCGTGACTCAATCTGCCTTAACAAGATGCCTACGTACCTTGCTGATTGCCAAGGATCAAGTCAAAAAATGTAGTTCTTGGTGATACTTGCCCTCGGGGCTATGGCGGCGAGGGCTACCAAGGACGTAGTGACTTTCATGTCCTCCAAGGACTAAGTCTAAAACGTAGTTCTGATTGGTGGGGGTGAGACCCCTTATATAGATGTGGGAGTCCTTGATTTGGACTTGGTATAGGAGACTTGGTGGACAAGCCTCTGAATTAGGATAGACTTAGGAGTCCTAAGAAGTAGGAAGCTGATCCCTTATCCTTTTAGGTCCCCTTGAGGCTAATCTATAAGGATTTATATCCTTATCGGGACTCTTCTCAATAGCTGATTTTTCCCTTATTAATTAATTACGAAATTAATTAATAATCAGGGCTTTTGGGCCTTTTTTATTCCACCAGGCCTGATCTGGTCCATCAGGCTTAACCTTTCTGGTCTGAGTTTCATATATCTTTTTATTGGGCCTAGCAGCCCACAACTTGTACAATTAATGCAGTATTTAATTATACAATCATAATTTATTTATCCCTATCATATTCCCACTAGCATTATGAATGCTTAATTTTTCACTGTAGGGGGTTGAATAAATTAGATAAACTAGTGGGAGCCACTTATGAATAAAGACCCGATTCATATAGTGTTTAGAAATGAAATCGAATATTTGCTAAGTGTTGTTATGTGTTTATCATTTACAGATTTACTTTGTACGTTATGTCTTCTGCACTATCACTCAGGAGCATACTAGATGCTCACAAATTGACTGGTCGTAATTATACTGACTGACTTCGAAACTTGAGAATTGTTCTCAGGATTGAGAAGCTGGAATACGTGATTGAATCACCTAAGCCTACTGAACCTGCTAGTAATGCACATAATGATGAACATGTTGTGTATCGTAAGTGGATAGATGATGCAAATGTTGCTCAATGCATCATGCTAGCTTCCATGAACAATGAGCTACAGAAGCAACATGAGCATATGGATGCTCACACTATCCTAATGCATCTACAAGAGTTGTATGATATGGCGGGGAAGATAGCTCGATATGAGATATCGAAGGAGCTGCTCTGTTGTAGGATGTCTGAGGGATCATCTGTGAATGACCATGTACTTAAGATGATCAATTTGATTGAACGTCTTGGACAACTTGGTTTTGCCATGGATGGGGAGCTGAGCCAAGACTTGGTCTTGCAATCGCTTCCGAGTTCGTTCTCGCAGTTTGTTGTGAACTTTCACATGAATAAGTTGGATGTCAGCCTGCCTGAACTCCACAACATGTTGAAGACTGTGGAATCGAATTTTCCCCCTAAGAAGAGTTCTGTTCTTCATTGGTGAAGGTTCCAATCCTAAGAAGAGGAAGAGGAACTCTTCCAAGAAGAAGAAAGTAGGTGAGAAAATGCCGGTTCCACCAAAAGCTGAAGACCCCAAGAGCAAAGTTGTTTGCTTTCGTTGTAACAAGGTGGGGCACTGGAAGAGGAACTACAAGGTTTACCTTGCAGAATTGAAGAAGAAGAAGGGTAATGAGACTACCGCTTCTGATTCAGGTATGTTCATGATAGAAGTGAATATGTCTTTAAATCAAATTTCTACTTGGGTATCAGATACCGCCTGTGGTTCTCAAATCTGCAATTTGTTACAGGGACCAAGGAGAAGTAGGACTCTTGAGGAAGAGGAGGTGATTCTACTGATGGAAATGGAGCAAGAGTTGCTGTTGAAGATGTAGAATCATTTCATTTACATATGCCTACGGGCAAGACTATTGGTTTAAATAATTGTTATTTTGTTCCCTCGATTGTGAGGAATATTATTCCCATGTTAGACTTGGCTGGATTTTCATTTATTATTGAGAATAATGAATGTTCTATTCTTAGTGATAATATTCTTTATGGACGTGGTGCTTTAAATAATGGTCTGTATATATATGTGACATAATTTACTTCAGATTGAACAAACTAATAAAAGAAAAGGGATGATGAAAATCTCACTTTATAGTGGCACTGCAGTCTCCATTTAGTAGACATGGAGTGAGGACTGCAAATTTGCTAGGAATGGTACACACAGATATATGTGGACCAATGTCTACGCAAGCCATGGGTGGATTTTCATACTTCATTACTTTCATAGATGATAGATCTGGATTCGGATATATGTTTGATGAAACACAAGTCTGAGGCCTTTGAAAAGTTCAAAGAATATAAGTATGAAGTGGAGAAACAAACCAAATATAGTATTATAATTATGCGATTAGATCGAGGTGGTGAATACTTTAATGGAGTGTTTCTAGATTATCTCAAAGTAAATGGTATAGTCTCCCAGTGGACGCCTCCAGATTGGTATCTAACAGGAGAAATCGAACTTTGTTAGACATAGTTCGGTCCATGATGAGCTATGCAAATCTTCCAGTATTTCTATGGGGTTATGCATTGGAAACCTCAGCATATTTACTGAATAAGGTGCCTTCCAAAATCTGTTCCTCAAACTTCATATGAGATATTGAAAGAAAGGAAACCAAGTCTTAAACACGTTAAGATTTGGGGATGTCCAGCTTATGTCAAGAAGGTTGACCCAGATAAGCTGGAATATCGATCCGTAAAATGTAGTTTTGTGGGATATCCTAAAGAGACTTTAGGGTATTACTTTTACACCGATCATCGGGTGTTTGTCTCCAGACATGCTACCTTCTTGGAAAAGGAGTTTATCTTTGAAGGAAACAGTGGGAGCAAAATTGAACTTGATGAAGTTCAAGAAGCACAAACTACTACGGATCAAGTGGAAACACCTGTTCTGACTGAACAACCTTTTGTGGAACAGCCCATTCATAGATCAGGGAGAGTGTCTCGCCAACCTGAGAGGTAATATGGCCTTGTCATTGAGAATGACAATGAGTTGTCTATCATTGATGATGACGACCCTGTGACCTATAATGAGGCTATGAATAGTGTTGACTCAGAGAAATGACATAGTGCTATGAAATCCGGAATGGAATCTATGTATACGGTATACAAAAGATAGATTATAGCAGATGGCCAGGTGGAGACCTTTAAGGCCAGGCTTTTGGGAAAAGGATTCAAACAAAGGCAATGGATTGACTTTGATGAAACCTTTTACCTGTAGCCCTGTTAAAATCAGTTCGGATTTTGTTTGCGATTGCTGCTTACTACGACTATGTGATCTGGCATATAGCCAGATGGTTTTCTTTCCAAGGGAAATGAAAGCCTAGTCTGTAAGCTACTGCGAACCATATGTGGTTTAAAGCAAGCTTCTCGTAGATGGAATATCCGTTTTGATGAGACAATCAAAGAGTTTGATTTTATCAAAAACGTAGATGAACCATGCGTCTACAAAAGGGTTAGTGGGAGCGCGGTAACATTTTTTGTATTATATTGAATTAGAGTTGACACATATAACAACATAGCAGACCCACTCACAAAGCTACTTTATGAAAGTCACTTTGATCGTCATAAAGACAAGATGGGTATTAGATACCAGAGTGATTGGCTTTAGTACAAGTGGGAGATTGAAAGGAATATGTCCTAAGTCTAATCATGTATTAGGATTTAGGAATAACTTTATATGTAATATGTTTTGATTTCATTGATTTTAATAAAAGACTTGTTTTGTTTTTATTACGGGCTCTATCTATTTAAGTGTTTAAATAAGATATACCATAGTTTAGAGTAAAGCTTTTTATGGATTATGATGAGATCATAATAGTGAGATCTAAAAAGATGATAACTCTAAACTTAAATAGTTCCTGGTCATAGGATTACTAACTGGTAATTAATAATCCGCAAAGATCGGTATATACTATGATTGCTTCATTATGAAGGATGTCTGTTCTCATAGACATTTGTGTGGTGACACTATAGCTAGTATGTAGGTGCTTATTATGGAATAAGTTCACTGAACATAACTCGCACAGCTGAACAACTGATGGAGTTCACTCACGTGTCAGCAGTTGTTCATATAGTGATAGTTGTACAAGTATCCTTAGACTTGAGGTCATCATAGACATCTTGTGTACACTGAACTATGCTTTGGTTTAGTTCTTAGTCTCCCGGGACAATTATTAGGGCTCTACTGGGTATAGGAATTTGTACACGAAGATAGTGTATGATCAATAAAGGATCTACCCCTTCCAGTCAAGGAGGCGAATGTTCAAGGTTGATCCACTTATGCTAGTTCAGGAATCTCTGGCCAGAGTAAATGAAATTAGAAAGGAGTTTCTAATTTGCATAGAACTACGCATAGTAAATGGTAAGCAAGTGATTGAATTAGATAGGCTTGACACGAGATCCATGCCTTGTATTTAATCGGGACATTGTAGGGTAGAAGGAGTTTATTATACGGTAACTATTCACTGAATAGGTTCTTGGTATTCTAAGCAGTGAATTCATATTATCCGGATAGTCGCGATATGCTGAGAAGTATCCCTCACGATGTAGAATAAATGTGATTAATTAATTAATTATATTTAATAAATTAGAGAATTTATATAAATAATGATAAAATAGTTTTATTATTATTTATTTCTATTACCGGCTTAATATTGAACCTACAGGGTCACACCATAAAAAGAGAATGATTTAATGGTGGAGGAATTAATTAATAATGGCTAATAATTATTTATTTATGAAATAAATATTTAATTGGAAAATTTAATAATTGATTAAATGAGATTTAATTGATTATAAATTAATTAAGAAAAGTTCTTAATATTATTAATTAAGGATTTAATTTTTGGAAATTAAATCAAGAGAGAGAATTATTTCTAAAGTGTTTAGAAAAAGGATTAATAATTAAAAGGTGTTTTAATTATTAATGAGAATAATAAATGGGATAATAATAATAATATTTATGGGAAAATTTCAGCTGAAAATTTTGCCTATAAATACACTATTATAGACCCTATTTTTAGGGGAACCCTATAAACCCAAAAAGTTTGGAAAACCCAATTCTCTCCACCTCCTTCCTCCTCCTTAACATCGTTTTCTTGGTGGATACCGGTGGAGTGCTTCACACTTGAGGAGCAACTGCTAAGGATCTCTGATCGTTGTCTTCGAATTATTTTAAAGGTTAGATCCGATCTCTCGAATTTTTATTCATGATCTGTATGCTTTTATTTGGATTTTATATGTGTAAAAGTGTTTTGCCATGCCCTCGTTGCGATTAAAATCCAACAGAATCAACCACCAGGAACGCTTCCTAGTGATACAGAAGCCAATCCAGGCGAGAGGGAAGTTGAAGAATAGTTGAACGCCATCACCTTGAGGTCTGGAAAGGTCGCAAGCTCCCAAATCCAGCAAGACGAAGAGCCTGAAAAATCTCAAGTTTCAGAAAATGTAGTTTTGGCTGAAGAAGATGTGCAGAAGGAAGCAGAAGTGAAATCAAGAAAGAAAACTGTGGAACATACTCTACCTGAGGGTAATACAGGGGACAAATAGGTCTATCCTCCACCTGCTTTTCCTAAAAGGCTGCAGAAGCAGAAGTTGGATAAGCAATTTTCTAAGTTTCTGGAGGTGTTCAAGAAACTTCATATCAACATACCTTTCACTGAAGCTCTTGAACAGATGCCTAGTTATGCAAGGTTTATGAAAGGTATTCTCTCTCGGAAAGTGAAGCTCGATAACTTAGAGACCGTTGCTCTTACGGAGGAATGCAATGCTGTGCTGCAACAGAAGTTGCCTCCGAAACTATTCCTTGCACTATTGGAAACTTGTCTTTCAAAAAGTGTTTATGTGATTTGGGAGCTAGCATCAATCTGATGCCCTTATCTATCTTCAAAAAACTTGGTCTACCTGATCCGAAACCAACATACAAGTCATTGTAACTAGCGGATCGTTCCATCGCTTATCCACGAGGTATAGTGGAGGATGTTTTGGTCAAGGTGGATAAACTTATCTTTCCTGCTGACTTTGTAATTCTTGACTTTGAGGAGGATATGAAGATTCCCATTATCTTGGGGATACCATTCTTAGCTACTGGCCGAACTATGATCGATGTGCAAAAAGGAGAGCTTACGATGAAGGTTCACATTCAAATGGTCACTTTTAATATGTTCAAGGAAATAAAGTTACCCATAACTAAAGAGGAGTGCTTTAAAGTAGAGTGGGTCGACTCTGTAGTAAATTCAAAACTTGAGCAATTGCCAAAGTCAGATACCTTAGAGAAATCCTTAATGGGGAAATCAGTTATTGATCGCAAAGAAGGAGCAGAGAAACTACAGGTTTTGAATGCACCTTCATGGAAGAGGAAGTTGGATATGTCATTCGATTCTCTTGGGATAGTAGAGCTGAAAATTTCTCATGAGCGTCTCGAACCGTCGATTGAAGAAGCTCCCACACTTGAGCTCAACCCACTACTGGATCAGTTGAGTTATGCATTCTTAGGTGCACCCCTTGACAAAGGGTTGGAATATATCTATGATAATCTAAAGGGTGACCGTTCGGTTCCTCTCGTGCTTACAAATTTGACATAGGCTTTGGGCACTATTTTCTGAGCCATTGGTGTCGAGGTTGATTGGCCACCTGATCCTCCACCCGAGGAGGGTGATCTTTCCGACGACTAGGTATGCCTGAAATCCTTATTATTATCTTCAATGAGGACATTGAAAATTTTAAGTTTGGGTGTGATAATGTAAGGATTAGTAGTGTGTGTTGTGTCCATATAGTTCATATAGATTCATATTGCATGTTTAGGTGTAGTTCATTCATCTTTTTGCATGATTGTTCATTTAGGACATATTTGTTTGCATTTTTGTTCATGTTATTATGTGAGTCCATGTAGTTGTATTTGCATGCATATAATATGATCCCTTAGGTTGAGCTATTTCTGATTGATAAGTTGATGTTAATTTCAGTGTGGTGATGACGAATAGAGGGTTGTCTAAGTCTAATAAATTAATTTGCATGCCCAGAAAAAAAATTCACAAGTCTTATAGGATTGCTTTAGAGTTAGATCATGATCATACTTGTTTGTTATTGAGATTTAATCACTTGGTTATATTTAGAATTTAAGATATTCTCGTAATGACAAAAAGAACACTGAATTTTTAAACTGGAGAAAAACTTGGATTTCATTGCTAGTTGTTGTAAGGCTAGGCATCAAATGGCTAGTATCCGGCTCATAGTTTTATGAGTAGTCTAGGGTTGAATGAGATGGAGCGAAACACACTCATTCAGAAATTGTTGAAAAAAAAAGAAAAAAAAAGAGGAAAAAAAAGAAAAGAAAAAAAGTATGTGTTTATGCATAATTGATCATGAGTGAGCTCTCTAATACTCGAGTTATTAAGTTCTAGGGGACTTTGTCCCTAGTGACCTAAGGCTTTAATATTCTGGGATTCGCTAACCTAACGCTCGCTACATGGGTATTATTGTATAAGTCTTTTGGGACCTCATTCATTGCACGGTCAAAAAAGCATTTTTGTTATGTGTTCAATAATAGCATGAATCCTTGTATAACTCTAGTAAAATAAAGGTATTGTAAGTCATTATGTGTTTAGCATCTATTCTGTTTATAAACTTGTGATTGTCTTGATGAGAGATAGTTATGGTTATTGATCTAGTTTCGAGAATATATCTGTTAAGCATCCACACATGCACGTTCTAGTTTGTGAATTGGTTTGTGGGATTTATTCGATGTGACGCCCTCCAAACCCGGGGTCTAGATTTTGGGGTCACTAGCCAATAAACCATAATAAAATAATCACAGCAGAATAATATAATAAATATGACCCCTTGCATGTAACTGGATCGATCACAGGTTATAGTATGAAACATACTCTAATACAAACCAACTGTTATTACATACCATAAGTCTAATTAGATTTACAACTTATTCAAATTTTATTATAAACCTCTAGACTAGCTCAGCATCCCAACTATCTACCTAGAAAACACACTAAACTATCTACAAACACACAACCTCTAGTCAGACCAGGAACTCAAGCTTGCCCTGGCCTAGCTAAAAGAATCCGGATATGAAACAAGTATGAGCCAAAGAAATGATCAGCAAGCAGTATATAGCTTATGACGTAGAACAACACAATAATATATCTGATTAATAAAACCAAACCACAATACCTGAACAATATCAAAAACTGATATATATTTGATAATAAATAACACTTGCATAAATATTTTATTTTGGGATTGGAATCCTCGAACGATGGTGTGTTACCGCCGGTGATCAGCTGCGGAATAACACTGGTATGTCGAAGTATATCCAACTAAACAAAAGGTACCCAAGGCGCATATCGGCCTAGCAAGGTGTTATATCCTGTATAACACATAGCTCACGCTGGACCGCCGCCACGACCTCTTACGCAACCATCCAACCCATAAAAAACAATTTTCTGTCAAAGGAGTCGAATCAAATGACATCCTTAACCACATA
Organism: Apium graveolens; assembly: GCF_009905375.1. Taxonomy (NCBI): domain Eukaryota; kingdom Viridiplantae; phylum Streptophyta; class Magnoliopsida; order Apiales; family Apiaceae; genus Apium; species Apium graveolens. The sequence continues at coordinate 203,042,800 of NC_133649.1, read as the reverse complement.
ACTCCCCATTTCTCATGGTCCAGAGTTATCTTAACAACCAATGGTGAAATAACCAGAATAATTAGTTATTCGCTAATCTCAATTCAAAACTTCACTGTATAGAGTAAGTTGTAGCGAAATATAAAAACATTTAACTACTCTGAACTTAGAATAGTAGAGAAATTGAAAGAAAAAAATTCGGAGTCAATATCACTTCAAAGATAAATGAAGTTATAAATATTTGCATCATATGATTCGAAGTAAACATCACTTGAACGATAAGTGAAGTTAGGGTACTTGCATGGTATGCTCAATAACCTCTCACTATAACTCTGTTTATAGGTGCTGGCTACTATCTCCGTCTAACACTCGACTAAAATCCTTTTTACTTGATTCTATAAACAAAAGGACTATCTTAACTGACAGAATCAAACTCAATCGACGTAACTATACGTCTTAACATCTACCTGATCGTTTATAACTAAGCATGGCACTTTAAAACTGTAAACATATAGCATGAATATCACGTAACACGTAATCATGGTATTCGTATAACATATAATCACATATTTCATGTAGCACATAGGTCAGATCGTTAAAAGATAAGTCTCAGTGTGTTTAGAATTAAAATCAGGTCAATATTAGCGTTTACCGATCAAATACCGACTCCAAATACTAACAAATCAAATGGCATTTCAATACAAAGGAAATTAGGCCTCAAAAGTATTTTTATTGAAAGCGTAATATTTTTCTGAGTTCGTACGCGTTCGTTTCGTATTAAACGGACGAACGGTTTAATTATTATGAATAAAATAAGAAATAATTAGAAATAAATCAATTAATTATAATATTAATTGATTTTTAAATACCAAAATATAATTTGTAAAAGCTTAAAAATAATTTTTAGGAATTATTTGAATTAATTAGAAATAATTTACATTTATTTAATTATTTATAAATAAAATTAATTGATTAAATGAATTAATCAATTAATTAAACTCATACATAATTAACTAAAATAAATTATAAATAATTAAATCAAATTAAAATTTTAAAAATAATAAAATAAAATGATTTTAGGAATTTATAATAATTAAGAAAATAATTTTTAGAAATAAAAATAATAAGTTAATGATTTTTTGAAAACAAAATAAATGATTTTTAGTAAAACAAAATGAATTTCAAATTAAAATTATAAAGAAAAAGGCAGAAACACTTTTTAGAATTTAGTTTCAGGATTGAAGAATCAAAGTCGGGTCGCCAAGAAGCTTGTCGGATTCGGGTCGAACACCGGCCGGTGTTCTTGTGAGCCCAAAATCCGGCCACCACTTTCGGCCACTGCAATCGATTCCGGCGACTCAAACCCCCCCAATTAGTAATCATTTCCTTCGTTTCTCCCCTCGAATCAATACAACATCAACCCAACAACCCAGAACACACAGCAACGACAACACCCGACGCTGCAACGCTGAACTCCGGCCAAAAGCCATTAAAGTCGGCGGTTTCTTCGAGTTTTCCGGCGAAAAACTCGATTCCCATCGATCCTAAACCAAACTTCACGAAATATAGCTCAAATTAAAGCTAGCAACCCCAGAAATCTATTTCCATGATCCAAATATACCAACAATCCGCAAACAACTCACAAAATTAAATAAAAAAACTATAAAAACGAAAAACTCGGTTTTAGTGAAATCCTAATCAAAATTAACGAATTGATATACCAAATCGATCCTTAAGACCCCAGAAACATTACTCAGTAATCAAAAACACCAGACAATCATCCTGTAAACAAAACCGAATTTAAATAGCAAAAAAAATGAAAAAAAATGAAATCACAGAAGGATTAACCTCAGTTTAGATGTTGATATCAATAGATAGAGCTTGAAGAGAGCTTCAAATCGACTATTCGAGCGTCACAAACGGATCCCAGAATCACCTTCAACTTTTGATTTTAATTCCTCCCTTCAAGAACACCCCCAAGAACAAATTCTTAATTTTCTTATTTTCTGAATTTTTTTGATAAAAATAATAAAATATTAAAATTAGCTTCTATTTATATATGTACAAAAATTAATATCCCAAAATAAATTAAGGGCTTTTATCCCCTAATTATAATAATTAGATCCAAAAATACTAAATGCGGGGAATAATTTTAAAAACGATAAAATATAAAATAAGTGTCAAAATTCCCCAAAAATTGTGAATAATTCAAAAATGCAAAGATATTGGGTATTTGAGATACGAATAATTTTATAAAAATAAAAAAAATATATTTTGTGGGGTTTGACGTCCCGGTGGGGTCCCGGTCCGTATATTTTTTGAAAACCAAATGATACTTAAATTAACAGAAAACCCGAATATGCACAAAATACATTCAGATGCATATAAATGAGATAAAACAGGTACCCCGATAAAGACACAATTCAATACGAGTCCAAATTACATATCGATTCATATAATTGCAGTTTTAACACATATTAATCAATCGAAAAAAGTTTCTGGCCTGCACGGAAATACACATAACAGCTATAACATCTAATATCATGGAAATAATCATTTTAAATTTATAAAACATATAATATTTATTCATTTGACATATAATATTCACATAATTTTCCCGGATGTTACATCCTTCCCCCCTTAACAGGATTCTGTCCTCAGAATCAGCCTAAGAAAACAAGTGAGGATACTTGGATCGCATCTCGCTTTCCAATTCCCAAGTCGACTCTTCAACCTTGGGATTCCTCCACAAGACTCGCACTAGAGACACAGACTAATTCCTAAGCACTCTTTCCTTCTTATCTAAAATCTGCACTGGTTGCTCGACAAAAAATAAATCTGGCTGAATCTGGATTGGATCATATTCTATCATATGATTCGAATCAGGCAAATAACGCTTTAACATCGATACATGGAATACGTTGTGAATATGCTGCATGTGAGGTGGTAACGCTAACTCGTAAGCAACCTTTCCCACACGCTTCAAAATCTCAAAAGGACCAACATAGCACAGACTCAGCTTTCCTTTCTTCCCAAATCTTGATAAACCTTTCCAAGGTGAAACCTTCAATAACACTGATTCACCAACTTCAAATTCCATATCTTTTCTGGCAGGATCAGCATATTTGCATTGACGGTCTTGAGCTGCCACTAATCATTTCCGAATGAGTTCTACTTTCTCTTTCGTCTGCTGGATCAATTCTGGACCCAAAATCTTTCTCTCACCAACTTCTTCCCATCATATTGGAGATCTACATCTTCTCCCGTACAAAGCTTCGTAAGGCGGCATTCCAATACTGGCATGATAGCTGTTGTTGTAGGAGAATTCAACCAATGGCAAATGTTAGTCCCAACTTCCTTCAAAATCTAGTCCACATACCTTTAGCATATCTTCGATTGTCTGAATCGTCCTTTCACTTTGACCATCTGTTTGTGGATGATACGCGGTACTCATGTTCAGCTTTGTTCTGAGACAATCTTGAAAACTCCTCCAAAATCTTGAATTAAATCGAGGATCTCTGTCCGAAACTATGGATACTGGGACTCCATGTCGGGTCACAATTTCTTTAAGATATAACCGAAACAATTTATCCAATGAGAATCTCTATTTGATAGGAAGAAAATGCGCTGACTTCGTCAATCTATCAATAATAACACAAATAGCATCATGATTTAATTTGGTCCTCGGCAATCCAACTACAAAATCCATCGCAATGTGCTCCCACTTATATTCTGGAATGTCGAATGGTTGTAACAGTCCACTGGGCCTTTGATGTTCCACTTTGACTCGTTGGCAAGTGTAACACTTACTTACCCATTCCGCAATTTCCTTCTTCATACTTGACCACCAAAAGTTTTCTCTTAAGTCTCTGTACATCTTCGTACTTCCGGGATGAATTGAGTATCTGGAGTTGTGAGCGTCTCGAAGAATTTCATCTTTTAGCTCGGCTACGTTGGGTATCCATATTCTGGAAGAAAATCTTAAAATTCCTTTATCATCCTTTCGACTCCCTATCTCTTCTCCAGTTAATTCTTCTAGCTCATGGCTCATTACCTCTTCTTGATATCGTCTTATCTTCTCTAATAGTTCTGGTTGAAAAAACATTGCACATAACACATCTGTAGACATACTTGGGGTACTGACCTCTATTTCGAGCTTCTCAAACTCCTTGATCAATTCCTCAGATGAAATGATCATGTTTAACCTTTCTTTTCTGCTGAGAGCGTCTGCCACCACATTCGTTTTTCCTGGATGATAGTTGATGGTACAGTCATAGTCCTTGATTAATTCTAGCCATCTTCTTTGCCTCATATTCAATTCCTTATGGGTGAAGATATACTTCAAACTCTTGTGGTCCGTGTAGATCTCGCACTTTTCCCCATAAAGATAATGCCTCCATATCTTCAATGCAAATACTATAGCTGCCAATTCCAGATCATGCATTGGATACTTGTCTTCATGTGGTTTCAACTGTCTTCAAGCGTCGGCTATCACCTTGTTGTGCTGCATCAAAACACATCCCAATCCTTTGTACGAAGCATCACTATAGATCACAAAATTTCCTTGATCATCTGGCAAGACTAGCATTGGAGAAGATACTAATCTATTCTTTTATTCTTGAAAACTCTCCTTGCATTTCTCATCCCATTCGAACTTTTGGTTATTCCTGGTGAGCTTTGTCAATGGCGTAGCTATCTTCGCAAAATATTGCACGAATCTTCTGTAGTAACCTGTTAATCCCCTGAAACTTCTTACTTCCGTTGGTGTTTTTGGTCTCTCCCAGATGATTATGGCTTTAACATTTTCCGCATCCACTTCCACTCCTTGTTTGCTAATCACGTGTCCAAGAAATCGTACTTCTTTTAACCAAAATTCACACTTGGAAAACTTTGCGTACAATTTCCCATGTCGCAGTGTTTCCAGAACTATCCTCAAATGCTCTGCATGCTCTTCTTCTATCTTGGAATATATCAAAATATCATCTATAAATAAGATCATGAATTTATCCAAATACTTTTTGAATACTCGATTCATCAGGTCCATGAAAGCTGCTGGTGCGTTTGTTAGTCCAAATGCCATCACTAGAAACTCATAATGCATATACCTGATTCTGAATGCAATCTTCGGAATGTCTTCTGGCTTGATCTTCAATTGATGATATCCGAATCTTAAATCAATCTTGGAAAACCATACAGCTCCCCTCAATTGATCAAATAAATCATCGATCTTTGGCAACGAATACTTGTTCTTAATGGTCAGCTTATTCAGTTCTCCATAGTCAATACACAGTCGCATACTCCCGTCTTTCTTTTTGACAAACAGTACCGGTGTGCCCCACGAAGATACACTGGGTCTTATAACTCCTTTCTCCAAAAGATCTTGCAGCTGAGTTGCCAATTCTTTCATCTCTACTGGTGTCATCCGATACGGAGCTTTAGAAACAGGTTCTGTTCCGGGTGCTAAATCGATTGCAAATTCAATTTCTCTATCGGGAGGTAATCCTGGAAGATCCTTTGGAAAGACATCTGGAAACTCGTTGACAATTGGAATTGCTTCTAGTGCTGGAACTTCCTTGCTGGTGTCTATCATATGAGCCAAATACGCCTCACAATTCTGACGTAATAACTTTTTCACTTGAGCTATGGTTAAGAACTTCTTTTCTTGCTTACTCCCTCGAAATATCACCTTCTTTTTATTATCCAATGTCTGAAGTCTCACTTTCCTATTCTTACAATCGATCTGAGCATTATTCTCTGACAACCAATCCATTCCTAAGATAACATCAAACTCTCCTAACTTAAAAGGTATCAAGTTGGCATAGAGATGATGTCCTCCTATCTCAATATCACACATCGGGCACACTTGGTTGACGGAAACCTGATTCATATTAGCTAATTCTATCATTAATGCTTGTTCTAACAACTTAACTTCGCAATGCAGCTTATCGAAAATATTTTGAGAAATAAATCACCTTGTAGCTCCATAATCAAATAAAACTTTAGCATCTATGTAGTTGACTGGAAGCATACCTGCAACCACATCAGAACTCTGAACAACATCCTTCATAGTCATGTTGAATGTCCTGGCCTTTGGATGATCCTTTGCGGGTGGTTCTTCAATCCTTGCCACATTAGCTGCTGGTTCAGTTGTCTTGCAGTCCCTGGTAATATGCCCCATCTTTCCACATTTAAAGCATAATATCCATGATTTCTGAGTTGTAGTCTAACTTCGACACTCATTAGCATAATGTCCCTTCTGATTGCACTTGTAACACAACACATTAGCCTTACAAATCCCAAAGTGCCTTCTACCACAAAACTTGCAATCTGACGCTGGGGGACGATTGGGCCTCTGCTGATTTGAATTCTAGAAATGGTTCTTATTCCTTGGTTGTGGTTTCTTGAATCCCACAGTCTTATTATCCTGAAACTCTGGCCTTTTATTGAAACGGCCCTGGAAGTTACCTTGTTGCTGGCCTCCTCCTGAGGTTTCTATTTTCCTTTTCTTCCCATCCTTTCCTTTCTGAGACATGTCACTCTTACTTTCAATCACCATTGCTTTTTGAACCACTGCCACATATGAAGTCAATTCAAACATGGCCACTCTATTCTGAATCCAAAATCTCAATCCCTGTTCAAACCTTCTTGCTTTCTTTTCATCTATGTCAACCTGGTCTAGCACGAACCTTGCTAACTCAGTTAACTTAGCCTCGTACTCAGCGACAGTAAGATCACCCTGTGTCAAGTTCAAGAACTGGATCTCCATTTGGTTCTTCATGTACCTCGGGAAATACTTCTCCAGAAACAGCTCTGTAAACCTTTCCCAAGTTATAAACTCACCTCCTTCCAATGCTCGCGTGGATTCCCACCAATAGTTCGCCTCACCTTTCAGAAAGTAGCTGGCAAACTTGGTCTTTTATTCAGCTCCTGCTCCAACTAAGTCAAAAGCCTTTTCCATCTCCTTGAGCCATGCATTGGCTTCCACGGGATCAGCACTTCCCTTGACCTCAGGTGGCTTCATAGCTTGAAATTGCTTAAAAGTCACTGCAAGTGGTGCTGCTGCTGTTGTTGCTATTGTTGTTGCTGCTGCGCAAGATGCAATACCTGTTGCGCCATCAGTGTCAACATCTGGACAATCGCTAGATCCGTACGACTCTCGATACGATCCTCTCCTGAATTATTCCTTCTCTTTGGTGCCATTATTCTGGTAAGAAACAAGCAACATATATAATAATATGTCAAGCATTGTGTCAAATATGTAGCAATTTTTTAGCATATCAAAATTCTCAAGCATTATCTCTTCTCAAAATATCATAAACTTGTTACCATATTAACACAAGCGACATGATTATCACATAATCCTGCTTATTATCTTGAGAATAATAACACAAAGAAAAATGACGAAAAATTATCCAAACCTTTTAAACCCTTACTTAAAATCTCAAATAAACCAACAAACAGTGGATAGGGTTGCAACACAACCTTCCAACCTCTTTTTAACCACTTCTAACCATCCTCAAAACCAACAAAATAGCAAAGCAATGACATATAAGCCAAGAGCTAAACACAAAACAGGGAACCAGAACAACTTAACCATAACACAGCCCAATAACCCTATAAGAGCTAAACTACACGCGCCTATCTTATATGATCTCCTATGACTCGCCTATGATAATCCTAAGCATGTTTCAGTAACAATAACCTGTAGCTCTGGTACCAACCTGTGACGCCCTCCAAACCCGGGGTCTAGATTTGGGGGTCACTAGCCAATAAACCATAATAAAATAATCACAGGGGAATAATATAATAAATATGACCCCTTGCATACAACTGGATCGATCATAGGTTATAGTATAAAACAGACTCTAATACAAACCAACTGTTATTACAAACCATAAGTCTAATTAATTTTACAACTTATTCAAATTTTACTATAAACCTCTAGATTAGCTCAGCGTCCCAACTGTCTACCTGGAAAACACACTAAACTATCTACAAGCACACAACCTCTAGTCAGACCTGGAACTCAAGCTTGCCCTGGCCTAGCTGAAAGAATCAAGATATAAAATAAGTATGAGCGAAAGAAATGCTCAGCAAGCAGTATATAGCTTATGACTTAGAACAACAACAACAATATATCTGATGAACAAAACCAAACCACAATACCTGAACAGTATCAAAAACTAATATATATTTGATAATAAACAACATTTGCATATATATTTTGTTTTGGGATTGGAATCCTCGAACGACGGTGTGTTACCGCCGGTGATCAGCCGCGGAGCAATACCGGTATGCCGAAGCATATCCAACTAAACAAAAGGTACCCAAGGTACATATCGGCCTAGCAAGGTGTTATATCCTGTATAACACATAGCTCATGCTGGACCGCCACCACGACCTCTTACGCAACCATCCAATCCATAAAAAAACAATTTTCCATCAAAGGAGTCGAATCAAATGACATCCTTAACTACATAACTCCCCATTTCTCATGGTCCAGAGTTATCTTAACAACCAATGGTGAAATAACCAGAACAATTAGTTTTTAGCTAATCTCAATTCAAAGCTTCACTGAATAGAGTAAGTTGTAGCAAAATGTGAAAACATTTAACTATTCTGAATTTAGAATAGTAGAGAAATTGAAAGAATAAAATTCGGAGTCAATATCACTTCAAAGATAAATGAAGTTATAAATATTTGCATAATATGATTCGAAGTAGACGTCACTTGAACGATAAGTGAAGTTAGGGTACTTGCCTGGTATGCTCAGTAACCTCTCACTATAACTCTGCTTATAACTGCTGGCTACTATCTCCGTCTAACACTTGACTGCAATCCTTGATACTTGATTCTATAAACAAAAGGACTATCTTAACTGACAGAACCAAACTCAATCGACGTAACTATACGTCTTGACATCTACCTGATCATTTATAACTAAGCATGGCACTTTAAAACCATAAACAGATAGCATGAATATCACGTAACACATAATCATGTTATTCTTATAACATATAATCACATATTTCATGTAGTACATAGGTCAGATCGTTAAAAGATATGTCTCAGTGTTTTTAGAATTAAAATCAGTCCAATATTAGCGTTTACCGATCAAATACCGACTCAAAAGACTAACAAATCAAATGACATTGCAATACAAAGCAAATTAGGTCTCAAAAGTATTTTTATTGAAAGCGTAATGTTTTTCTAAGTCCGTACGTGTTCGTTTCGTATTAAATGAACGAACGGTTTAATTATTATGAATAAAATAAGAAATAATTAAAAATAAATCATTTAATAATAATATAAATTGATTTTTAAATACCAAAATATAATTTGTAAAAGCTTAAAAATAATTTTTAGGAATTATTTGAATTAATTATAAATAATTTATATTTATTTAAGTATTATAAATAAAATTAATTGATTAAATGAATTAATCAATTATTTAAACTCATAAATAATTACCTAAAATAAATTATAAATAACTAAATCAAATTAAATTTTTGAAAATAATCAAAGAAAATGATTTAAGGAATTTAAAATAATTAAGAAAATAATTTTTAGAAATAAAAATAATAAGTAAATGGTTTTTGAAAACAAAATAAATGATTTTTAGTAAAATAAAATGAATTTCGAATTAAAATTAAAAAGAAAAAGGCAGAAACACTTTTTAGAATTTAGTTTTAGGATTGAAGTATCAGAGTCGGGTCAAACAAAATAACCCGCCGGGTCGCCAAGAAGCTTGCCGGATTCGGGTCGAACACCGGTCGGTGTTCTTGTGAGCCCAGAATCCGGCCACCACTTCCGGCCACTGCAATCGATTCTGCCGACTCAAACTCCCCTTAATTAGTTCTCATTTCCTTCGTTTCTCCTCTCGAATCAATACAACATCAACCCAGCAACCCAGAACACACAGCAACGACAACACCCGACGCTGCAACGCTGAACTCCGGCCAAAAGCCATTAAAGCCGGCGGTTTCTTCGAGTTTTCCGGCGTAAAACTCGATTCCCATCGATCCTAAACCAAACTTCACGAAATATAGCTCAAATTAAAGCTAGCAACCCCATAAATCTATTTCCATGTTCCAAACATACCAACAATCCGCAAACAACTCACAAAATCAAATCAAAAAAACTATAAAAACCAAAAACTCGGTTTTAGTGAAATCCTAATCAAAATTAACGAATTGATATACCAAATCGATCCTTAGGACCCCAGGACCATTACTCAGTAATCAAAAACACCAAACAATCATCTTGTAAACAAAACCGAATTTAAATAGCAAAAAAAATGAAAAAGACGAAATCACAGAAGGATTAATCTTGGTTTAAGATGTTGATATCAATAGATAGAGCTTGAAGAAAGCTTAAAATCGACTATTCGAGCGTCACAAACGGATCCCAGAATCACCTTCAACTTTTGATTTTAATTCCTCCCCTCAAGAACACCCCCAAGAACAAATTCTTAATTTTCTTTTATTTTCTGAATTTTTTTTATAAAAATAATAAAATATTAAAATCAGCTGCTATTTATATATGTACAGAAATTAATACCCCAAAATAAATTAAGGGTGTTTTTATCACCTAATTATAATAATTAGATCCAAAAATACTAATTATATGGAATAATTTTAAAAACGATAAAATATAAAATTAGTGTCAAAATTCCCCAAAAATTGCGAATAATTCAAAAATGCAAAGATATTGGGTATTTGAGATATGAATAATGTTATAAAAATAAAAATACATATTTTGTGGGGTTTGACGTCCCGGTGGGGTCCCGGTCAGTTTATTTTTGAAAAACTAAACGATACTTAAATTAACAGAAAACGCGAATATGCACAAAATACATTTAGATGCATATAAATGAGATAAAACAGGTACCCCGATAAAGACACAATTAAATTAGAGTCCAAATTACAGATTGATTCATATAGTTATAGTTTTAACATATATTAATCAATCGAAAAAAAAGTTTCTGGCCCGCACGGAAATACACATAACAGCTATAACATCTAATATCATGGCAATAATCACTTTGAATTTATAAAACAAATAATATTTATTCATTTAACATATAATATTCATATAATTTTCCCGGATATTACATTCGAGCTCTGTTTTGAGTCATTGCATTCTTACAGGCATCGTCTTATTCATTTGGTTATAGTTATTCAGAGGGGATCAATTGTATTATCATTTAGTTGCATTCACGCATTAGGTTTATTTTGTAGTTTTGAGTCTGTTTATGCTTGAGGACGAGCATCGATTCAAGTTTGGGGGTCTGATAAGTGGATTTTATATCTACTTAGAACACTTCATTACAGGCTTAAGTTGGTGTTTTGGACTCAAGTTATTAATATTTTTGATATGTTTTTGTGTTATTGCATTTCAGACATCAGTTAAATTAAGAAAGAAACTTTTCAAATAATTATGCTGAAAAAAGATCAGAATTTGAAGCTTAGGCCATTCTCAAGTTGTAGAGAATCTCGTTAGCTTCGTATGGGCAGTTGAATCGCCTAATTCTGACGAGTAGAACTCAAGGTACGGCCAAAAGAAGAATTGTCAGAATTTTTCCAGAATGTCAGCGCGGCCGCGCCAGGGTCAGCGCGCCCGCGCCGCTGAAAACACTATTCCAGCGTGACCGCGCCCGAAAACAGCGCGCCCGCGCCCGGTTTCTGCCCCAGAAACCTGATTTTAGTCAAAATTGAAGATTTTGAGAGTCCTGATCATCCTGTAGCCTATATATACCAATAAAAAGATGTTTTTAATAAGAAGGAGACCTGGTGAGCAATAAGAAGACCTAGAGAGCACGAGAAGGCTACGGAGAAGAAGACTTTTGTTTTATTTGATTTAGGCGATACTTGGATGCTTGTTTTTGATTTGTTCTTGAACCTTAGTACTCTTATATTGGTTATTATCATGCTTTCATTGGAACCCATGGTGATGATGAGTTCGGTTATGAACTAATCATTATCGTGGGGTTCTAACGGATATACTTATGGATTTCTATAGTTAATTTGTTTCAATATCTTGGTGTGTGGTGAGTGATTGATAACCTATTATTGGTTGTGCTTATTCGTCTTATGTGCGTAGCTAACATATAAGATAACGTGTTAATCTCTATTGAAGCGAAAGTGAATATAGAGATGTAGAACTTTCCATGCTAGCATAGGTTTATGTGTTATTGTTATGCATGATTCATAGGTAATTTTAACCATCTTACTTTCCCTATGTAATCACAATAGATAACTTGTTCATTAAACCTTTATGTTGGAAAATTCTATAGACATATAGGGTCTCAACATAATTGGTGTATATTCAGCTTCTATCTCTTTTGTGGATATCTGGTAGTAGGGTATTCGTACAATGAAAGTTAGCGCTTACTAGTTTCGTGTTATCTTATTAGTTGTCATCACCATTACATGCTAAGGTTAAGAACAATGACTTTGAATGAAGTAGTAATGAAGTTAGAATCCCATGTTTATCATATATATTAATTCAACCATTCTTATTCTCTTAGTTATAATTGTTAGTTTAATTTTTAGTTATAAACAATCTCAACTTGTTATTTGTCTTAGCATTGGATAATAACCATATCATTGTTGCATATGTGCATATTCTTAAATCAACCAAAGAGTCTCTGTGGGAACGAATTTGATCTAAAACTTATACTACTTGCGTGAATTTTTGCGCGTGTTTTCGCCCTAGCAGGGGTCCATCTATAAACGAAATTATAGAATTGTTGGCCGGAAGACAAATCAAATGGCCCAAGAAAAACAATAAATCCAGCAGAAACAACAACAACAACATTTAATCCAACAGCAGAAACAACAGATTCAACAACAACAACTTCAGTTGTAGCACCAATGTCAAGGGGTGAACCAGACTGCTAATTTTAAATATTTCCAAAATATTAAACCTCTTGAGTTTAAGGGTGGGCCTAATCCATTAGCTGCTAGCGCATGGTTAAAAGAAATGGAGAAAGTTTTCAACCTCACCCAAGTAAGCGATAACTTTAGGGTCGATTATGCATGCTATATCTTGAAAAATGAAGAGAATTACTGGTGGGAGTCAACCAAGGCGTTAGAAGGAGAAGGTCCTATTCCACGGGCTAGGTTTACAGAGTTATTTTTTGAAAAATATTTTCCTGATTGTCTGTGAAACCAAATGGAGATTATGCTTTTAGAATTAAAGCAAGGCGAAACAAGTGTAGTGGAGTATGATGCTAAGTTTACAGAATTAGCCAGATTTGCACCAGACTACGTAAAATTTGAAGCTCAAAAAGCCAAAAGGTTTTAAAATGGATTGAAACCATAAATTCGGAGTGGAGTTGTAATTTTACAACTGAATACCTATACCTCGGTAGATCAGGAAGCCATGATAATAGATCAGAAATTAACGTCCACGGAAAAAGAAAGTGAGAAGAGAAAATTGGATGTTGTGGAAGAAAAATAGGATCAGGGGTCGAGTCAGAAGTTTCAAGAAAAGTTTGGACGAAATAAGGATAGGGGATTTAGAAGACAAAATCTTTCTCAGTACAGGCCTAGTAACACCTCAGGCTTATCTAACCAACTCAAGTCAGTCAGGCCACCAATATCGGAATGTAAGCAATGTGGTAAAAAGCATGGTGGAGTGTGCAAAGCAAGTATTAAATATTTCAAGTATGGACAGAAAGGACACTATGCGTTGAAATGTAGAGTGGAGAATCCAGGAGTCACCTGCTATAATTGTGGCAAGGTAGGACATCATCCAAGAACTGTAAAAGTACTTCTCAAGGTAGTGTGGGAGGTAGTGCATCGAAAGGCCCGACATCCAGTACATCCAAGGCTAGGACTTTTAAGATGACTAAAAGGCCAACTGCTCAAGATTCTGATGTGGTAGCAGGTACGCTCTCCCTTAATTCCATACCTGTTAAAGTATTCTTTGATTCTGGAGCGTCTAAGTCATTTATATCAAAGGATTGTGTGTGTAGAATGGATTTAATATTGGAAGATTTAAAAGAATCCTTAATTATAGAAGTGGTTAATGAAGATAAAGTACTAGTAAATCAGTTCTGCCCTAAATGCCCTATAAAAATCTTAGGACATTCTTTTTTGGCTGACCTAATACCTTTCGAGTTAGGAGAATTTGATATAATCTTAGGAATGGATTGGTTGTCCCGTTATAAGGAAAAGATTGATTGCAAGAAGAAGCAAATTATGATGTTTACGAAAGATAATATTAGGGTGAGTTTTCAAGGGCAAAAACAAGATAAGAAGTTTCTTTCAATCATGCAAGCAAAAAAGTAATTAAGACAAGGATGTAAGGCATATCTAGTACATGTAGTGGGTATTAAGAAAGAAGCATCTAAGTTAGAAGAAATTCCATTAGTAAATGAATTCCCAAAAGTTTTTCCAGATGAATTACACGGACTACCCCCAGATCGTGAGATAGAGTTTTTCATTGATCTAGTACTCGGAGCCGAACCAATGTCAAAAGCTCCATACCTCATGGCTCCAGTAGAGATGAAAGAATTGGCTAAGCAACTTCAGGAACTATTGGATAAAGATGTAATTAGACCCAGTGTATCTCCCTGGGGGTGCACCAATACTATTTGTGAAAAAAAAGGATGGAAGCATGAGGTTATGTATCGATTATCGGGAGTTGAATAAGTTGACAATTAAGAATAAGTATCCCCTACCAAGGATTGATGATTTATTTGATCAGCTTAAGGGAGCAATTTTTTTTTCAAAGATTGATTTAAGGTACGGTTACCATCAGTTAAAGATCAAGCCTAAGAACATAACAAAGACTACGTTTAGGACGAGATATGGACACTACGAGTTTCTAGTGATGTCATTTGGATTAACAAACACACCAACCGATTTATGGATCTTATAAATAGAGTGTTTAAGGAGTACTTGGATAATTTTATGATTGTATTTATTGATGATATCTTGTTCTATTCGAAGTCTAAGGAAGAACATATAGAACACCTAAGGATTGCTTTACAAAGATTGAAAGAAAAGGAATTATACGCCAAATTCTTGAAATATGAATTCTGGTTGAATAAAGTTTAGTTCCTAGGTCATGTAATTGGTAAGGACGGTATCAATGCGGATCCCATAAAGATTGAAGCTATATCAAATTGGGAGCAACCAAAGACTCTGACGGAAGTCAGAAGTTTTCTTAGATTAGCCGATTATTACTGAAGATTTGTAAAAGATTTTGTAAAGATTGCAACCCCACTGACTAAGCTAACCAGAAAGAATGAGAAGTTTATTTGGACTGAGTAATGTGAAGAGAGTTTCCAAGAGTTGAAGAAGAGATTGGTGACGACTCCAGTGTTAGCATTTCCAGACGAAAAGGTAAACTTTGTAATCTACAGTGATGCTTCTTTAAAGTTTTTAGGTTGTGTGTTAATGTAACATGATAAAGTTATTGCCTATGCATCCAGACAGCTAAAACCTCATGAGCAGAAGTATCCAGTACATTATTTGGAAGTGGCAGGAAAAGTTATTGTTCCATTAACTACCACACAGGAAAAACGAATGTAGTGGTAGATGCCTTGAGTAGGAAGTAAAGATTGAATGTGATTGGGATCGCCGAGGAATTGCAAAGAAATTAGAAAAGTTGGAAATTGAAGTTCGAATACCAGGAGGTGATAAGGAACAATTGTATGAGATTACATTCCAGCCAGAAATGATGGAAAAGATTAAAAAGTGTCAGGAAGAGATATCATTGAGAGCTTCTAGGTTACACAAAAGATATAACAATACGCGACACATATAGTATAAACCTAATCTGTACTTATAAAATGCACAACTACATAATTAAATAAGGAATTCTATTCTATTACAATAAGGAATCCTAAAACATATCCTTGTTTTGATTTCTACAAGAAGTAAAGTCCTTCACCGACTTTTATTCTGCAAATCCTTTCCTTCTTTGATATCTCCTGACTTTCACCTGAAGTGACTAAATAATGCTGTCAATTAGTGATCAACAAATGATGATGACAAATATTGATGACGTCTTCTTCTGCTAAACTCTGATATCATATACTGATAATAAACTTTGATAGTTTATAAGCTGATATCATCAATTTCTTCTAACATTCCGATTTATCCTTTAGCCGTGACTTATCCAATCATATCTTGACAGTCTTCAAATCCTGATGCATATTCAGACTGCATTAGATCCTGATGGCTTGACAAATCCTGACTGTCAAATAGATCCTGATTGGCTACACATCCGGACTCTTCATGACAGATCCTGAGTCCATAGTAATTAATGATTCCTGACATGGACAATTTCCAACACATCACCATCCAAAGAACCACTTTCAAAACCCCACTCTGATGTGTCTAGTAAAAAAGTCTTTAAGCTAAAAGCTCTATTTCCTCAAAGACTTATTTCAAACAAACAATCTGATTAGTTAGATAAGATTTTGGAAATCTTTAAGCAATTCAAGATCAACATTCCTCTTTTAGATGCAATTCAACAAGTTCCCTCTTATGCTATGTGACGCCCTCTAAACCCGGGTCAGAAGTTTGGGGTTAACAATAAACATACAATATATAAACCTGTATATAAAATATTAAAAACAATGACCCTTCATTACACAACCACAGATCGCAACAGGTTAAAGTATGAAAACAAGCCACAACCTTAACTTTTATTATATCGTACCAAATCCCAACTAGTTTAACTTACAATTGATAGTGAAATTATTCTTACAATCTTGCATAACTCAACTACAATATAAAGCTCCTGCTAGCTCGATCCAACTCAACCAGGAATCCTAGCTCACACACTGGACTGGGAAACCTCGCTACCAACAACTTCCTTTTTAACTGTAAAATAATATAAAAGATTCGTAAGAGTGAGCTAACTAGCTCAGCAAGTCATAATAACAATAATTGAGGTTAAACAACAATTAATTGAAATGATTCAGACGAATCAAGTTTCTTATCAAACAATCATTAGAATTGGATATTCATTTTAAATTTTAAAACCAAGGTTAGGCTGCTGATCAGTCATGCACTAACCCCGAGTAAGGCACATGGCTTTGCTCTATAAATTGGATCCAAGGCACACATTGACCTAATTCGACCACGAATCTGGTCCACAAAAAGAAAACTATCCAGTTCTTAAATAATTCAATATGATAAATGTTGTAATTCAATATAACAGAATCATAATTAACATTGATAAAACATTTATTTCAGGGCATAATACAATTCATGAGTATCACCAGGGTATATCAAGGTATATATATGAAAATTGCTTCAAGCCAGTTGAAAAATCAGGTATAAGATGAACAATGGTTCAATGATTATACAAGGTGTGGATCTTTTATGTCATAACGTATTATAGGGTATATAAATTTATGTATGTTCAAGTAATTCCGTTTCAGTGTTTGGTATATGGTGTATATGTATTTGTGGGTGGTATCGTATTTGCATGGTTCAATCTATGGGAAATCAACAATCGATGGTTTATAAAGAATAAGGCTTACAGCTGAAAGAACAAATGATATGATCAGGGTTCAAAGTTGAATTTTTGAAGCACTTGCAATATAAAACATAATTATTTTATGTACTAGCAACATGTTACGAGAAAGTTTAGAAATACTTGAAATATCTCTTGAAAAAGGTTCAGAAGTACTTGTTATCACAAATTATTCCAACTTCACTTATACTTATCTAATGATTCCATTCAACAACTACTTGTCTACTTTTTCTATGCCTCACTTCTATTCACTGATCACTTGCTTTCTTTTCTACGCATCGGTTCTATTTTCTGATCACCTGCTTTCTTTTTCTGCACCTCACTTACTCTGCTAGGCATCATAAGTATCTATCAATATTCAATCTCTTATTATTCTAATCCCATATTATTCTAATCTCATATTATCCACACGAATTTCACCGATTAAAATATTTTTTTTATTTCACAACTACCACATAATTCATCACAAATTAATTGCAACGCGGATTTTTTTTAAACTATGGCCACGCGCACATGCGTGGCCGGAGAGGAATAGACCAGTCACCAATCGGGAAGCAACAACAGCAACAGAGGATACAAAATGGTGACAAGATAAACCCAACCCAATTACCACAAACATATATGCACATATAAGTATATATACATAATGGAACCACCAGGCACCCGGCGGTATCTCACCAGAAAAACAAACCGAAAAGGATGCGGCGGCAACCTGCCAATAGGGGGAAGAAGAAATGGAAATAGAGGAATGAGAAAGAGAAATAAAGAGAGGAAAGGGAGGGAGAAAAGAGAGTAGGAGAGAATGTGAGAGAGATCAATGAGAGAGATTAAACAAAGAGAGGAAGAAGAGAAAAATAAGGATGGAATGAGGATGCTACATTTATCTGCTCCCAATTGTTTTGTTACTATTATTTATTCCCGTAGCCTGAATTAACTCTGAAATTAGAAATTTAATTACCAAACTTATGGGTAAAAATAACCCGGAAAATTACCAGAATAGTTTTAATATTCTCAGAATAATTAAAAATTAATAATATAAAAATTTTCAAAATTTTTAAATCATTTTTGAAACGCGCACGGGCTTGTATTTTACGATTTTCGTATACCACGGAGCGCATACAACTAATATCAAATACAACACCCAGCTGATAGAACCATAACATATCTTATTCATTTAATAATTACACTTAAATAATTATAAATATACGAGTTATAACCTTCCCCCTTAAAAAGATTTTGTCCTCGGAATCTTAACTAATTGAACAAGTGAGGATATTTGTCAAGCATATCTGATTCTAATTCCCAAGTGGATTCTTCCACTCGAGGATTTCTCCAAAGTACTCAGACTATGGGAATTGACTTATTCCTAAGGACTTGCTCTTTGCGGTCTAGAATCTGGATCGGCCGTTCCACATAATACAAGTATGGCTAAAGCTCGATTGGCTCATACTCAATGACTTGATTCGAATCAGGGATATAGCGCTTCAATATAGATATGTGAAACACGTTATGGATATTCTGCAGCTGCGACGGCAACGCCAATTCATAGGCAACTTTACCTACTTTTCTCAATACTTCAAATCGTCCGATATACCTAGGACTCAATTTGCCTTTTTGTCCAAATTTAACCAATCTTTTCCAAGGTGACACTTTTAACAATACCAACGATACTATCTCTATATCTATATCCTTTCGATGCAAGTCCGCATTCTTTCTCGGTCTTTCCTGAGCTGCTTCTAATCTTTCCTGAATCAGTACTACTGCATCCTTAGTTTGTTGAACTAATTATGGACCTAACAACTTCTTTTCTCCCACTTCATCCCAATAAAGTGGGGACCTACATTTACGTCCATACAAAGCTTCATAGGGTGGCATTCTTATACTGGCATGATAACTATTATTATAGGAAAACTCAATCAATGGCAGGTGATCATCCCAGTTTCCTTTAAAATCCAAAGCACACACTCTCAACATATCCTTTATCGTCTGAATCATCCTTTCACTTTGACCATCTATCTGGGGATGATAAGCAGTACTCATTTTCAACTTAGTGCCCAAACATTCCAGGAATTTTATCCAAAACCTCGAGTTAAATCTTGGATCTCGATCGGACATAATTGAAACATGGACTCCATCTTTGGTCATAATTTCATCCAAATACATCTTAACCAATTTATCCAAAGAATATCTTTCATTGATCAGAAGGAAATATGCAGACTTAGTCAACCTATCAATAATTACCCAAATAACATCATGATTCAATTTCATCATTGGTAGTCCCGCTACAAAATCCATCGCAATTTCTTCCCATTTCCATTGTGGAATCTCTAAAGGTTGTAGCAATCCACTTGGTCTTTGATGTTACACTTTTACTGTTTAGAAAGTGTGAGATTTACTCACCCAATCGGCTATTTCCTTTTTCATTACTGGCCACCAAAATTTTTGCTTCAAATCCTGGTACATTTTTGTACTTCCAGGCTGGATAGAAAACCTGGAATTATGGGCTTCTCGCAGAATTTCATTCTTCAGTTCAGTCACATTAGGGATCCATATTCTAGAGGAAAACCTAAACATACCTTTCTTATCCCTTTGAGTACAAGTTTCTTCTCTAGTCAAACTATCCAATACTTGATTCATGACCTCCTCTTGACACTTTCTAATTCTTTCCATCAATCCTGGCTGAAAGGTAATCTCATACAACTGCTCTTTATTACTTTCTGGCACTCGAACTTCAATTTCCAGCTTGTCCAATTCTTTTGCTAATTCTTCAGCAATCCTAATCGCATTAAATCTTTCCTTTCTGCTCAAGGCATCTTCCACTATATTGGCTTTTCCTAGATGGTAATTAATGGAACAATCATAATCCTTAATCAGTTTCAACCATTTCCATTGTCTCATGTTTAGATCCTTCTGGGTGAACATATATACTTTAAGCTCTTGTGGTCAGTTTAGATTTTGCACTTTTATCCGTACAAATAATGTCTCGATAGCTTCAATACGAACAATATTGCTGCCAATTCCAAATCATGCACTGGATACTTCTATTCATGGGGTTTCAACTGTCTGGAGGCATAGGCAATAACTTTATCATGTTGCATCAACACACAGCCCAAACCCTTCAAAGAAGCATGATTGTAAATTACAAAGTTTCCCGTTTCATCTGGAAATGCTAGCACTAGAGCTATCACTAATATCTTCTTTAATTCTTGGAATCTTTCCTCGTATTTCTTTGTCCATATAAACTTCTCATTCTTCCTGGTTAGCTTGGTCAATGGAGTTGCAATCTTGGCAAAGTCTTTTACAAATCTTCGATAATAACCTTATAATCTAAGAAAACTTCTAACTTCCGTCGGGGTCTTTGGTTGTTCCCACTTGGATACAGCCTCAATCTTTACAGGATCCACCTTAATACCATCCTTACCCACTACATGACCCAAAAACTGGACTTCATCCAACCAAAATTCGCACTTTGAAAACTTAGCGTACAACTGCTTCTCTCTCAACCTTTGTAGGGAAATCCTCAGGTGTTCAACATGATCTTCGTTAGTCTTTGATTAGATGAGGATGTCATCAATAAATACAATAATAAACTTATCCAAGTACTCCTTATACACCCTGTTCATTAAATCTATGAAAGCTGTTGGTGCATTGGTCAATCCAAATGACATCACTAGGAACTCGTAATATCCATATCTAGTTCTGAACGCAGTCTTTGGTATGTCTTCAGGATTAATCTTTAACTGATGATAACCCGACCTTAAGTCAATTTTAGAGAAACAACATGCTTCTTTAAGCTGGTCAAACAAATCAACAATCCTGGGTAGGGGATACTATTTCTTGATTGTCAACTTATTCAACTCCTAATAATTAATGCACAATCTCATACTTCCGTCTTTCTTCTTTACAAACAACACTGGTACACCCCACGGGGATACATTGGGCCTAATCACTCCCTTATCCTGTAGTTCCTGAAGTTGCTTAGCTAATTCCTTCATCTCTACTGGAGCCATTCGATATGAAGCCTTTAAAACTGGTTCCGCTCTGTGAACTAGATCAATAAAAAACTCGATCTCACGATCTAGTGGCAATCCTGGCAACTCATCTGAAAATACGTCCAGAAATTCTCTTACTATTGGAATCTCGTCCAGATTAGGTGCCTCTTTTTCGGTGTCTACTATATGGTCTAAGCCTCGCATCCTTGTCTTAACAGTTTCTTTGCCCTTAATATCGAGAGAAATTTATTTTCTTGCCTCTGTCTGTGATAATTTACCCAGGTATTATCCTCTTTAAATATCACAATCTTCTTCTTCTTATAGTCAATATTTTCCTTATGATGGTACAACCAATCCATTCCTAAAATCACATCGAACTCTCCTAGCTCAAAGGGTATTAGGTCAGCCGAAAAAGGATTCCTGAGAATTCCTATTTGACACATTGGTTAAAATTGACTTACTGAGACTTTATCCAGATTAGCCACTTCTATAGTCAAAGTTTCAGCTAAGTCTTCTAAAATTAAATCCATTCTATTCACACAATCCCTTGATATAAAAGACTTAGATGCTCCTGAATTAAATAAAACTTTAACAGATACGGAGTTGAGAGAAAGCGTACCTGCAACTACATCCGAGTACTGAGCATTGGACCTCTTGGTCATCTTGAAAGTTCTGGCTCTAGCTGTGCTGGATGCTGGTTTCTGGGATGCAGTACCTTGAGTAGTTGTTCCACAGTTCTCACAATATGTCCAACCTTCCTATAATTATAACAAGTAATTCCTTGGTTTTCTAACTTGCATTCCGACGCATAATGACCCTTATGTCCATATTTGAAACATTAAACATTTCCTTTACACTGGCCACTATGTCTTCTGCCACACATCTTACGATCCACCGTTGACTTCACTGACTGAGTTGGAGGGAAGTAGCTGAAGTGGTACTAGACCTAGTCTGAGGAAATGTCTGTCTCCTTATCCTTATGTTCCTATTCCTTCCAAATTGCTTTGGAAAGTTCTGACTGGATTCCCTTTGATCCGTCATATCCATACCACCCTCAACTTTCCTCTTTTTATCACCTTTTTCCTTGGAAGCTAACTTCTGGTCACTCTCTATTACTAGAGCAGCCTAAACTACCGAGGTATATGTCTTGAGTTGCAAGGCTACAAATGCACTGCGAATTTATGGCATCAATCCTTGATGAAACCTATTAACCTTTTGAGCTTCAGTACTTACATAGTCGGGTACCAATCGGGCCAATTCCGTAAACTTGGCCTCATATGCCGCCATACTCTTTTCACCCTGCTTCAACTTCAGAAACTCAACCTCTAACTAATTTTGCAAACAATACGGAAAATATTTTTCCAAAACAAACTCTATAAACCTGGTCCAAGAAACAGTACCTTCTCCTTCCAAGGCACGAGTGGACTCCCACCAATAATTTGCCTCACCCTTCAGAAAATAACTCGCATAGTCTAATTTGAGATTATCACTTACTTGAGTGAGGGTAAAGGCTTTTTCCATCTCCTTTAGCCAATTTTTAGCAGCAACAGGGTCCACTTCACCCTTAAACTTTGGGGCTTTCACAGACTGAAAGGATTTAAAACTAACAGTTTGGTTCACCTCTCTTTGTTGAGGTTGTTGCTGAACACTACTCCATAAGTGAGCTATTGTAATGCCTAAATGGTGTTACAATAGGCCCTAAAAGCGTTACAATAGGTCAATTGTAACACCGGGGGGCGTCACTTATACGAGCATTACAATAGACTCCCTAATGTAATACTTCACTGATCTATTGTAACAGAGAGGAAAACGTTACAATAAGCACCTATTATAACACTAACAGGCCCAAATGTAACGCAAAATGAATGATACAATAGCTTAATCAAGATTGCATAAGTGGGACCACCTGTGGGTCCCATATAACATATTGCAATAGTCTGTTCTATCAATTGTAACAGCAATCTTTTTAATTAACTAATTGTAGCATTTGTAATCTAACACTAAATTAAAACATACATTACACTATAATAGGCATATATAACATTTAATTTTAAAATTTGAAATACATGTTCTGTTTAAAATCTACAATACATATCCAAAATGTTACAAACACCACATAAAATTACAACCATACGATCGATCAATTAACCATACTCCAAGCATATCCAAACTACAATGAAGGTTATTAATACTTTGCAGCTATGTTGATCCCCTTCTTCCCATAACAAATTCTTGGCTTTTACTTCTCCCAATAATCATTTTTCTCTGCTTCACCACCTTTTCTTATAAATTTCTATCCTTAGGAGAAATATGATTCATAACAAAAACAGATCAAAGTAGGTTAGGGAGTAATCAGACTAATTGTACATACTTAATAGGTTAGGGAGTGAACAAACTAATTGTGCATACTTGGTAGTATCAAGAACCTGAAGGAGATGGGGGTGGCTCTCTGGTATTGTGCAAAACTGCAACACCTAAAAGCATAGTTCCAAATCCGCAGAGCACTGAAATAATGTTGCTATCATTTTGACCGGACCAATCCTGTATTTGAAAAAAAAATATCAATTTGCCAGCGTTAAAGCAATATCATCCTCTGGGTAAATATCTGTGATTATCTATCGCTGTTTAAAACTACTTAAAATTAGCAAAGAGAATTAATGCAAATAACACAGCACTTGCTAAAGGCATACACTTTTAGCAACAACGTGTAGTTTGTGTAGCAAGATATATGACCTTGATACTAGATATTACTGTTCCTGACCGTGCTATACCGCTTTGTATCTCATCTGCAATCATTAGTATATTATACTTTGAGCACAGATCTTTGATAATTGTCAGAAAAATATAAACATTTCTAGCTTGGTATATATCTCTTTCTGCAATATACTAAGCATGCAAACTTTAATTGTTTACAGGATATCTGTGATTTATACACTTATAATCAAATATCATGTACTATTATTTTGCCTTCGTTAATATGTAATATCAAATTGATCCTTATGAACTGAAGTTCATAGCACACTTTCAATTGAATATAAACAACACTATAGCATATACGGTTTATATAAATGAGTATGGAATTTATAATTAGAACGTACGCCCCTGTAAAATATCAGTAGAATATATTCACTCATAAGCCTCTGATCAAAAATAAGTGACAATTATTAACCTCTTTGCTTCTGAGGACAGATATCCGCTCTTTAGAAATCAAGTGACAAGGGATGTTAAGTTTACTTTACCAGGTACATCTCCTGAGTTTTTATTTGGCCTTTTTTAAATTGAAAAGAGGTCAGGTGCATATTTCAATCATGAAACACTTGGAACCATATTGTAGGCCTCTTAAGCTTATCACTTCCCTAAGATTAGATACCTCAAATGAATTGTTACATGTAAGGCAGCTGTTTTACAACATCAGGAGTTCGGTAAAAGATAACTAATTTATAGAAGGGAATAGAAGGGCAAGGTTTTCAATTCAGTTACCTTTTACTGAACTTACTGAGATAGCACATGAGCAATTGATGCACCACTAACTCCCATATGGCAAATAAATATAAGCATGGGGTCCAAAACAATATTTGCTAGATCTCCAGCAACTTTTTCAAACATTAAGTGTGGGATTAGTAGGTTCTGTGCATAGATGTTATTCTTGCTCAAGTATAAGTAATGTAATAATACCTGTGGCATATAGGGGAGTTGTAGTACCTTAAATCCTTGAAAAACTCCTTGAATGGCTAAAGAGAGAAGAACTGCTAGAGCACCCAGTGATCTTAGTTTCAAATACCATTTTGCAGGCTCTAGCATAGGAGAATCATGTATAAAAGAAATATCATATGTATAATCAATTTTGAGTTTTGGAGATATTCAAAACAATTAACTCAAGTGCATGAAAAGAGGAGATGTACTTACAGATCTGAACAGTCTTGGACACGAAGAACCCAAAGAGATTATTATAAAACACCTGATACTTCTTATTATTATAAGATGCATATTGGTAAAAAAAAGATTTACATATTTTCATCATATGCAATTTCTGAAGAGGCGCACAATCAAGGTCACACTCTGAACAAGTGCTTTCTCACTGATACAACAATGAAAAAAAACCGGTACAAAAATATTAACTGAAAAATTGAGACTGCTCATAATAGCATACTATTCATTAATCTTTCAGAAAATTATAGAAATTCTTACAAGTCATCTAACATAATTGATCAAAGAAATATAATCAGAATATGAAGAGCAAGCTGCAAAGTTTCAGACTTTAAAATGAAATTACCAAGTCAAAGAAAAAAGGACATGAATCGGTGTTATGTCTCAACTTATCATGATAATAGGGATCAACAATCAGACCCATAAATTACATCCACCCTACAAAATTCAGATGTTCATTTTGGGTGGGAAAGGCTATAGAAAACCTGTAGATTTCATCTATACTGACCATGGTTGAGGAAAGATGCCTTGCTCAAACCTTGAGGACCTCAATTATCAGGAAATGATTCATGACACGAAAGAGCAAGAATTCTGCAAGTTATTTCACATAATATAAGTCTTAAGCGACAGGATACTCTACGTCCAGTCATCTTTTTTATATCTTTCATCACAAAATAATTAATTAAAACTAAGCACCAAGATGAAATAAAATTACTCAAATAACAACAAAATCAATTACCAAGAGAGCAACATCACCGAAAAACTTAGAGGCAACAGAAGCTACCCATCAAAACAAGCATAAGCAGATGCTATGAAAAATCACTCAGGATAAGTTAGGGTTGGCAAATATGTACATATTTACCATTTAATCAAATAAAAAGAATTAAAGCCCCAATTTGAAACCCTAGACACCCTGCAAAATCATATAAACCGAAAAGTTAGTAACAACCTTTGAATTAGAACCATATAACTGTGTAATCAAATATCAAATCTTTAATTTGATCTCCGATTCATCCCTAAGAGTAGAGAGAGTGTTTTCACTAGAGCTGCAAATGAACAGAGCCGTTCATAAACAAAACTCAGGATCGACTCGTTTAAGTGAACTCGGCTCGACTCGTTTTCTTAAACGAGTCGATCGCGAACAAAAAAACAAGCTCGGATAATTAAACGAGCCGAGCCGAGTTTTTGGTATGTTCGGCTCGGACTCGGCTCGTTTTGTCACACCCCCAACTTAAACAGCAAAATAAATATAGCTATTACAATATTTTAAATGAAGAATACACAACCAACTCCAAGATCTTACAGTTTAGGGTTTGGAACAGCCCAACACTACCAACTATTACATCTGATTACAAATACCGAGTCCTCACACAACTATTATTACTTATTCTACCTGAGCTCGAACATAAGCATCAGCATCACAGGTCTTACGGGCAGTCTGCTTGAATCTAACCATAGCTGCTAGCTGTAATATCAGGGTAAAGCAAGAAGTGAGCCAAAAGCTCAACAAGTGCTAACAGTACGACACAAAACATAAATTGAGATATACTTTTAAGAATGACAATGGAAAGTCATAACCAGAGGTAACGAGAGATAAAAACTATGTGAGATGGCATCATTTTGCTTGCATCAAAACAATTTTAAAATCATGTCTTAATCAAAATCATTTTATGACGCTACGGATTACAGCCGGTGATCAGCCGCGAAGTAATCCCGAACCTCGCTGGGTTCTAAACCATTATTGGGAATCCCTAGGCAACTTTTAAGCCTAATATAAGTGCGGAAAGGACTCGCTTCTCAGTCCAGATCCACTATTCAAAGAAAACATTTATCCCCCTTTGGGACTGAAAACCCATATTTTATTTATTTTAAAAGCTGATGCCGAATTGTAACGAAATCTCTTTTAACAGTAAACATTTTTATTAAGGAATTATAGATCAACTCGAAACACGGGAAACAAGGTACTGAATATCAGAGCCATGATTCACAAAACTATTCTCTATTCAAGTAATTGAATGGTTTTCATATATCAAAGATTGGACAAGAGGATTTAGTGAGGCTAATGGATAATATGAAGAGTAATGCCAATTTGGGCTCAAAGCAATGGTTTCTCATCAAGGTTCAAGTGCTGGATCATCAAGAAGGTAAGCTTCATGAATACTAAGGGTGTTAAGGTATGAAGAATGATCTTTAACTCAGGACATATCAGAATTTGTCAAGCTTTAGGATAAGAAAGAGGGTATCAATCAATGAGGAATCAAGCTGGTAAGTTTCTGACTATCAGAATTCAAAGTAAGGTTCTATAGGGGTTCAAGTATCAGGATGAGATATCAATATATAGGAAACATCAACATGTTAATCAAGAGGATCAATCAAGTAATATATCAACTCTTGATTTTATCATGGCATTAAACTATCATGAAAGACTTTTGAACTACTTGCAATATGTACTGGAGGGTTCATGGCATCTTTATGTAACTCAAAGATAAACAAAAGATACGCTTGATTTAAATATATCAAAATGACTCAGGATAATTGCATCGATATATATATGAACTGATTATAGTAAATACGAAGGTCAAGTTGAATCACTTGCCTTGAGATAGGCTGGTCTGGTCTGACTGGTAGGAGCAACAACTGGAGCTTCACTCGACTTTTATGGAAAGTTTTCCCTCGTCTCGAGATCCTACATAAATAATAATAATCCTCATTATAATATATTCTTACAATCTTAACCTATTTACAACCCGAAATTAAACACGGATGGCACTTAGGCCTATATGCACTTAATTTATATTCTCCTTTAAATTATAATTGCACACACATAGCCACATATTCACATATCATATATTAACACCAAATAACACCATATATACCATAATGCAACACTAGGCTTGGATGACCTCGACTCACAACTTAAGTCACTTGGTCGCTAAACTAGACAAGGTCTTCAAATTTCGGCTTCCTAACTCGATGTGCCTTTCCTAAATTATCCAAAACCTATTGACCCTCACTTGTGCCTTTTGCTCTACTAACCTTATACTATCTTAAAACTATGGTGGTCGACCTAATACTCACTTCTAAGTGTTCTAAAACTATGTGATAAGTGATAGTGCTCACTGGTGCAAATTTCAGAATGACAACTATGGTTTCTTGAGTACATTAGGCACTCTTAAACTACAGATTTTCCTTCAAAACTTTTACACAAGACTCTCCTGACCTAAGGTCATCTCGCAAGCTTGATTTGGCTCAAGGGCCTGGCTTGGGCTTTCTTGGGCCTAAGCTAAAAGTCCAAGGTTCCCCTGTTTTTCTGGGCAGAAAATGCCCTGACTTGAATTAACTTGTGACACATGGTTCTAGTTCATATCCTATTAACTATGGTTGGAAAAACTTCTCTGACATACCCTCTAACTAAGGCCCAATTGGTCCTAATGAGGGCCTACCCATGATATGGTCAAATCTCCCTATTTCTAAGTTGCAACAAAACTGTCCCCTGCTGGACAGATTTTGTGATTCTACTTGTGCACCTAACCAAATGACATGCAAACCTCCAACCAACTCCTAAAACCTTTTATATACTCCCAATACTAACTTCTGGTAGCTTGGGCCTCAAAGTGCACACCAATGACATGGTCAAAACTCACTCTAAACCTCAGGGTGCTATACTGATTTTTCTGCAGAAACTATAACTCTCATTTTCCAAGGTTTTGACTTGACAAACTCAACTAACAACAACTCAATACTTAAACCAAGACTTATATATGGTAATCTACTGAACTAACTCCCTTATTCTCAAAATAAACTTGGGTGAGATCATCCATGCCCAAAAACAACAACATGCAACCAAATATATAACATGCAACTCATGGAAAGCACATAACAAGATTTCGGCTTGGCATAAAGTTTTAAATGCTTGCAAAATCGACTTGCACCTAATACTCATCCTTAATAATCATGAAATATAACTTTTTTTAAGTATTAACAAGAAATTTATCATGGAAATAATCTGTTTTAAGCACACATATTTCAAATTTATAGATTTTTAAACATAACTACATGATTTCGAAAAGAGTAGCATGCAAAACATGGTTGATCATCACTTTAATGTCTTAAAACTAACATGCATGGCTAAACATAAATATATAATGAAATTTCAGTAGCATGCAAAGGATTTTAAAGCATGATATCTCCATAAAATACTTAGTTAGCACATATACATAATATATCTCATAGAGAGCTCTTGAATTCACAAGAATCAAGAGTTTCTCTTTGGAGATCACATAAGAACTACACATGCATCCATGGAACTTCAACCTCCAAGTCACAAAACACTTGGAAAGTATATAAGATGAATGTAGGTAAAAGATTTACACTTGAGAAGATGAAGAATGAATTGAAAAATGGAAGGGGGTGGGGGATTTTGGCCTTCGGCCGAGAGCAAGGTGGGAGGGGGGAAAAGGAGAGAAATTTGTAGTGTGTTGGAGTGTGGAATGAGAATGACTTCTCCCACTTTGATTTCTTTGTTTTATGCTATTTGGTTTACAAATGATGAGTGGAAGTGAGAACTTACAAAAATGTCCCTTGGTTAAAGTTAGGCCATTTTGCATGCAAGGCTAAGGTAGTAATTTGGTAATAATCAAATGAGTTAGTGGGGTTGGAAAAGTCTTGTTTGCCCTTTGAGAGAATAGAAGGGTGATCTGCATGCATGGTCTCTTATGTAATTTGATAAATATGACAACTAAAATTTATAATGATTTATTTTTATAAAATAAAATACAAGTTCAAAAATTATAAAATTTATATCATAAAATAACTTGGATTTTTAGAGACTTTATAAAATCATTTTCAAAATTTGTGAACAAAATACCTTTTAAAAGAAAATGTTTCCAAAGCTTAGAATATTCCTTATAAATCAAAAATAAAGAAATTAAATAAACTCTTGCTTTGAAAAATCATATACTACACAAAGCAAATTTATAATGCAGATATTTTCACTCACACTAGCGCACAATCATTGAATATATTTTCATTTGACTTTAATATTATACCCAATCCACAAATAATATTACATAAAATGCTGGTCGTAACATCCTCTCCCCCTTAAGGGATTCTGTCCCCAGAATCTAAGAGAAAAGATGAGGATGCCGGGAACGCATATCAGACTCTAACTCCCAAGTCGACTCTTCGACCTTAGGGTTCCTCCAAAGTACTTTTACTAACTTTACTGACTTATTTCTAAGATTCTTTACTTGCCAGTCGAGTATTTTAACCGGTTGCTCCATAAATGACAGGTCTGCCTGAATTTCTACAGGTTCATATTCTATCACATGGCTAGCGTCAGGATTGTACTTCTTAAGCAACGACACATGGAACACATTATGCACATGCCGATACTGAGGTGGTAAGGCCAACTCGTAGGCCACCTTTCCTACTTGACTCAAAATCTCAAAAGGACCTATGTATCTAGGTGTTAACTTCCCTTTCTTGCCAAATCTTATCAACCCTTTTCTAGGTGACACCTTTAGCAACACAGCTTCGCCAATTTGGAATTGAACGTCCTTACGCGCTGGATCCGCATACTTCCTCTGTCTATCTTGAGCAGCAAGCAACCTTTTCTGAATTAACTTGACCGAGTCATGCAACTGTTGTACCAAATCCGAGCCGAAAATTCTTCCTTCTCCTATTTCATCCCAACTTGTTGGTGATCTACATTTTCGCCCGTACAAAGCTTCGTATGGTGGCATGCTGATACTGGAATGATAGCTGTTGTTGTAAGAGAATTCAATCAACGACAAATGGTCGTCCCAACTTCCTGCAAAATCGATTGCACAACTGCGCAACATATCTTCAATTGTTTGAATTGTCCTTTCACTCTGGCCATCAGTCTGCGGGTGGTACTCCGTGCTCATATTCAATTTTGTGCCAAGACATTCCTGAAATTGCTTCCAGAATCTCGAGTTAAATCGGGGATCTCTGTCTGAAACTATTGATACG
Organism: Apium graveolens; assembly: GCF_009905375.1. NCBI lineage: Eukaryota > Viridiplantae > Streptophyta > Magnoliopsida > Apiales > Apiaceae > Apium > Apium graveolens. Next base: position 203,011,406 of record NC_133649.1, on the reverse strand, counting down.
GGTACTCCATGCCTTAGTACGATTTCGCGCACATACAGATGAACCAACTTGTCCAGTGACGACTTCTCATTTATTAGAAGGAAATGCGCCGACTTCGTAAGACGATTAACTATAACCCATATTGCGTCATGTCCGGATTTCGTTCGCGGTAGTCCTACTATAAAGTCCATAGCGATATTTTCCCATTTCCATTCTGGAATCTTCAGTGGCTGAATTAATCCGCTTGGTCGTTGATGTTCTGCCTTTACTTTCTGACAAGTATAGCACTTTGCAACCCATTCTGCCACGTCTCGCTTCATATTTGGCCACCAAAAGTTCTTCTTTAAGTCTCGATACATCTTGGTGCTTCCCGGGTGGATTGAAAATTTCGAATTGTGGGCTTCATGGAGGATCTCATTCTTTAATTCAGGTACATGGGGAATCCATATTCTGGATGAAAACCTTAGTATCCCCTGCTCATCCCTTTGAGTATTAATCTCCTCTCCAGATAACTGATTCTTCTCTTTTTCCATTACTTCCTCTTGACACTTCTTTATCTTTTCCACTAGTGTTGGCTGAAAGGTCATTGCACGACAAACTTCCTTAACTTTTCCATAAGCACAAAGTTCCAATTCCAATTTTTCGATTTCTTTAGATAACTCTTTTGATGTTATCATCATATTCAATCTCTCCTTCCTACTCAGAGCATCGGCCACTATATTCGCCTTTCCAGGATGGTAATTTATCGAGCAGTCATAGTCCTTGATCAACTCCAGCCATCTCCTCTGCCTCATATTGAGCTCTTTCTGAGTAAAAATGTACTTTAAACTCTTATGATCCGTGTAGATTTCACACTTCTCTCCATAGAGGTAATGTCTCCAAATCTTAAGTGCGAACACTATGGCGGCTAGTTCCAAGTCATGCGTCGGGTACTTTAACTCATGCGGCTTCAACTGTCTTGACGCATACGCAATCACTTTACTGTGTTGCATCAACACACAACCCAAACCCTTATGTGAAGCATCGCTGAATATTACAAAATTCCCTTGATTATCTGGAAGTACCAACACCGGAGCTGTTACCAACTTTCGCTTTAACTCTTGAAAGCTATCTTCACATTCTGCACTCCATTCAAACTTTTGATTCTTTCTGGTTAACTTGGTCAATGGCGTGATAATCTTCGAGAAATCCTTGACGAATCTTCTATAGTATCCGGCCAATCCTAGAAAACTTCGCACTTCCGTAGGAGTCTTTGGCCTCTCCCAACTCATAACTGCCTCAATCTTTGCCGGATCCACTTTAACTCCCTCATTTCCAATAACATGCCCCAAAAATTGTTCTTCCTTTAACGAAAACTCACATTTGGTGAACTTGGCATACAACTTCTCTTGTCGGAGTATCTCCAATGCTATCCAGAGGTGCTGCTTATGTTCTTCTTCCGACTTAGAATAAATAAGGATGTCATCAATAAATACCACGACAAATTTGTCCAAATACTTCTTAAATACTCGATTCATCAGATCCATAAATACGGCCGGAGCGTTGGTCAATCCAAACGGCATTACTAGGAATTCATAATGCCCATATCTGGTCCTGAATGCGGTTTTAGGAATATCTTCTTCTTTGATCTTTAATTGATGGTATCCCGATCTCAGATCAATCTTCGAAAAGCATTTTGCTCCCTTCAACTGATCAAAAAGGTCATCTATCCTTGGTAGCGGGTATCGGTTCTTGATCATCACCTTATTCAACTCCCGGTAATCTATGCATAGATGCATACTCCCATCCTTCTTCTTTACAAACAGAACAGGTGCTCCCCATGGCGACGTACTTGGTCGTATCACTCCTTTATCCAATAATTCTTGTAGCTGGCTTGCCAACTCTTTTATTTCTGCTGGTGCCATCCTATATGGGGCCTTTGAAACTGGTTCCGTGCCTGGAGCAAGGTTGATCTCAAACTCAATTTATCGATCTGGTGGTAAGCCTGGTAGTTCGTCGGGAAACACATCGGGGAACTCACTAACTACAGGAATATCTTCCATGCTGAGGCTGCCTCTCTCTGAATCCACTACATATGCTAGGAATGACTCACAACCTTTTCTAAGCAACTTCTTAGCCTGAACGATTGTAAGAAATAGTTGCTCTTGCCTCTGCCCCTTAAATACTACATTCTCTCCACTCTTCATCTTTAAATACACTATCATGGTCTTACAATTAATCTGAGCGCTATTCTCTCCTAACCAATTCATTCCTAAAATTATATCAAACTCTCCCAACTTGAAGAGTATCAAGTCGGCTGAAAACTTATATCCCGAAATATCGATCTCACACTTTGGACAAAATTGATTCACAGGAATCTTCTCTTGGTTCGCAATTACCACATTTACTACCTCACTCATAATCATTTTCTCACATTGGAGCTTATCAACAAAAGATTCTGATATGAAAGATCTTGTTGCTCCCGAATCAATCAATACTTTAGCTTTGACATTATTGAGTAAAAGTGTACCTGCTATCACCTCCGAATTCTGTACAGCATCTTTCATCTTTAGATCAAATGTCCTTGCTGTTGCTTGCGGGGTTGGTGCGGGTGGTGGAGGTAATGCCAATACCTCAGCCGGCACGCTTGCACTGGTACTTGCCACGTTCATCAGAGCTTTGACTGGTCCTGTTGCCTTACACTCCCTAGCCATGTGTCCAGTCTTCCCACACTTGTAGCACGTAACTCCTGGCTTCGGCATCTTGCACTCATTTGCCAAATGTCCCTTCTGATTGCACCTATACCAGGTCATGCTCAGCTTATTGCATACTCCGGGGTGCCTTCTTCCACAGTGCTTGCATTCCGGTCTTTGGAACCTGTCTTCTCCAACTTGCCCTTGGCTTGCCTGATTGTTCCCTTTTGATTCTTGCCTTTTGCCCAAATTTCCCTTCTTTTGAAAATTTCCGCCCTTCTGGAAACCAATCCTCTTTACATTCCGATCTTGCGAACTTCCAGCTTCAGACTTTTCTCCATAAAATGGAACCTTCCTCTTTTTGTTATCCCTCTCTTTCCTTGACTGCATCCCATTATTCTCAATCAAAGCAGCTTTCTGTACTACTCCCGCATAAGTTTCAAGCTCAAACATAGCCACCCTATCTTTGATCCAAGGCTCCAATCCTTGCTGAAATTTCTTTGCTTTTTCCTCCTCAGTGCTGGTATACTTTGTCACAAACCTTGACAACTCAGTGAACTTCTTCTCATACTCCAATACAGTCATGTTCCCTTGCTTCAACTCAAGAAATTTTAGCTCCATCTGATTCTGCATGTACTTAGGGTAATACTTGTCCAGAAATAACTTCTTAAATCTCTCCCAAGAAACTTGCTGAGTGACTTCCATAGCCTTTACTGATTCCCACCAATAGATAACTTCTCCCTTCAAGAAGTAAGTAGCATACGGCGTTTTCTGATTGTGTCCTAACTGTACCAACTCAAAAGCCCTTTCCATCTCCTTGATCCATGTGTTAGCTATCACTGGATCAGTGGTATCATGAAATACAGGTGGATTCACATTCTGAAAAGCCTTGAAAGTGACAATTTGTCTAGGTGGTACTGGTGGTTCAGGTGGTTGGTGTGGCTCACGGTTATCTTGATTTTCAATTCGTTGTTGAAGAGTTAGTTGTTGTTGAGCTATAGCATTGGTTTGCTGTTGCAAGGTTTCCAGTAGTCGAAGAATATTTGGGTCTGTGGTGAAGGTGGTTGTTGGGTTCTTCTTTTTGGGAGGCATGATCCTGAAATAAGAGTTGTGTCAAAACAGATATGAATGATAAAATGATTCGAGGGTATCGCATGGCATTCTCATTTACATATGGGGTCAAGTTTCCAAATTAAGCAGATATGATGATAAAAATATAAAATAACAGTTGAGAGCAAATGGAACAATAGCACATAATTATTGAAATTTTAAAGGTCACAGTACATAGGATTGGGACATAGTCTGATTCTAGGAATAACAGGCTTATTTAAAGGAAAAACGGAAACAACTGGGGATTCCATAGAGTCTGATAGTACAACAACATGAAAGGTAAATGGAAAGAACTAAGGCTCCACTCCATCTGAATGGGGCTTGGTAGTCTTTTCCTCTCAAAGCATCTTCACAATGCTCTGGAGCTCATCCGCCACCATCTGAATGACATACTGGCTGGTGCGGTCCCGGTGCGCTGGCATCTCCTCAAGCTTAGTGTTGACGTACTGAACCAAGGTCTCAAGTCTCGCAGTCATCTGCTCTTTGGGCTTCCCTTCGTAGTTTCAGCTGTCCGGATACACGTTCTTCAGTCGGTCTAGCAGTCGGTCGTACTTGCCCTGAAGCATGTCGAACTCGCGCCTCAACTCAGCATACACGGAGAAAGCAATAGTGTCGTCCGACCCAGAGGATGACGAGGAATGCGCCCTTTGCTGACAACCAATAAGAGGAGTATTAATAATAATTTACTTAACCTACTCTCTCGCATAATATCTATAACCTACACACAAATCCTATAGCCTATCTGGGCTGTCCAGGGACTCTAAACCGTAGCTCTGATACCAAAACCTGTCACACCCCCAACTTAAACAGCAAAATAAATATAGCTATTACAATATTTTAAATGAAGAATACACAACCAACTCCAAGATCTTACAGTTTAGGGTTTGGAACAGCCCAACACTACCAACTATTACATCTGATTACAAATACCGAGTCCTCACACAACTATTATTACTTATTCTACCTGAGCTCGAACATAAGCATCAGCATCACAGGTCTTACCAGCAGTCTGCTTGAATCTAACCATAGCTGCTAGCTGTAATATCAGGGTAAAGCAAGAAGTGAGCCAAAAGCTCAACAAGTGCTAACAGTACGACACAAAACATAAATTGAGATATACTTTTAAGAATGACAATGGAAAGTCATAACCAAAGGTAACGAGAGATAAAAACTATGTGAGATGGCATCATTTTGCTTGCATCAAAACAATTTTAAAATCATGTCTTAATCAAAATCAGTTTATGACGCTACAGATTACAGCCGGTGATTAGCCGCGAAGTAATCCCGAACCTCGCTGGGTTCTAAAACATTATTGGGAATCCCTAGGCAACTTTTGAGCCTAATATAAGTGCAGAAAGGACTCGCGTCTCAGTCCAGATCCACTATTCAAAGAAAACATTTATCCCCCTTTGGGACTGAAAACCCATATTTTATTTATTTTAAAAGCTGATGCTGAATTGTAACGAAATCTCTTTTAACAGTAAACATTTTTATTAAGGAATTATAGATCAACTCGAAACACGGGAAACAAGGTACTGAATATCAGAGCCATGATTCACAAAACTATTCTCTATTCAAGTAATTGAATGGTTTTCATATATCAAAGATTGGACAAGAGGATTTAGTGAGGCTAATGGATAATATGAAGGGTAATGCCAATTTGGGCTCAAAGCAATGGTTTCTCATCAAGGTTCAAGTGCTGGATCATCAAGAAGGTAAGCTTCATGAATACTAAGGGTGTTAAGGTATGAAGAATGATCTTTAACTCAGGACATATCAGAATTTGTCAAGCTTTAGGATAAGAAAGAGGGTATAAATCAATGAGGAATCAAGCTGGTAAGTATCTGACTATCAGAATTCAAAGTAAGGTTCTATATGGGTTCAAGTATCAGGATGAGATATCAATACATAGGAAACATCAACATGTTAATCAAGAGGATCAATCAAGTAATATATCAACTCTTCATTTTATCATGACATTAAACTATCATGAAAGACTTTTGAACTACTTGCAATACGTACTCGAGGGTTCATGGCATCTTTATGTAACTGAAAGATAAACAAAAGATACGCTTGATTTAAATATATCAAAATGACTCAGGATAATTGCATCGATATATATATGAACTGATTATAGTAAATACGAAGGTCAAGTTGAATCACTTGCCTTGAGATAGGCTGGTCTGGTCTGACTGGTAGGAGCAACAACTGGAGCTTCACTCGACTTTTATGGCAAGTTTTCCCTCGTCTCGAGATCCTACATAAATAATAATAATCCTCATTATAATATATTCTTACAATCTTAACCTATTTACAACCCGAAATTAAACACGGATGGCACTTAGGCCTATATGCACTTAATTTATATTCTCCTTTAAATTATAATTGCACACACATAGCCACATATTCACATATCATATATTAACACCAAATAACACCATATATACCATAATGCAACACTAGGCTTGGATGACCTCGACTCACAACTTAAGTCACTTGGTCGCTAAACTAGACAAGGTCTTCAAATTTCGGCTTCCTAACTCGATGTGCCTTTCCTAAATTATCCAACACCTATTGACCCTCACTTGTGCCTTTTGCTCTACTGACCTTATACTATCTTAAAACTATGGTGGTCGACCTAATACTCACTTCTAAGTGTTCTAAAACTATGTGATAAGTGATAGTGCTCACTGGTGCAAATTGCAGAATGACAACTATGGTTTTTTGAGTACATTAGGCACTCTTAAACTACAGATTTTCCTTCAAAACTTTTACACAAGACTCTCCTGACCTAAGGGCATCTCACGAGCTTGATGTGGCTCAAGGTCCTGGCTTGGGCCTTCTTGGGCCTAAGCTAAAAGTCCAAGGTTCCCCTGTTTTTCTGGGCAGAAAATGCCCTGACTTGAATTAACTTGTGACACATGGTTCTAGCTCATATCCTATTAACTATGGTTGGAAAAACTTCTCTGACATACCCTATAACTAAGGCCCAACTGGGCCTAATGAGGGCCTACCCATGACATGGTTAAATCTCCCTATTTCTAAGTTGCAACTAAACTGTCCCCTGCTGGACAGATTTTGTGATTCTACTTGTGCACCTAACCAAATGACATGCAAACCTCCAACCAACTCCTAAAACCTTTTATATACTCCCAATACTAACTTCTGGCAGCTTGGGCCTCAAAGTGCACACCAATGACATGGTCAAAACTCACTCTAAACCTCAGGGTGCTATACTGATTTTTCTGCAGAAACTATAACTCTCATTTTCCAAGGTTTTGACTTGACAAAATCAACTAACAACAACTCAATACTTAAACCAAGACTTATACATGGTAATCTACTGAACTAACTCCCTTATTCTCAAAATAAACTTGGGTGAGATCATCCATGCCCAAAAACAACAACATGCAACCAAATATATAACATGCAACTCATGGAAAGCACATAACAAGATTTCGGCTAGGCATAAAGTTTTAAATGCTTGCAAAATCGACTTGCACCTAATACTCATCCTTAATAATCATGAAATATAACTTTTTTTAAGTATTAACAAGAAATTTATCATGGAAACAATCTGTTTTAAGCACACATATTTCGAATTTATAGATTTTTAAACATAACTACATGATTTCGAAAAGAGTAGCATGCAAAACATGGTTGATCATCACTTTAATGTCTTAAAACTAACATGCATGGCTAAACATAAATATATAATGAAATTTCAGTAGCATGCAAAGGATTTTAAAGCATGATATCTCCATAAAACACTTAGTTAGCACATATACATAATATATCTCATAGAGAGCTCTTGAATTCACAAGAATCAAGAGTTTCTCTTTGGGGATCACATAAGAACTACACATGCATCCATGGAACTTCAACTTCCAAGTCACAAAACACTTGGAAAGTATATAAGATGAATGTAGGTAAAAGATTTACACTTGAGAATATGAAGAATGAATTAAAAAATGGAAGGGGGTGGGGGATTTTGGCCTTCGGCCGAGAGCAAGGTGGGAGGGGGGAAAAGGAGAGAAATTTGTGGTGTGTTGGAGTGTGGAATGAGAATGACTTCTCCCACTTTGATTTATTTTTTTTATGCTATTTGGTTTACAAATGATGAGTGAAAGTGAGAACTTACAAAAATGTCCCTTGGTTAAAGTTAGACCATTTTGCATGCAAGGCTAAGGTAGTAATTTGGTAATAATCAAATGAGTTAGTGGGGTTGGAAAAGTCTTGTTTGCCCTTTGAGAGAATAGAAGGGTGATTTGCATGCATGGTCTCTTATGTAATTTGATAAATATGACAACTAAAATTTATAATGATTTATTTTTATAAAATAAAATACAAGTTCAAAAATTATAAAATTTATATCATAAAATAACTTGGATTTTTAGAGACTTTATAAAATCATTTTCAAAATTTGTGAACAAAATACCTTTTAAAAGAAAATTTTCCAAAGCTTAGAATATTCCTTATAAATCAAAAATAAAGAAATTAAATAAACTCTTGCTTTGAAAAATCATATACTACACAAAGCAAATTTATAATGCAGAAATTTTCACTCACACTAGCGCACAATCATTGAATATATTTTCATTTGACTTTAATATTATACCCAATCCACAAATAATATTACATAAAATGCCGGTCGTAACACGTTTAGCTCGGACTCGGCTCGAACTCGGTAACTCGGCTCGGCTCGGATAAATTTTTTATATATAACATATAACAAATATTTATTAATCACTTGTATAAAGATTTTAAATTTTTTAATTAAAATTTAATACTAATTTTAAAGTGAAATGATTAATTTAATACATATTTTAACAATAAATAATTAAATTAATTTCATAGATATCACTAGAGCTTGCTTCCTTTATTTTATTTTATACGTTTTTTCTAATCAAAACCAATTTAGTTGAAATATCAAAAATTACTAAATCTTTGACAATCGACATCAACAATTTAAAAGTAATGTACGACTTCTAAAGTTATGAATGTTTCACTAATTTAAAATAAAAATGATTTTGTTCTAAAACTCGACTTGTGAAATAAATTGATAAAATTACATGGATTAAGAAACAAGTGTAGAGTGTGAGTGTGAGTATATAATTGTAAGTTGAAATTAGTATTTGATCTCCATATAACTTATAAAATTATAAATTATACCTTAAGTTTGGTCGATTAAAAAATATATGCAAACTATTAGTGGACCACTCGACTCAGCTCGAGTTCGGCTCGGCTCGGTTGTTTGTGAGCAAACTCGTGTTCGACTCGGCTCGACTCGTTTATAAACGAGCCGACCGTGAACATTTTTTTCAGCTCAGTTTTTAAACTCGGCTCGGCTCGTTTTAAAATAAACTAGGCTCGTCTCGGACAGAACTTGGCTCGGTTCTGTTCATTTGCAGCTCTAGTTTTCACAGAGAGCTGAGAGAGATATGAGAGAGTCTGTTTGACTGAGCGTGTTTTGTAAGTGGCCCGACCCAAGTCTTTTTCATTTGGTGGGAAAAACACCGCCCATTTTTTCACCTACAAAACTGTGCTGTAATTTTTCATTTTTTATTTTACTTTTTAAATTTTAAATATTAAAGTATGATTTATTAAATAAAAGACAAAAAAACTAACTTCTCTATTTATGTACAATTTACTTTTATAAATTATATAATATTATATATTACATTTTTATTCACTAATAAACCGAAATATAATTTTAATACTAATTCATAATAATATTTTTAATTTAATATTTTTTTTAAATATAAAAGAGTAACACTAATTGAATAAAAGACAAAAAAAACTAACTTCTGTATTTATGTATAATTTACTTTTATAAATTATATTATATTATATTATATATTACATTTCTTATTCTCTAATAAACCGAAATATAATTTTAAAACTAATTTATGATAATATTTTTATTTTAATATTTTTTAAAAATAAAAAATTAACTAATGCAATACCAAGTATTGGTGTGACATGTCGTGCAACACCAAAATTATCTGCAACACTAGTTTTATAGCTATTGTAACATTAATTGAGAGGTGTTACAATAGGACAAAAATTTCTTAGCTAATGTAGCGCCGCTTGTAACCTAGTAGCCCACTTATGGCATAGTGGAAGCTACAGCTGTTGTTGTTGGATTTGTTGTCGTTGTATGAATTGTTGTTGTTGTTGTATGAATTGATGTTGTTGTTGCTGCTGTTGCACAAAATGTTATTGCTGCTGCTGAAATTTTTCTTGTTGTTGAGCCATCTGATTAGACTGTTGGCGCAGCAAATCTAGCAACTCATACATGACTGGGCCCCCAACAGACTCTCTACTAGAGGAATTGGATGGGTTATTCTTCTTGGGCAGCATTCTCCTAAAATACAACATATGGTCTTAGTTTGAAAATTGCCCCCGGGTAGCAACATTTTATGTGTCAAGAGAATGTTGCCGCAATAAAATATTCCCCTCCTCATTTACTTGGGGTCCATCAATAATGAATAGCTAAATTTAAAAAATCAGCAACAAATACAACAATAAAAGTAACAACAATAATAACAGTGCCAAAATTCTAAAGAAACTAAACAACAACTTGTATAGAAAGGAAATATGGTACAACAATAGTGCTAAATGTCCAACTAAAACAACTACAGTGCAACACTAACAATGTTAGTTGAATACATATCTAAATTGGTTGTCATAGCAGCCGCCGACTTACTATCGTAACATACTAACTGAACTCACATGATCAGACTCGTTCTCATGAGAGGGACAACTATACACCTCTAATGACCGATGCCAATACTACATATACACGAGGGAGACACACTAAAGATCAGGGCAGTTCCAAGAAAACCTCAATAGATGTCAGGGTTACACCTTTGAACCCTCGACTGGACTCTTAAACTCAATCCTCTATATGAGTTGTTGACTCATACCTTTGAACACAATTCTACACCCTTATGACTCTACTCCTAACCTAAATCAGGGACTTAAACCTGTGGCTCTGATACCAACCTGTCAGCCTCAACCCTGGGGTCAAGAGTTAACGTCATGAACAACAACAAATCAAAAATATAATACAACCAACTCATTCTTATTTAATATAAACAAAACCCTTTAATAAGATCTTTTCCAAGTTCAAGTATGATTTAAGTTACATAATTATTACAAACCAACTTATTTAAAACAACCTGACACAACTAAATTTTTACAGAAACTCAACCTACCATACCTGGTCTAACACAAATATCTCAGAGGAGCTTGATACAAGAGGAACTGGAATCTGGCCCTGTATGGCGCCCTCCAAACTCGGGTCATATGCTTGGGGTCCATAAAACAAACACACACCATATATAAACATGTTTATGAAATAATATGTGTGCAACGACCCTACTTACCATAACCACGGATCGCAACAGTTCAAAGTATGTCCACAAGCCACAACCTTATTTATTACAATGTACTGAATCCCAATTTATATATCTTACAAATGAAGTAAAACTTTGTTACAAAATTTCAACACAAACTAAGCCACACATCTTCCGCTAGCTTATTCCATTTCAACCTGGAAACCTAGCTCCCACACTTGACTGGGGATTCTCACTACCACCAGTTTCCTTTTTAACTGGAAAAGAATATAAACAGATTTGCAAGAGTGAGCTATCTAGCTCAGCAAGTCATACTGACAGTCACTGAGATTAGTAATGATCAATTGAAATGATATAAGGAATTAAGTTTCCTAATAAGCAATAATTAGAATTAGATATTCACTTTCATTTTTAAAAACCAAGGTTAGGCTGTTGATCAGTCACGCACTAACCCCGAGCAAGGCTCCCAGCTTTGCTCTATATACTGGATCCAAGGCACATATTGGCCTATCATGATCACGAATCTGGTCCGACCACGAATCTGGTCCATATTTAAAAACAATCCAATTCTATAATAATAACATGATAAACAATGTAATTCATTAAACTGAACCATAAATAACATTTATCTTGAAGCATAGGGTGATTCACAATACCCTGAAGGTATAACATGGTAAACCAGAAGTTTGACTTTCAATCCAGGAAAAGAATTAGAATGTAGAAGACCAGGGTTAGGAATATGTTATGAAATTGATGATATTTCATACAAAACACATTAGTAGATTTAACTTAGTGAATTTTGTAGCACTCGACGGATGATCGAATATAGTCCCAATGGATGATTCTATATAGTCCCGACGGATGATGATTTGATATCCATCGAGTGAGTAGCTTATGTAAGAATAAGTATAGCAGCACATTTCTGCAAACAACTTTATGTAGATTTTGTAGTAGCATATGAGTCATGTTGACTACTAGTAGATATGCAAAATAGGTTGATTAATCGTAAATATAAGATGTCTTGTAATTCTGCATAAGTGAAATGGAGTCAAGTGTCAAATAGCTACCCGACAGATGATCAACAAAGCAACCTGATGGATGATCAACAAAGCAACCCGAAGGATGAGCAACAAAGCTACCCGACGGATGTCAAAAAAGTACCCGACGAATGATCAATTCAAATATCTGTTGCCAGTGACAACACAGTCACATGCATTGGGTGTTTGCAAAAGGAATGTGTTATCTTGTTTAGCAGTAAAATGAGAACAAAGAAGCATTACCATTTCCATGCTATTATGAAGATATTCAAAGATGCTGGAATAGAGTAGTGAAGCAGCATGGAGTTAGACTTGATAGGTTTTGTTTTATTATCCTGTCTTATTACCATGTAAACTTGGTGATATATAAACCAAGTGTGGCTAGTAAAACAAATAACTAAACAAACACATTTTAGAAGAGAAATAGAAAAAACTGTAACTTCAAGAATTTCTCCGTAGTTTGTTTGTTCACTTGTAAAAGCAGCTGTGAGCTATTCAAGCTTCACAGGGTTCTCTCGATATATATATATCTCTGGTGGATACATTCAAATCCACCAGAAAGTTTTAAAGACTTGTGTTTTTATTACTTGTGTTTTGATTTATATATTTCTTTCATTTCACACTCTGCAAATCAAACACTTATATGTTATTGAGTTAGAACACTTTTAGAAATCTCAAAAAGAAGACAGAATTATTTTCAACTCCCCTTTGGTAATTCTTGTTATATTGTTAGGGAATAACAATTGGTATCAGAGTAAGCTCTTGAAGTACAAAGAGTTTAAAGATCACAACAAACAGCAAGATGAACAAGAAGGATGTTGGAGTTAAGATCCCATTTCTGGACAAAGACAACTATCACCACTGGAAGGTGAAGATGCACCTACATCTCCTTTCTCAAGATGAGGCCTGTGTGGATTGCATAGGGAGAGGTCCTCATGTCCCAATGAGAGCTGCATCAGGCAATGAACCATATGTTCGCAAGCCTAGGCATGAATGGTCAGATCCTGATATTGAGCAAGTCAGGAAAGACAAGAAGGCCATGAATATATTGTTCAATGGAGTTGATGGTGATATGTTTGATAACATCATCAACTGCAAAACAGCCAAGGAAGTTTGGGACACAATTCAAATTATCTGTGATGGTACTGAGAAAGTAAGGGAGAATAAGATGCAACTACTAATTTAGCAATATGAGCACTTTCATTGTGAAGATAGTGAGTCTCTCACTGACATTTTTAGTAGATTTCAAAAAATACTAAATGCTCTGAAGTTGCATGGAAGAGTCTATCAGACAAAAGACTCCAATCTCAAGTTCTGTAGATCTCTTACAAAGAGTGGAAACCAATGACAGTCTCATTGAGAAACTCTCAAGATTACAAGGAGTTTACTTTGGAGAGACTGTATGGCATCCTGAAAACTTATGAGCTTGAAATAGATCAAGATGAGGGGACGGAGAAAGGAAGGAAGAAATGAGGGTCCATAGCACTGGTTGCTAAATTAGAGAAAGAGAAAGAGATAAAGGTAGAAGCTGTTGAGTCTACTTCAAAGGCCTTTGAGAACAAGGGTAAAGGGCTGGTAGCTGAGAATGAAGATTATTTGAGCCAAGATGACATGGATGATATTGATGAGCATTTAGCCTTCCTTTCCAGAAGGTTTTCCAAGCTTAATTTCAGGAAGAACTTTGGAACAGCCAAGCCAAATAGAAACATGGTGGATAAATCCAAATTCAAGTGTTTCAAATGTGGCTTGGCAGGGCATTTTGCCAGTTAGTGTAGAAAGTCAGATTCCAGCAAAAAGAAGTTTGAGCTTGTTGATTACAAACAGAAATATTTTGAGTTGCTCAAGCAAAAGGAAAGGGCTTTAATCACACAGGAAAATGACTGGGCAGCTGATGGTTTGGATGAAGATGAGGATGTCAGCTATGTCAATCTAGCCCTAATGGCCAAGTCTGATGAAACAGAAACTAGTTCTTCAAGTAATCAGGTAATCACCACTAACCTAGCACATTAATCTAAAGTTGAGTGTAATGATGCAATTAATGACATGTCTACAGAATTATATCACTTGCGTGTTACACTTAAGTCACTCACTAAAGAAAATGCTAATCTTAAAGAAAATAATTTGTTTTTAAGTGAGAGGAACAATATGCTAGAATCTCAGTTTATTAAATTTAAAAAATTGAGAATTGAGTGTAAGATTGCTAAGGATGAATTAACTGAGTCCTTGAAGAAAGAAGAGATTTTGAAGAAGCAGCTTGAACGAGAACAAGAGGTGATTAAGGCATGGAAATCATCCAGAGATGTTCATGCTCAAATCACTAAAGTTCAAGGTATTGAGTCCTTTTGTGATGCAGCCTGGAAAAAGAGTAAGGAAAAGCTGGAATCCAATTTGGTTGAAGGATTGCTAACAGATGTGGACTCGATGGATGATGAGAGTCATCCGTCGGATAATCAAAAGGATTATCCGTCGAGTGACATAAATCCTCATCCGTCGGCTGTAAGCAAACCTGTGAGCAAAGCCAAGCTGGCCAACCTGAATGAGAAATATGGATTAGTTTCCAAAAACTTTGTTTTAGGAGAATCAAGTCAAGTGGGGAAGGAGAAGAAAGTTAATGTTGGTCATATGTCTATCAAGCAATTGAATGACATATTGGAGAAGATCGAGTTTAAAACAGAAGCTAAAAGGAAAATATGCTCCAAGAAAAATATGTGTTAATTATGGTAGTGTTAATCATTTGTCTGTTAATTGAACACTTGCCATGCCAACTCCCATATATGTACCCTCTTCTTTTCCCAATATGACTGCCATACCTTCTATGCCTATGAATGCTATGTCTGCTCAGAATATGAATGCACAATTTGCTAATATGCCATTTGCACCTAATCCTTATTATGCTGCATTTAGTATGCCTCAAATGCCATTTAGCATGCCTTACTGGAATAACATGCTTGCAAATAACATGCCTTTCCCTGTTAATCAAAGTGTGGATGATAATTCTGTATTAATGACTGGTTTCAAAGGTCCAAATCAAATGACTAAGGATGAATCAGAAATTTCCAAGTCAAATAAGATCAAACCTAAGAAACTAAAGAAGAAAGCTAACAAGGTAGGACCCAAGGAAACTTGGGTACCAAAATTAGCTTGATTTGGTTTTGATGTGTGCAGAGAAACAGAAAGAATCTTTGGTACTTGGATAGTGGTTGTTCAAGGCACATGACTGGAGATTCTACCCTTCTCACAAAGTTCAAGGAGAGAACTGGCCCAAGTCTTACCTTTGGAGATGACAGCAAGGGTTATACTGTGGGATATGGCTTGATTTCAAAAGACAATGCCATCATTGAGGAGGTTTCCCTAGTGGATGGTCTCAAGCATAATTTGTTGAGTATCAACCAGCTTTGTGATAAGTGCAATTCAGTAACCTTCAACTCAGAAGCCTGTGTTGTGACAAACAAAAGGAGCAACAAAGTGGTTCTCACTGGTGTGAGAAGAGGAAATATGTATCTAGTTGACTTCAACTCATCAAATGCATAATCTGTTACTTGTCTTCTCAGTAAAGCAAGTCAAGATGAAAGTTGGCTATGGCACAAGAAGTTGTCCCATCTAAACTCCAAGACCATGAATGAGCTTGTCAAGAAAGAACTGGTTAGAGGTATTCCTCAAGTAGAGTTTCCTAAGGATGGGCTGTGTGATGCCTGCCAAAAGGGAAAGCAGATCAAAGCATCATTCAGAAAGAAGCTTGATTCGACAATTGAAGAACCTTTACAATTGCTATACATGGATTTGTTTGGACCAGTCAATGTGTTGTCAATCTCAAGGAAAAGATTTTTCCTAGTAACTGTAGATGATTTCTCAAAGTTCTCTTGGACATATTTCCTAAAGTCTAAAGATGAGGCTAGTGAAATCATTATCAATCACATAAGGCAAGTCAACAATCATCCTGATTTTAAAGTAAGAAGAATCAGGAGTGACAATGGAACTGGGTTCAAGAATTCTGTGATAAGATCATTTTGTGAAGAGAATGGGATAATGCATGAGTTTTTTGCAGGAAGAACTCCACAACAAAATGGAGTAGTGGAAAGAAAGAATAGATCTCTTATTGAAGCTGCAAGGACAATGCTTAAAGAATCAAAGTTACCAACATATTTCTGGGCTGAAGCTGTGAATACTGCCTGCTACAGTCAGAACATTTCTTTGATTAATCAAGCAAAGTGTATGACACCCTACTAATTATTCAAGAATAAGAAGCCAACTCTAAATTTTCTTCACGTCTTTGGCTGCAAATGTTATATCTTGAGAAATCAAACTGATCAACATGAGAAGTTTGATGCTAAAGCAGATGAAGGAATTTTTATTGGATATGCTGTGGGAAAAGCATATAGACTCTACAATCTGAGAACCAACATTGTTATGGAATTAATACATGTTGTGTTTAATGATAAAAAAAATTGAAGGACTGCAAGATGAAGATTCATATGAAAGCCTCAAGTTTGATAATGTGGAGATGGTTAGTGATGACAGTGATGATGAAAGTGATCATGAAACAGTGAAGAAGGATAATGCAGAAAAATATACAACTAATGAAGCACATAATTCAACATCTGTCGAGTTGCAAAATGCTTCATCCGTCGGAAGACAATCTGCCTTATCCGTCGGGAGACAACCAGCTTCATCCGTCGGGACATAAAATGCACCATCCGTCGGGTCATTAAGAGAAGCTGAAAGTCAGAATAGATCACTAACAAAAGATTCCCCTTTCTCAAGTCAAAGATTCACAAACTCGGGGGGAGTTTCTAATAATCAAAACTCGGTCACACATCAAGACAACAATGAGGCCTCTTCATCTAGAGCTAATCTACCTCAACAAAGAAAATGGACAAAAGATCACCCCTTTGAACTCATCATTGGTGATGTGTCTTCTAGAGTTCAAACAAGGAGAGCAGCTCAAGAAGAATGTCTATATAGTAGCTTTCTATCTAAGAAAGAACCAAAGAAGGTAGAAGAAGCTTCGTTGGATCCTGATTAGATTTTAGCTATGCAGGAGGAGCTAAACCAATTTGAAAGGAATAAAGTATGGAAGCTGGTACCCAAGCCTAAAGGAAAGAATCCAATTACACCAAATGGGTATTCAGAAACAAGATGGATGAAAATGGCATAGCAGTAATGAACAAAGCTAGATTGGTTGCTAAAGGCTATTGTCAACAAGAAGGAATAGATTTTGATGAAACTTTTGCTCCTGTTGCAAGACTTAAAGCCATCAGAATTTTCTTAGCCTATGCAGCTCATGCCAATTTCAAGGTCTATCAAATGGATGTCAAAAGTGCATTTCTGAATGGAGATTTGGAGGAGGAAGTCTATGTTAGTCAGCCTCCTGGTTTTGAAGATCCAAACCTCCCAAATCATGTTTACTACCTTTTGAAAGCACTTTATGGACTGAAGCAAGCACCTAGAGCCTGGTATGACACTTTATCAAAGTTTCTTTTGGAAAATCACTTCACAGGAGGTACTGTTGATAAAACTTTATTCTTTAGAAATGTTAATGGCTCTAGTATACTTGTTCAAATTTATGTAGATGATATTATATTTGACTCTACAAGTGAAAAACTTTGTAAAAAGTTTGCCAAACTAATGCAAAGCAAGTATGAAATGAGCATGACGGGAGAACTAAATACATTCATGATCTTTTAAAGAAGTTTGAACTAATGGATTACACATCTGCAAAAACTCCCATGGCCACTGCAACTAAGCTTGAATTAAACACTACTGAAAAGTTTATGGATATTTCAAGCTATAGGGGCATGGTTGGCTCACTTCTGTACTTAACAACTAGTAGGCCAGATATAATGTTTGCTACTTGTCTTTGTGCTAGATTTTAGGTTGATCCTAGAGAATCTCATTTAGTAGCTATTAAGAGAATTTTCAGATATCTCAAGGAACACCAAAACTTGGCATTTGGTACCCTAGAGATTCTAATTTTGATCTAACTGGTTATTCAGATGTAGATTATGCAGGTTGTAAAATAGACAGAAAAATTACAATAGGAACCTGTCAATTTCTAGGGAACAAGCTTGTGTCCTGGTTTAGTAAAAAGCAAAATTCAGTTTCTACTTCTACAGTTAAAGCTGAATATATTGCTGCCAGTAGTTGTTGTGCACAGATTTTGTGGATGAAAAACCAATTGTTGGACTATGGTCTACAAGTGGATAGGATTCCTATTTTCTGTAATAACACAAGTGCAATTTCCATCACTAAAAATCCAGTACAACATTCAAGAACAAAGCACATAGACATTAAGTACCACTTCATAAGGAAACATGTGATGAATGGTACTGTGGAACTGCATTTTGTTCCAAGTGAAAAACAGCTTACAGATATATTTAACAAGCTACTTGATGAATCCACCTTTTCAAGGTTGGTAAGTGAGTTAGGTATGCTCAATTATTCTTGAATCATTTCAGAAATTTAGCAAGTTGTTATGCAGCAAGAAATGTAACACCCCCAGATCCGGGGTCAGGGATCCGGGTCGTCACGGTCTTTCTTTCCACAATATCACTTCACTTAATTAACAATAAATAACCTCATGATGTGACCCCACACTAACACACACCACAACCCGTTATAGTCTCAGAGATGAAATTGAAATAAGTACAAGTCTTTGAATCCACAATTTAAAAGTTATTACAACCCAAAATGATTACTTGATAAGTTTACAATTAATTGCCATTATCTGCCACAAGTTATAATTATACATAATTGATTCCCAAAAGTAGAAGGTATGATCTACAGATAGATCTACCTCTGCAGCTATAGCAGCTATGATCTCAACGGGAAGGCGCGGGGCGCTTCCCACGCTCTTGCGCTGGGTCTGCTGGAGTCTGGCCATCCTTCCTAACTGTTGTTGTGTGATGAAGAAATAAAGCAAGAGTGAGCATTACAGCTCGCAAGATAATATATAGTGTAAACAATAACGCAAGTATCTAAATGGATAACTTGCTGGAAACCTTTATCAGGTGTAAGATAATTACTTACTGGATATAAGCAAAAACAAGGGATGAAGTTACCAAATACTTCACTATACTTACATCATTTATAAAGCTATTTGAACTACCACTGTTCAAATTATTATAGGGTTCAAAAGGTCATCCCATAGATGAGACCACAAGTTAAGACTTGAATAGATTCAATCTTTGAAATATTATTGAATGAAATAAAGTTACAAGATACTTTATTTAGTCCTGATATATATATCCACATATATATCTCTTAAACATTTCCTGGACCCTCTGTTATGTAAAGTATGAACAGAGTTTGTAACATCCAACGAATTTTGGAAAGGAAAAGAATTTTGGCATAAACCCGATATCTTGCTGATCAGGCAAAGATACCAATAAGTAACCTTTTCTACTAGTAGATGGATGAATCCCCCACCGATCATCACCCTGGCCATATAAGGACCTTGTGCTGGACCGCCACCCGGCCTCTTACGCGTTGATGGACTGCCACCCAGCCACTTACGCTTTGATAGACCGTACCCCGGCCTGTCGCTTATGCCGACTCAATTAGATGGACTTACTTCCCGAACGTTGGGCAAGTAATAAATTGTTTTCTCAAAACAGCAACCACGTTGCGAATGTAAAATACACAACAGAGCCGGATCCCCCAGGTTTTGAGCGAGTATTTAAATCCCCTTCGAAAGGAGGATCTTAAATATAAAAGAATGAGTTTTGGGATCCGCCCTATCTTTTAGAAATCATTTTGAAGACTCAAAAACATTTTTAAGAATGTTTGGAGTACTGCTGATTTATTAAAATAAATTAGTCTCGATATATTAGAAATATCTGAATCTTATTATTTAAATAATATTCTCATAAAGATAATCCTTATAAAAATAATCGAAGTAGAAGTTTTAAAACTCATACTAGAAATGGATATTAAATAACCAAAGATATACTTATATGAAAGTACTATCTTTATTCGAATAATCGAAAATAAGTTTGATTATCGAAACGTTATTCTTTAATAAAATAAAGGATATTATTAAATAATAAGTGGAGTCTTAATACCTCGAATGAATATTATAAATAATATTCATTAAATAAAATAAACGGAGTCATACATCCTCAAATGAATATTCAAATAATAATCATTAAATAGAATAAACAGAGTCATAAGTCCTCGAATGAATATTCAAATAATAATCATTAAATAAAATAAAGTTATCGAATAAACCTTATTCGATCAATAGTTTTGAAAACTATATCCATATATATATAAATATATATTTATAATATACTCGGGAACATCGACTCCCGGTTTAGAAATATGTTCACCTTGGGGTCCCCTTTACTAGGGGTATATGCAAATTACAGCTTAACTCTAGCATGGGTATTATCAACTGAATCAACAGATATATGTATCAAGATTACGAACCAAGCATGCATATATACCATATCACATGCTACAATATATCGCAAGACTTTGCTAATAACAAATATGCATTTATCACAAGACAATGCATATACATATATACATCACAACAACAGTATAGCGGGTAGAAAACTTGCCTGAGCGATTGGGGGTAACAAATGGCTTGGGACAAGTCTGGTAACCTATAAACAACATATAAGTTGGAATTAAACCAAAGTCACTTATAAATCTATACTTTAACCAATTTAGACTCTAACGCTCGCATTGCGCTTAACGATTCACTTAAGTCGCTCGAGTACCCTCGGCTCCACCATTTTTAATAAATTAACTATTACGAGTTTTAAGGCGATTCTTTTGCGAGTGTCTTTCCAACTGCCTATTACACTTTACATAAAAGTTTCATACTCCAATTAGTCATTTAAGGTCTTTAACCTATGTTTCAAAGTAAGGCGAGGGGTAATGGTTCGTTCGCGAAACGTCGTTACTTAAAACGGCCATTTCTCCTAAACCGTACATCGGAATCAAACGAACCATATATCAAAACGAAGCTCGTAACATGAAATATCTAATCATGGCAATGGTCAAAACCTAGCAGGGTGTTCTCGGGTCCTAATGTTAAGAACAAAACAGCCTAAAGTAAATCAGACATTACGACGGCTATGTTTACGCGATTTCCCAAATTTAAAACACTCCAATTCAACCCACAATCAATCCACAATCACAACCCAATCAAAACTTCATCCATACTACATCATAACAGCCCCAACAACTCAACATTAACAATTTATACTTATTCTTAAACTTGAATTTAACTACACTTAAGTTCATTAATCAACAATCCAAGAACTACCACTCCAAAAACTTCACAAAATCAACTAATCTCTACATTTACAACTAGCAAACCTCTCATGAAACATAGGAAGATATTGTGAATGATTTAGGAGCTCAAACTTATAGGATATCCATAACTATGCATAAGGAGTCTTGGATAATTACCTTGTGATTTAACAAAGCTTGGAACTAGGATTTTGATTTTTCTTTCTTTGGAAAAGAAGAAAAGCCGAGAACAAGATGAAGAAAATGAAATGATCTTTGTGTTTTGGGTGAAATGATTGTTGGTTGGTTGTTTTTAGCTTGATTTTGGTTAATTACCTTTTTAACCATGAACTTTGTGTGGTTTTAAATCAACTACACCTCCTTCCCCCTTATGTCATGCTTATGTCACCTTGTTATGTCATCATCCCTTACTTGCCCTCTTCTTATTGGTTTGATGACCTCATCATCCCTGACCTCCTTGATTAACTCCTAATTGTTTGCCTAATGACCGCTGATCTGTTATACGGTTCGCTTATCTTTCGTTCTCATTTCTCATTTGAGGGATCATACCCGGGATCTTATTACTTAGGTTCCCTTAACCTTTCTCAATACATTATATTCCTTTTTATGATCCTCTATTAAAATCCTTGAATTTAAATCCTTTTTATCCTGTTACCTTATACTCAATTCTTTCGATATCTGGTGGATTTCCGGGAAAAATCAAAGTGTTCGGATTTGGATTCTGACGATCTTTACATACACTTATATATCATATAGAGTACCAATAAAATCTCTGAATATCCATATAAGAACCCCTACATAGTGTGGCATGAAAATTTTTCTTGTTCAGAAATATCAGCAAAAACACTATTCATAAGGGTTACAAAAAGTTCAAAATTTTGGGGTTATTACAGTCTCCCCTCCTTAAAAGGATTCCGTCCCGGAATCAAATAGAAAACAAATGGGGGTACTTTTCTAGCATTGCGCTCTCTAGTTCCCAAGTTGATTCTTCCATATTATGATTCTGCCATAGCACTCTGACTAGCTTGATCACTTTGTTTCGAAGCACCTGCTCCTTCTTATCCATAATCTTTACTGGTTTCTCCACGTAAGTCAGATCTGGTTGCATATCCACCTGCTCGTACTCCACTATGTGTCTGGCATCCTGATGATACTTCCTTAGCATTGACACATGGAACACATTATGAACTTGTTATAGGTTCGGGGGTAAGGCTAGCTCGTAAGCCAACTTCCCAATCCGTCTTAGTATCTCAAAAGGTCCAATGTATCTTGGACTTAGTTTCCCTTTCTTTCCGAACCTCATTAATCCCTTCCAAGGGAATACCTATAACAGCACTAGGTCCCCTACTTCCTATTCTTTGTCCTTTCGCGTTAAATCAACATACTTCTTATGTCCATCTTGGGCTACTACCGGCCGTCCTCTGATTAGATCTATTATATCCTTGGTCCTTTGGACTACTGCGGGTCCGAGCATCTTGCGCTCTACAACTTCATCCTAACATAAGGAAGATCGACATTGTCTTCCCTCAAGGATCTCATAAGGCGATATCTCGATACTGACATACGATCTATTATCGTAAGAAAACTCAATCCGCGTTAAGTGATCATTCCAAATTCTTTCAAGTCTATTGCACAGACCCTCATCTTAGCTTCTAGCATTATAGCTTTTGCTTCTCAATTCCCACTCTTTTCCCGTTCATAATATTATACTGGTTATACTTTTGGTCGTTAGCGTTCCATAACCTTTTAATAACCACGTCAACCTTAGTATCATGAACGCGTTAGATTCGGAATACTACCGCACTGATACTACTTCCTTTTGCTGCTTCCATCTTCGAAAGCTTGATCTATCGTATAGAAGTAAAAGATTTTATTAAGAGATCACTATGATCATGAACACTTGTTCTATTGCATAGTTAGTACAGAAGGTGGCCAGCCTTTAGTACTTGACAACCAATTAAACAACACGTGGTATCCTACTAGGCTTCTATCACACTGATAGATAGTCATTCGGCAATACCTCCCCTTCTGGAAGGGTTGTTCTTCTCAGCTTATACAAAATGAAAAGGAGAGAAAAGAATGAATTGAAGAGAATTGTATATATATAAAATATACTTCCACAAAATATCTGGCTTGGAATCTAACTCTGAACTATAGAGGTTTGTCATAGGAGAACAAAACATATGTGTATATAAATCAACATCAAGTATAATAGCATCGCATTTCACCTGCCTAAATATTTTTGCTATTCTGTCCATTATTCTATGGACCCATGCTCTTGCTCGAGCTTATACACAATCACCTTTGAAACTCCCTCGACATCGAGAATCGAATCTGGGATTTCATTCTAGACATCATCGTTACTAGAATTCTATGCTTGCACTGCAACCATCCTCGTATAGTAATACGACTCTCTATTGATAAGAAGGAATAAGTATTCAATAGGTAAATAATCGACTTAATTAGTCTATTAATGATAACTTATACATCACCACAACCCGATTAGTGGTACCCAATCTCAAAATCCATTACACTACAACTCTCACGGTTGTAATCGACTCATTATTCAAAGAATCGTTGTTGCATTACTAGGGTCCACCACTAACCTACTATCGTCATTCGTTTTCCTTGGAATATTAATAGCTAACCATACGGAGTCCATACCTGTCGTATCAAATTCTTCTAAGGAGTTAACATAATCACCATTCATAATTCATGAAGAACACTCCAGATCCTGACGTACTTTCATGATATGAAGCAGATAAAATTGCAGAAAAGTTTTAATAAAAGCAACGATAGCAGGTTAATACCATTCTTAATCATATGTCTTTATCAGGAGACATGAAGCTCAAAGGTTCATTTAGTCCTTTCGTAACATGGTCCTGGCTTATCTCAAGATATGTCCTTATAAGATAGATAGCCCGCTCACGGCGATTACATAAATTAAATCTTTACCAAACTACTATCACGGTTGAGTATTGCACAGTCATC
Source organism: Apium graveolens (assembly GCF_009905375.1). Classification (NCBI taxonomy): domain Eukaryota; kingdom Viridiplantae; phylum Streptophyta; class Magnoliopsida; order Apiales; family Apiaceae; genus Apium; species Apium graveolens. The sequence continues at coordinate 202,986,995 of NC_133649.1, read as the reverse complement.
AGAAGGAATGTCAATCTTCCAAACTATAATACAACCTTTACGGCTTCAACCATCATCATTGTATTCCTTTGGCACGAGCTTACACTTAAAGTGTCGGCCACCTCTTTGGCCTTTCCTGATAGTAAAATTTCCTTACAATCAATGTCATTTGAACGATCTCCAACTAAATTTTCTACCTCATTTCCAATCACTGCTTGTGTGAAGATATTTTCCTTAAAATCTGATGAGTAAAAAAAAATCACCATTTTTCCATAAGTTATTTCCTCAGTCTTTAGAGGTTACTCATTGTCACGACTGACTCTCGATCATACTTAGGACATCTTTTATCTTAGGTCCTAATTGCCTTGAACAATTTCGACCTTTACTGGTTCGATCCATACTTTCTCGTGGTTTAACACATGCCACACTTGGCATTATTATAATTACGTCACATTTCCTTTATCAAAATTTCTATTCTTGAGAACTTTGAATATTACCTTTTTCCTTGTAAAACCTCTAAGGTTATCCTTAAATTCTTCATCCGGTACTCCCTAGGTACAGGGCATATCAAGATACCATTTACTAATACTAGAACCATTGTTTAAGTACTTCTGAAAAATTTCTCTACTGATCTTTAAAGGTTGTTGTTACCTTAGTCCTTCGTTCCATACTACCCAACTCATAATGTCCCTATTAAGGGTGAAATACCAACCTTTATGCATTCCTCTATGGTTCATCTCAAGGTATCGAGGTTCCATCCTTAATTCCACCTTTTTTAAAAAGGTACTTGCATCCTTCCATAGATAAATTAATTCATGTATCCCTGATAAGGGTGTCTTATTCAATCATTCCCATCTCGATAGTAGATGCCTAATTTCACAATAACATCTGTATTCAAAATGAGGTCAATCAATATGGCCTCCAAAAGATAACAATGGTTATCTACTTTTCTTTCCTGATTTGGTAATGATCACATGGATGTTCTGAAAGATACTGGTCGTGTTCAACGTGAATTTACTTTTGTTGTTTATCTCAACAGTCATCTCAATATTGGGATATCTTTCATACCTGGCGTCTCCCTTTCTGGATATCATGCCCCCGGTCTTACACTTCACATTCTTGAAGGTCACTTCCTTCATCCAATTTTCCTAATTTCTTACTATCTTGTATCCTCAGTCCATCCGTGTTTCCTTATTAATCAATCGATCTATCTCAAATTTTCATCGAATACTGTCAACTTCAAGGGAATTAACTATACGTATTGCTTACGCCTTCAAACCTTGAATTTATCTCATGATCAGTCACCATCGCGCTGATGATGACACACTTCTCTATATTTATTGCAAGGGTTTCTTAGGGTTTCCCATACCTAACTCCCTTATCACTTCTCAACTCTATTTCCTTTATATCCCTTTATACTCCTTCCCTTCTCAGTATTTTATTTTTGTTTCCATTACAACCATTACATGAACTAACACAACATAAGCATTGATTTCAAACATCCCGTCATTCTGGGATTCTAGTCCTCAGAACAAATCTTGACAACTTTTACAATCTTAGATTCATAATTTATCATACTCGTCCGCCTTTGTTTCAGCTCTAAAGCTTTTACACTATCTCCATAACCTTGGGAATTACTTTCCTGAAAACAATTCACTGAACTTTAATCAGTTTATTCTAACCTCTGGCTCTGTGCCTTTTTTGGTCTTTCACCAGCGGGTGGCCTCTCTCTTAGGAGGGTAAGTGACAAAAACAGTCTTTTGTGATTCGTCCATCATTTAGAATCTCAAACGATTCCTATATTTCCTTTAGCCAGGCTCTCACCTATACTGGGTTCGCTTATTCCTTGGAACTCTGAGAGCTTAGCGACTTAAAGGTCCTAAAAGAATTTTCCACCGCACTGTCTCCTCAGGGTGGTGGTTGGGGATAATAGTCTAAGTTCTCTTTAGACAGGTCCATGAATTGCCGTATAGGAGTACCGTCTCGGGTCTCCTTTCCTTACTCGACTTCTGTTTCCTTAGTATGAAATATTTCATCCTTCTCCCATACTTGGGGTTATCTTATATGTTAAAATCCTTGTTTTCCACTTCATTATGTTATGGGCTCCTTCTTTCTTAATGGCAACCTCCCTGACTATCACATTCGGGGTTTGCCCTAAATCTTATTCCTCGAGCTATGGATTTCATCTAAGATCCAGTCCTTAAGCTCTTAAACGTTTGGAACCCAAATTTTGTAGGAATGCCTCGTTATTCCCTTATCATCTTTCTTGGTATTAATCTCTTCTCTAGTCATTGATTCTCTGCCTTCATTCATCACTTTTTCTTGGCACAATATGATCTTTTTCGATAATTCGGGCTGTATTGCAATCTCAAACAGTGTTCCGGTACCGGCTCCAGTTACCTTCACTTCTATTTCCATTTTCTCAAAATCTCTTATCAACTCTCCCAAAGACATTTTCATTTTGAGTCTCTCATTTATACTAAGGGCATTAGACACCATTTTGGCTTTCCCTGGATGATAAAGAATCTCATAATCGTAATCCTAGATTAGCTCTAACCACCTCCTTGGGCGCATGTTGAGCTCTTTCTGCGTGAAAATGCACTAGAGCACTTATGGCTTGTGTAAATCTCGCACTTCTGTCCATACAAGTAGTGCCTCCAATCTTTTGGGCAAAACTATTGCCACGAGCCCAAGCTCATGGGTGGGAATATCGAATTTTACATTCCCTTAATTGTCTTAACGCGTACGCGATTACCTTGTTGTGCTGTATAAGAAGCACCCTAATTCCTTATGCGAAGCGTCACTACAAATCACAAAATCTCCTTTTCCATCCGGAAACGCCAATATAGGAGCCGTCACCAACCTTTGCTTCAGTTCTTGAAAGCTGTTCTCGCATTTCTCTATCCATTCGAACTACTCATATAACACCCTCCAAATCCGGGGTATAGATTTGGGGCATTATTAACAACAATTACCAACTATACCTGCACAAGCGGAATATAAATATAATAATTACCCCGAACTATCACTACTCAGGATCTTTTAAGGTCTGAGTTTGAAAACAAGAATCACGCACTACACTTTATTACAAACCCAACTAAATAAAACTTGTCTCGAGAACTATCTTTGATACAAAACTTTATTCTATCTACAGTTTCACTACACAACTTTTATTCAAACTACACAAGACTTTTATTCAACCCAACATTACTACTTATCCTGCTACACCTGATCTGGCAATTCAAAGCTCTCTTCGGGAATAGGAAGGAACACTCTTGGTATAAGAGGGTCCCGCTGCTTGACTCGCTTCTTGACTATGCGGGTCCTGATGGGTTTCATTCTCTACCTTAACTGTAAAATAATAGGAGTAACAATAAAAAGGGATGAGCCAAAATTACTTAACAAGCCTGCAAAAATATATATATGGTATAGAGAAAGAGAAATGAGAGAAACAATAAGCTGCTGGTTGTAACAACCATTTGTATCTATATCGAATAGTAATTTGCCAATGATGGCGAGTGCCAAATGACCAAGACTGGAAACAAAAACCAACATATGCACTATAATCTGCTGATCAGTCAGAATATAGTATGGATCTATACCCAACTGCATAGACCCAACCAACATAAGGAGTACTCAGGCAACTATGTCCTATTAATTAATGGTCTGGGAAAAACTCAGCCTTTATAGTAACCATCCAGTCCAAGGCTGAGCATCCGGAACAATCGGTATGCTATTGATATATCCCAACACCAGGATATACCAGAGTATATGCAGGGTAAAGGAATTGAAATATGAACAGGGAATTCAATAAATTGGGTAAATCAAGAATTGAAATGAAACTGGAACAAGTAATAATAAATGGGTAACAGTGTATATGGACAATGATTATCAAAGAGAATTGATACGATAGAAAAGAAATATAAATCACTATTCTGAATTTAGAATAGGGGAAAAACTTGCCTTGCGCGTACTTAACCTGGTTTAACTCACTGCCTTCTGACCCTAGCTTGCTCTGCCTTGCTAACACTGAACAAATCATGGAAATATAGGTGTTTAGATAACTTACTATATACGTGTATCTTGAATTGATATCACGCAACCTTATCAGTCTACCCATGCGTTTCTATCTGACTCGCATATATATACATACATTTATACAGCACATCTATTCACATAATCACATAAAGCACGTAGCACGTAAAGCACATAATTAATTTCTAGATTTATAATTATTTTTAGAATCAATTCTAGGCTTATACCTGCATTACTAGTCTTATCTGATTTTATTATAATTTTTCGGGATTTATTCGGCTCAATTATACCCCTATTAGGACTTACGAACTATCAATTATCACCAAACCACTCTTTTTCGGAAGAAATTATAACTTACAACTATTTTTATTGGATTCGTCTCATTTTTCTGAGTCTAGGGGTCTTCGTTTCACTTAAATCGGACTAACGGTTGAATTGTTATGAATTAAACACTGATGATTCAATTTATTATTCAATATAAATAATTATTACAACCTTTTAAATCCTAAAATAATTTTTAAATAATTATTTAAGAAAAATCAAACTCAAAAATAATTTTTTTTATAATATTTGGAGTTAAAATGAAGAAGTTATGATTTATTGAAAATCATGTGATTAATTATCGAAATAATTAATCACTTTTTAAATATTTAATAAATAAATAACTAATAAATAATTAATAAATACTTATTTATTAATTTAAAATTATAAATCCCTAATTATTAGGATTAATCACAATTTATTATAATATTTATAACTTATCGATATTTATTCGATTAGATCGATTATTTACAAATAATCAATCAACTTAATTAACCGATACGCCATTTATCGAATAACTACGAACTATTCAAATTATTGATCACTTAACGATTAATTACTTGTATAACTACGAATTACTCGCAATTCCCGCATAATTATCGAATATTAAATTACTATCGAGACTTATACGATTCGCTAATCAATTAGTTACTAATATCTAATTATACGATACGAATAATTATTACAATATTAATCGAATAACTAGCGCTCGAATAATAATTCTAATTATCGAATCATTATTTGCACTATTAACTAATTATTAGATTATTAATCACATTTCATAATTATTTCTAATCCTTATTTATTAATTAAATACCTAATTACTAATTAATTATCCAATTATTAATTAATTAAATAATTAATAAATAATTAGATAAATAATTAAATAATTAAATAATTAAATAAATTCGAATTTATAATTTAATAAAATAATTTAGAAATTAATAATACTATTTTCAGAATTCAAAATTAATTTTTAATTGATTTTTAGAATTAATAAATCTAATTTCTGTTTTTATAAAATAGAATTAAATAATAAAAATTCAGAAACAGAAATCAGAAAAACAGATTGGGGGTTTTTGGATCGAAACTGGGTCGAAACCGGGTTGCAACCGGGTCGTCTTCGACCCGATCGGGTCACGAAGAACACCGGCCACTGCCCAGAATCCGACGCCGGCGGAGATTTTTCCGGCGAGACGAAAACGTTCGATTCCATTCGTTCCTTCTGCGTTTTCGACGCACAGCAACACAACGACGTTCCCCTTCTGTTCCTCCTTCGTCCTCGTCAACTACAACAGCCGGAAACCTGAGAAACGCGGCGTAGGCGGAACTCCGGCGAGCTCAAAACGTACACCAACCTCGATGAAACCGGTACCAATCGACTCACAAAACGACGATCTACACGCTCGTAATCATCAAAACATCAAACAACAACCAGAAAATCAAACCCGAGTTCGCGATTAAAAACCCGAAAATATAAACTTGCAGTTCGATCAATCAAACATCAAAAACACTTACATAATCGAAAACTACGGATCATAAGCTTAAAACGAGTACTTACACTAACGATTTGGACTCCGGAATCACGATAAAAATCAGCTTTGATTCTGTTGCCCTGTTCTTCACCAAACCCTAACCCTAATTCCTTTTCTTTTTCTTTTTATTTTTTTCATGATTTTTAATTGTAATTAACTGATTTAATTAATAATAATTCAGGTATTTATATTTATGAAGATAATACCCCTAAGTAAAATTAAGGGTCTAATTACACTCCTATTAAAAATATTTGGCCCCAATTTTTATAATTTTTGGGTATTATTATTGAATTTTTAAATGTCCAATAAATACAAAATAAATACTAAAAATTCTCAAATATTCTGAAAAATACAAAAATACAAAGAAAAATGATATATGATAATTTCATGATCATATAAAAATAAAAATATAATTTTTGTGGGGTTTTTGGTACCCGAAGGGATCCGGAAAAGTCATTTTTCGCGAAAAAGGTCAATTGGTAAAACATCTAGGGGTTCAGAATAGCGATATGGTATAGGGCATTTTTGGAAAAATAGGGTCAATGATTTTGTTTGAAATATGGGCTTTTAAAATATAGTTTTGAGCTGTACAAGTTTTGATATAATATATATAACTGACGATAAAACGTTCAATAAATATCCAAAACATGTTTGGATCAAAACAGCCAACACATAACACATAGCAGTTAGGGTTTAACAACTTACACATTTAATCACATCATAATACACATAATTTATCATTATTATAATATAATACCATCGTAATTCCTCGGTCGTTACATTCTCCCCCCCCCCTTTAACAAGATTCTGTCCTCAGAATCACATTATGCAAATAACTGAGGATACCTTTCTAACATTTCACTCTCAAGCTCCCAGGTTGATTCTTCAACCACTGGGTTTCTCCATAAAACTCTCACTAATGGCACAGATTTATTTCTTAATACCCTCTCTTGCCTATCTAGAATTCTTATTGGTTGTTCTACATACGACAAATCTGCCTAAAATTCTACTGGTTCATATTCTATTACATGCCTTGTATCAGGATTATACTTCTTAAGCATAGATACATGAAATACGTTGTGAATGTGCTACATATGGGGTGGTAGAGCTAACTCGTACGCAACCTTCCCAATTTTCTTCAAAATCTCAAATGGTCCAACGTATCGTGGCTTCAATTTCCCTTTATTGCCAAATCTGGTCAATCCTTTCCATGGCGATATTTTGAGCAATACGTGTTCTCCTTCCTGATAGTCCATATCCTTCCTTGCTTGGTCTGCATATCTGCTTTGTCTGTTTTGTGCTGCCTCGATTCATTTTCGAATAAGTTTAATCTTTTCTTTTGTCTTCTGAATTAATTCTGGACCCAAAATCTTGCGTTCTCCAACTTCATCCCAATGCACTGGTGATCTGCATTTCCTTCCATATAATGCTTCATACGGTGGCATTCCAATACTGGCGTGATAGCTGTTATTATAAGAAAATTCTACTAGGGGTAAATGTTCATCCCAACTACCTTCCAAATCGATCGCACAAACTCGTAGCATGTCTTCAATCGTTTGAATTGTCCTTTCACTTTGACCGTCAGTTTGCGGATGATAGGCTGTACTCATATTCTACTTCGTTCCTAGACATTCTTGGAATTGTCTCCAAAATCTTGAATTGAAACGAGGATCTCGATCCGATACAATTGATACTGGTACTCCATGACGCATCACAATTTCTTTAAGATATAAGTGCACTAGCTTGTCCAATGAAAATCTCTCATTAATTGGAAGAAAATGTGCTGATTTCGTCAATCAATCAATAATAACCCAAATTGCATCGTGATTGGCTTTCGTCCTTGGAAGTCCCACTACGAAATCAATCGCTAGATGTTCCCATTTCCATTCTGGAATGTCTAATGGTTGCAATAACCCACTCGGACGTTGATGCTCTGCTTTAACTCGCTGGCATATGTAGCATTTACTCACCCATTCTGCTATCTCCTTCTTCATATTCGTCCACAAAAAGTTTTCCTTCAAATCGTGATACATTTTCGTGCTTTCTGGATGAATGGAATACTTCAAATTGTGCGCATCTCGCATAATTTCTTCTTTTAATTCTGCCACGTTAGGGATCCAGATTCTTGACGCAAAATGTAAAATTCCTTCATTATCTTTCTGAGTTGTAATCTCTTCTCCTGTTAAGTTGTCGTCTTGGCTCATCACTTTATCTTGACAATGGCGAATCTTTTCTAGCAACCCTGGTTGAAAAGTCATAGCGTAAATAGTTCCTGCAGATTCATGAGGAATACGAATCTCAATTTTCAATTTGTCAAATTCTTTAACCAATTCTTCACATGAAGTTAACTGATTCAATCTTTCTTTTCTGCTTAGTGCATCTGCTACAACATTTGCTTTTCCTGGATGATAACTGATTGTAACATCATAATCTTTAATTAATTCCAGCCATCGACGTTGTCGCATGTTTAGTTCCTTTTGCGTGAAGATATACTTCAGACTTTTATGATCCGTGTAGATTTCACATTTTTCACCATACAGATAGTGTCTCCAAAGCTTCAATGCAAATACAATTGCTGCCAATTCCAGATCATGCGTAGGATATTTCTGCTCATGAGGTTTAAGTTGTCTCGACGCATATGCAATGACGTTACCATGTTGCATCAACACACATCCTAAACCGCGATATGAAGCGTCACTGTAAATAACAAAATTTCCTTGCTCGTCTGGCAGTACTAATACTGGTGCAGTCACCAACCGATTCTTCAATTCTTGAATACTTTCTTCACACTTACTATTCCATTCAAACTTTTCACTTTGTCGAGTTAACTTGGTCAGCGGTGTCGCTATCTTCGCAAAATCTTTGACAAATCTTCGATAATATCCTGCCAATCCTAAGAAACTTCGAACCTCTGTCGGCGTCTTTGGTTTTTCCCAATTCAACACAGCTTCAATCTTTGCTGGATCAACTTGAATGCCTTCTCTACTGATGATATGCCCTAGAAACTGCACTTCTTTCAACCAAAATTCACATTTTGAAAATTTTGCATAAAGCTGCTCCTTTCGTAATATCTCCAATGTCGTTCTTAAATGCGCTGCATGCTCTTCTTCCGTCTTTGAGTAGATCAAGATGTCATCAATAAATACAATGATAAACTTATCTAAATACTTCTTGAATATTCGATTCATCAAATCCATAAACGCTGCAGGTGCATTCGTCAATCCAAAAGCCATCACAAGAAATTCATAGTGTCCGTACCTCGTTCTAAACGCTGTCTTTGGAATATCTTCGGCCTTGATCTTTAACTGATGATAGCCTGATCGTAAGTTAATTTTCGAAAACCATGCTGCTCCTTTTAGTTGATCAAATAAATCATCGATGCAAGGTAAAGGATATTTATTCTTGATAGTTAACTTGTTCAGCTCACGATAATCAATACACAGTCGCATACTACCATCCTTCTTTTTCACGAACAATACTGGTGCACCCCATGGGGATACACTTGGCCTTATAATTCCTTTGTCAAGAAGTTCTTGCAACTGCTTTGTTAATTCCCTCATTTCAACAGGTGCCATTCGATATGGAGCTTTCGAAATTGGTTCAGTCCCTGGCGTCAAGTCAATAGTGAACTCGATTTCTCGATCTGGTGGAAGTCCTGGTAATTCGTCTGGAAAAACATCAAGAAATTCACAAACTACAGGAATATCTTCAATCTTCAAATTTCCCTTATCAGCATCCTGTACATAGGCTAAATAAGCTTGACATCCTTGACGTAGCAATCTTCTCGTCTGCATTATTGATAGGAATTTCTGCTTTTGCTTCTCACCTTTAAATATTACCGTTTCATTTTCTTCAGTTTGCAATTTCACTCTCTTATTCGCACAGTCAATTTGAGCATTATTACTAGATAGCCAATCCATTCCTAAAATAACATCAAACTCCCCTAACCTAAAAGGTATCAAATCAACTGAAAAATGACATCTCCCTATCTCAATATCACAACTCGGGCATACTCGATCTACTGCAACCTGATCATTATTCGCTAATTTTATGACTAACACTTCATCCAACCACTGAACCTTACAATCTATCTTAGAGATAAAAGCTTCAGAAATAAAAGATCTAGTAGCTCCTGAATCAATCAATACCAAAGCATTTACAGAATTTACAGAGAGTGTACCTGCAACCACATTCGGACTCTATACCGCTTCCTTCATTGACATGTTGAAAGTCCTTGCTCTGGGCTGATTTTGCTGTGGTAGTGGAGGTGGAGGTAATGCTAAAACTCTTGGAATACTAGCAGCCATTGCAATTCCTCTGCAGTCTCTGGCGATATGTCCTTTTCTCCCACATTGAAAATAAGTAACTTCTGCTTTTCCCATCGGACATTCTCCAGAATAGTGTCCCCTTTGCTTGCACTTGAAACACGTAACATTTGGCTTGTTGCAAATTCCCGTATACTTTCTACCACACGTTCTGCAATCAGGTACAGGCGGTCGAATAAGCCTTTGCTGAGTTGGGGCAGGTAGTCGATTACCCATCATCTGGTTGTTTTGTTCTGGCCTCCTAAAGTTTACTTTTCCTCGAGCTTGAAATCCCGGCCTTTTGTTGAAATGATTCTGAAAATTCCCTGGTCCTTTCTCTTTCCGAGCTGCTTCGCTTTCTCCTTCAATAATCATAGCCTTCTAAACAACAGCCGTATAAGTTGTCAATTCAAACACAGCTACCCTGCTATAAATCCATGGTTTCAGTCCTTGCTGAAATCTCTTGGCCCGCTTCTCGTCCGTATCCACCTGCTCTGGAACAAACCTTGCCAATTCAGTAAACTTGGTCTCATAATCCGCAACCGATAAGTTGTCTTGTTTCAGCTCTAGGAACTTGATCTCCATCTGGTTCTTCATAAAATGAGGAAAATATTTCTCCAAGAAAAGATCAGTGAATCTATTCCAGGTCACCACACCTTCTTCTTCCAAAGCTTTCTTCGATTCCCACCAGTAATTAGCTTCGCCTTTTAGGAAATAGCTAGCGAAATCCGTCTTCTGCTCTTCCTCAACCTTTACCAACGAAAAAGCCTTTTCCATCTCTTTCAGCCAAGCTCTCGCTTTTGTAGGATCCGTGGAACCCATAAATTCCGGTGGCTTCACCGACTGAAATTGCTTGAAAGTAGTCGTAGGTGATGCTGGTGGTATTTGATGTCCTGGATGAGCGGCTTGCTGTAACATCTGTTGCTGGAACTGCTGTTGTTGCTGCTGCATTTGTTATTGCATCATCAACATCTGCTGTTGCATGAGATTAAACATCTGATCCATATGTTTATTATTATTTTGGCCCTCGGTGTTTCCATTCGATGAGTCGGGTTGTGCTTTTCTTTTAGGTGCCATCTTTCTGGTAAATAAATAATGAGTCTTCTTTAATAACAGTATATGTATTAAAACAGTCGATAATAAAACAGCTTGTTAAATAACTGAATAGATAAAACAGTATGATGTGCTTTTTTTTAAAATTTTTTTTTTTTTAAAACATAAGGGTACAACATGATCGTAAATAAAACAACATTTGTAAACATGCAATGGTACTGAAATAAATATAAATGCTTAAATAACTGGAAATAAAATAAAGAAAATGTGCAAAAGATCATCTCGTATATATATAGGTAGAACACTAGCTACAGGTGTCAGTGCTTGATACAAAAACCTATGATATAACAGTCATACTGCTACTACTACTATCGGTCAAAGTCAGTAACTACACTCATACAAACTAGTCATACAATACTATACTGCCTCTATCTACAAAATATACATAATACAACACTCATCGATCTGCTAATCTCAAAATCCTGGTGGTACGTGGCTCAACTCCTCCTGCAATGCCTTTAGCACTGCCTCGGTAAGTCCCAATGCTCTTCGATATGCTGTCTCCACGCTAAGATCCTGCTGTCTCAAATCAATAAGCTGCTGCGAGCTAATCCGGTGAATCTGATGTAACCTCTCTCTCAGTATATAATCTGGTCGTAATGCTCTGACATGACCATCTTTCTGCGTCTCATACAATCCAAGGATCTCTCTACACTGGTTCTGCCATCTAATCCTCTCCTCCCTCTCTGCCTGAAAACGCTGATAAGTCATGGTATGATGCTCACGAAGATCAGTGCTGGAACCTCGAGAAGGTAATGGTCCATCTACCATGATCTCATCCATAAACTCCGGCTGAGGAAACTGATAAACTCCCGGAACAGGTGCATAAATGGCTAATCGGGCAGAAAATAAGACAGGCTGCTCCATAGGCGCATACACTGGCTGCTCTGCCTCTGGCTCCATTTGTGGCATCTTTGGAATCTCGACTGGTGGCATCGGAATCTGAGGCTCTAAATCCTCCCACTGCGGAAGATCAACCATATCAGGAATATCAAACATCGGAAACTCTAATGGTGGAATATCTGGTATTTCTGGCTCAAAGTATGGAAAATAATCTGCAAAACCTGGTACCTCTGGGGGAAGTGGTATCTCTGGTGCTGGCTCAGGTGGCAATGGAGGTAAGATCTGCTCTGACACTAGGGCTACTACCGGTGCATCCACTGGATCTGTCTCAGTCCTCTCCGTAGACGATGATAAAGAAGCCATCTAATATACATAAAAAATAATAACACAAAAACAATCAAATCACAATCCTACAACTCATAACTTCTAATCACATAGACAAACAATCCTAACACTCTTACTCTCATCCTATCTCATTTTCCTATCTTATCTTAACCCTAACGTTCTTGTTTTCAAAGGTCAAACCTAAGCTCTGATGCCAACTATAACACCCTCCAAATCCGGGGTATAGATTTGGGGTATTATTAATAACAATTACCTACTATACCTGCACAAGTGGAATATAAATATAATAATTACCCCGAACTATCACTACTCAGGATCTTTTAAGGTCTGAGTTTGAAAACAAGAATCACGCACTACACTTTATTACAAACCCAACTAAATAAAACCTGTCTCAAGAACTATCTTTGATACAAAACTTTATTCTATCTACAGTTTCACTACACAACTTTTATTCAAACTTCACAAGACTTTTATTCAACCTAACATTACTACTTATCCTGCTAACCTGATCTGGCAATTCAAAGCTCTCTTCGGGAATAAGAAGGAACACTCTTGGTATAAGAGGGTCCCGCTGCTTGACTCGCTTCTTAACTATGCGGGTCCTGATGGGTTTCATTCTCTACCTTAACTGTAAAACAATAGGAGTAACAATAAAAAGGGATGAGCCAAAATTGCTCAATAAGCCTGCAAAAATATATATATGGTATAGAGAAAGAGAAATAAGAGAAACAAAAAGCTGCTTGTTGTAACAACCATCTGTATCTGTATCGAATAGTAATTTGCCAATGATGGCGAGTGCCAAATGAACACGACTGGAAACAAGAACCAACATATGCACTATAATCTGCTGATCGGTCAGAATATAGTGCGGATCTATACCCAACTGCATAGACCCAACCAACATAAGGAGTACTCAGGCAACTATGGCCTATTAATTAATGGTCTGGGAAAAACCCAGCCTTTATAGTAACCATCCAGTCCAAGGCTGAGATCCGGAACAATCGGTATGCTATTGATATATCCCAACACCTGGATATACCAGAGTATATGTAGGGTAAAGGAATTGAAATATGAACAGGGAATTCAATAAATTGGGTAAAACAAGAATTGAAATGAAACTGGAACAAGCAATAATAAATGGGTAACAGTTTATATGAACAATGATTATCAAAGAGAATTGATACGATAGAAAAGAAATATAAATCACTATTCTGAATTTAGAATAGGGGAAAAACTTGCCTTGCGCGTACTTAACCTGGTTTAACTCACTGCCTTCTGACCCTAGCTTGCTCTGCCTTGCTAACGCTGAACAAATCATGGAAAGATAGGTGTTTAGATAACTTACTATATACGTGTATCTTGAATTGATATCACGTAACCTTATCAGTCTACCCATGTGTTTCTATCTGACTCGTATATATATATACATACATTTATACAGCACATCTATTCACATAATCACATAAAGCACGTAGCACGTAAAGCACATAATTAATTTTTAGATTTATAATTATTTTTAGAATCAATTCTAGGCTTATACCTGCATTACTAGTCTTATCTGATTTTATTATAATTTTTCGGGATTTATTCGGCTCAATTATACCCCTATTAGGACTTACGAACTATCAATTATCACCAAACCACTCTTTTTCGGAAGATATTATAACTTACAACTATTTTTATTGGATTCGTCTCATTTTTCTGAGTCTAGGGGTCTTCGTTTCACTTGAATCGGACTAATGGTTGAATTGTTATGAATTAAACACTGATGATTCAATTTATTATTCAATATAAATAATTATTACAACCTTTTAAATCCTAAAATAATTTTTAAATAATTATTTAAGAAAAATCAAACTCAAAAATAATTTTTTTTATAATTTTTGGAGTTAAAATGAAGAAGTTATGATTTATTGAAAATCATGTGATTAATTATCGAAATAATTAATCACTTTTTAAATATTTAATAAATAAATAACTAATAAATAATTAATAAATACTTATTTAATAATTTAAAATAATAAATCCCTAATTATTAGGATTAATCACAATTTATTATAATATTTATAACTTATCGATATTTATTCGATTAGATCGCTTATTTACAAATAATCAATCAACTTAATTAACCGATACGCCATTTATCGAATAACTACGAATTATTCAAATTATAGATCACTTAACGATTAATTACTTGTATAACTACGAATTACTCGCAATTCCCGTATAATTATCGAATATTAAATTAATATCGAGACTTATACGATTCGCTAATCAATTAGTTATTAATATCTAATTATACGATACGAATAATTATTACAATATTAATCGAATAACTAGCGCTCGAATAATAATTCTAATTATCGAATCATTATTTGCACTATTAACTAATTATTAGATTATTAATCACATTTCTTAATTATTTCTAATCCTTATTTATTAATTAATTACCTAATTACAAATTAATTATTAATTAATTATCCAATTATTAATTAATTAAATAATTAATAAATAATTACATAAATAATTAAATAATTAAATAAATAAATAAATTCGAATTTATAATTTAATAAAATAATTTAGAAATTAATAATACTATTTTCAGAATTCAAAATTAATTTTTAATTGATTTTTAGAATTAATAAATCTAATTTCTGTTTTTATAAAATAGAATTAAATAATAAAAATTCAGAAATAGAAATCAGAAAAACAGATTGGGGGTTTTTGGATCGAAACCGGGTCGAAACCGGGTTGCAACCGGGTCGTCTTCGACCCGATCGGGTCACGAAGAACACCGGCCACTGCCCAGAATCCGACGCCGTCGGAGATTTTTCCGGCGAGACGAAAACGTTCGATTCCATTCGTTCCTTCTGCGTTTTTGACACACAGCAACACAACGACGCTCCCCTTCTGTTCCTCCTTCGTCCTCGTCGACTACAACAGCCGGAAACCTGAGAAACGCGGCGGCGGCGGCGGAACTCCGGCGAGCTCAAAACGTACACCAACCTCGACGAAACTGGTGCCAATCGACTCACAAAACGACGATCTACACGCTCATAATCATCAAAACATCAAACAACAACCAGAAAATCAAACCCGAGTTCGTGATTAAAAACCCGAAAATATAAACTTTCAGTTCGATCAATCAAACATCAAAAACACTTACATAATCGAAAACTACAGATCATAAGCTTCAAAACGAGTACTTACACTAACGATTTGGACTCCGGAATCACGATGAAAATCAGCTTTGATTCTGTTGCCCTGTTCTTCACCAAACCCTAACCCTAATTCCTTTTCTTTTTCTTTTTATTTTTTTCCTGATTTTTAATTGTAATTAACTGATTTAATTAATAATAATTCAGGTATTTATATTTATGAAGATAATACCCCTAAGTAAAATTAAGGATCTAATTACACTCCTATTAAAAATATTTGGCCCCAATTTTTATAATTTTTGGGTATTATTATTGAATTTTTAAATGTCCAATAAATACAAAATAAATACTAAAAATTCCCAAAAATTGTGAAAAATACAATAATTCAAAGAAAAATGATATATGATAATTTCATGATCATATAAAAATAAAAATATAATTTTTGTGGGATTTTTGGTACCCGAAGGGATCCGGAAAAGTCGTTTTTCGCGAAAAAGGTCAATTGGTAAAACGTCTAGGGGTTCAGAATAGCGATATGGTATAGGGCATTTTTGGCAAAATAGGGCCAATGATTTTGTTTGAAATACGGGCTTTTAAAACATAGTTTTGAGCTGTACAGGTTTTGATATAATATATTGTTAGGTCCCAATTTGTTTGTAGAAGGGGGGGTTGAATGCAAACAATACCGTTTCGTCGAATAAAATGCGGAATAAAATTGTGAAACAAAATTCAAGTTAAATAAAACTTTTATTAAACTTGAAAGGTGTTACAACTACGGTATCGGTTACAAGGGATTAATCTCAAATCAATTATTACAAATTTAGAATAAATTCGACATGAACTTTTTCTATTTTTGTAATTAAAAGATCAAATGCTAAAAGCGATTTGAGATTAAGTTCTAGGGATTTTAATCCGCTAGATTGATATACAAGAACAAGATAAGTAATTCTAGTGGTTTGGATTTAACATTAACAAACTAGAATATTTGATCTTGAATAAGCAGATGAATGATGAAATATTTTCTTTTGTCTTCTGCTGTGTTTTTTTCTTGTTCTGTATTGGTTGCTCTCTTGATTGCTGAATATGTTGGATGATATTCACTTCTGCTTCTTTTGTTTCTTTTTAAGTAAACAGCCGAATGCAAATGAACTGCAATGACAATCCTTTGAACCAGCATGACTTTCGGTATGACAATTGATTGTCATACCGATTGTTACACAAGTACAATTCAGATTGTCTTGCAAAGATTAATAACAGATTTTTTAATCTAATAAAAATTCTAACAAGACAATTAAATGAATTAGCATGACTTTCGGTATGACTATTGATTGTCATACCGATTGTCATATTAATACAATCCAGATTGTCTTGTTTCAATTTAAATAGATTTAAACCAATTAAAATTCTGTAAATCCTTAATATTAATTCTAAATTAATTAATCAATTTAATTCAATTAATCAATAAATTAATCCTTGCAGATATAATTTATTTTCTTAATTAAAATTATATGACTTAATTAATTAATAGAGAATTAATACTAACCTTGAGCAGCAACCATTCTTCTGACAATCTTCTGAAAGTCACTGAGACTTATGAATCAATTCCGTCACTTCAATGCTGACACTCGATGTACTGTCTGGTTCATGAGTGACTAACTTTCGTGACGTTTCTTCATGTCTTGACTCTGTTGTTCTGATTGAATCCTTGTAATAAATGATACCTTGACGAGATCTCTGTCACTTGATTAAATCCACGATCTTGATTTACATCACTGAGGCATGATCAAATTCTTGAACTTCTTCCAGTGAATCTTCAAGTCTGCAGATGAACAATGTTTCTTTATTCTTTGACAGATGTTACTTTGTGAGATCTCTCTGATGCTTGATCCACTATTTACTTATTACATTCTTATTTGAGTTGAGTTAAATACTCGAATAAACGAGTAGGCTATGACATATGCCTTTCAATCTCCCCCTATTTGCTTGTTAGACAATAACAACAAATACCTAGAGGATAACTCAACTAACAAATAAGAAAAAGATATAAACAGTAATGTAAAGTAAATAGCAGAAAAGTTCTGGATTATATTTAACATTTTCCAGATTCCAAATGAAATTTACAAGTGAATACAAGATAGATGTTCCTCTAGCCTGAACATATAACTACATTAGTCTATCTTGATTCATAACGCTCTAATCATATTACATTGAGTTTTGAGCTAATTGACTTTAGTTGTCTTCTCTTCTGACTTCACCTTCTTCTAGATCTTGAAGCAATTCCTTGTCAAAAACACGATCCTTTTCTGAAGTGAAGCTTGCAGGTCTGACTGGTTGAACTCCAACTGTCTTCAACTTATTCTTGAGTTGATTGTACCTTTTAACATTCTTCTCACAATAAGCTTGAATCAAGTCAGCAGCCTGAGTCTTCAACATGGATGAATATCCAGCAGTTCTCAAATGATGTTCCATCCAGACCAGATGCTTAGCTGAGTAGTCTTTAAGAGATTGTACATCTAGCTGACAGATTTGAAGACAATCAGACTTAAAGAATCTCACTTGATGAGGATTGTTGACCACTTGAGGACTAGCCCTGCTGGCAAGCTCTTTAAGCCTTTCCCGAAGAACTTCATTCAACTCTGAGCTTCTTTTCACTTTGTTTAAAAGAACCCAAATCTCTGACAACGAACGATTCTCAAATAGATGAAGTGACACTTTGAATGATCCTTCACTCTGACAATATACAAAAATGCTCATCTCATTTAGGGATCTATCAAAAGCAGCTGTGATCCTTGAGACTTCAGTCTTGATAGCATTCATGTACATGTCATTGTTAGGATTTGAGATTTCCAGCTTGTCAAGAAGATGTAAGAACTGCCTATCATTGTTAGTGCATAGCTGAGGCATATCGAGTACTCTCCTAGCTTCATCCCACTTTCCACCAATCTTCAGTCTGACATCTCTTCTCCTTTCTTGAGCTTTAATGTCATGAAGACGTTGCTTTTGAAGAGTTTCTGTTCTTTGTATGTCTTTTCTCCTATCAATGATCTGTGAGACCTTCTTGAGTTCAGCTTCTTTTCTTTGCATCTCTGACTGCTCTTTCTGAAATTCTTTCTCAAACCTAGGATCCACTGAATCTTCTTCTTCCCAATCTTCAAAATCACTTTCTTCTTCAGCTTCAAATAACCCATCTTTATCTTCCTGAACTGGTTCAGTGGGAATGTCAAAAATATCGAAGTCATCCTGTTCTCCACTGTAGTAGGCATCATCAGCCTTTCCTTTATCTCCAGCCGAAGTATCTTTTTCTTTCCCTTTGGAACTACTCCCTTTCTTCTCCCCCTTAGTTGAGGGATCCTGTACTGACTTTCCTTTGAAACCTCCACCACTTCCAGAGCCTGATCCTCCACCAGACGGTCCTTCAAAATAAGCTCTTTGTTCTTCATTAGGGCAATGAGAATTCTTGATCATGTAATATAAGTGCTTCATGCCTTCATTTAGATGTTCCATGCCCGTCTCTATCTTTAGAAATCTTGAGTTGTCCAGTGAATGATTCATCTCAACGAGGTCTTCAAGAGAAGTCATTCTTCTATGTAGGGAGCAGAAGTTGGATATGTCATCAGCTGATAAATTTGGAGTGTCCTGAATAGAATTGAGCTTTGGTATTACAGTAGTCTTTAAATCTGAGATGTCATTCCTTATGATTGCAAGCTGATTGTCGATAGAGGTGGAAGAAGAAGACCGTTCAACCACCTGTGCTTTGAATGCTTGAGCTTCAGCTTGACTTTTAGCAAGTTCTTCTTTCAGGGCTGCAATCTGAGCTAACAGGTTGATAGTATCAGTGTCTGTGTGTGCTCTCACCTGAAGTTCACTCGTATTTGGTTCACTCATCTCACGTGCATGTGTTTCTCTCAATATGATTGCTCGTGAGGAGTCTTCCAATTGCTGTTCTTGTGTACCTGCATTAAAAATCACCCTAGCCTCTTCAAGAGAGGTCAGTGGTGGTGCAATGGGAATTCGCGAGTCCCGATCCTCAGTCAATGCTATCAAATCTTTTGGAATAGATGTCTGAATTGCTTCAGGGATAGATTGACCGAGTTGCCCTCCACTTTCTCCAGATAAATCTGCGAGTGGAGAATCCCATAAGGGAGCCAGAGTTGTTGGATCTGGGAGGGGAGAAAATGACTCTATTAAAGATGGCGGAGAGTCAGATTTTCCCTCTGAAGCATGTGACTGCTCTTCTGCCGTAACTATGGCAGGCACTGTAACCGACTCTACGTGCACTCCTCGCTGGGTGTCCTGAGTATTATCTGGGGAAGTGTATCGTTCCATTGTGAGTAATGGAATTGTGCTTGACTCAGTACAAGATGCCATGGCCCGATGGCGAATTTCAATAGATGCATCCTATTGAGAGAATGCCTCTAGTAACTGTTCATTGGCCATTTCAAAGTCCATGTCCTGTTGGGAGGATAAGGATAAGCTATCAGATGCCTCAGAATAGGTTTTTCTTTTCTTAGGAGGAGGCAGAGCTGAGGGTTCACTCATATTTGACATTGTACTACTTCCTAATAATCTTTTGGGTAACATTTTAGACAGTGGGGGAGAGGGTGAGATAGAATGAGACTCTGTGTTTGGCTCTATGACCTGGGATTGAAGCTGTGGTTCTACAACTTCATGGTCAGCCCTATCAACCACTGAGGGTCTGTTAACAGAAGTAGGAAGAGAGTGAGAGAGAGTGTGAGGAGTTACTACCTGTAATGGAAGAGCCTGGGTGGCTTGAACCACTGGAGGTTGAGGTTGCTGTTCATGGCCGGGAAGATTAAAAATAGGCAAGGGAATATAATTGGTCATGAAAGCAGATACAAGTACTGGTACTTGCATAAATTTGAAGGTTGTGTCTTGGCGAGTGTAAATCTTTTTGCTAACTGGTGGGGGTTCGGTTACAGCAGAGTTAGCAAAAAGTGCTTTGTGTTCAGGGGTGAGTAGATGATCTGCTATGAGCATAAGAAAACGAGCATAGTAACATGATACCCTACGATTTGTAGAATGATCACGTAAAGCAGAAGTTAGACGTCTCAAGAGAATGGGAAAAAGTAGTTTGCCAAAATTGATCCTTTGATTGAAAACAACCGCAAGACCAATATACTGCAGGGTGGAAGTGATGTTATGAAAATTGGATTTTGTGCAGTTGGCAAACACTTTGGAAAGTGTATCGAAGAAAATATCCCATTCAGACACCAAATTTGATTTAGAAAGTTTGGTTAAATTGATCACCCCCTGATAGTGAATAGCATTGAAAAAATTTGTGATATCATTTTCAGAGGGTAAATTACAGAAATTGTCAAGTGGAAAATTTAGCGCACGATTAACGACTGTTTCATCAACTACATACTGTGTGTTTGCCACGGTGAATGAAAAAGATTTTGAATCATCGGCCACAGTAGAGGTTGTGCAAATCAGTCTAAGAAGATCGATATTTAAAATCACATTTGATTTAATAGCAGAGCTAACAATCGAATGGTCATTTAAAAATCTAATCCAAGGCTTAAATTTTTTAACATCACATTTTTCCGGATTGAAATAACCAACTAGATTATGCGCGACAATTTGGAAATTGAGAGCCATTTTAAAATAATAATAAGACACAAGCTTTTCAGAATTTTAAGAATAATATTAAGAAAATTCGAATTAATTAAATTAATTTAATAATTCGAATTAAATTAATTATAATCGAAAAATTTAGACAGAAATGTATCTCGTTAAAATTCTTAAATCACTAACACAGTTTTGACACACCAAAAGACACAAATAAGAAATTAAAATTAAAAAGGAATTGAAGGGGCAAACTGAATTTACAGAAAATTCAACAGCACTTGTTTATGTATATACTTATATGTATATATCACTAAAGTGATGATTAAGTTTGCTGAGTAAAAACTCGAGCAAGGAAATAACCAGATTGATTGTTTGGTTCGAAGAGAGAGAAGAGAGAAAATTGAAGAGAGAAACTGTTCAATTTTTTGAAATGAAGTGAACTGATGAAATGGTTTAAAAACAATACACCAAACGCCTTTATATAACAGCTGGTATGACAATCAGGGATTGTCATACCGATTGTCATACCAGGCAAAAAGAAGGAAATGAAATACACGAATAAGTATTAAAATTATAACTGGTATGACAATCTGATAGTCATACCGATTGTCATACCAGGCAAAATAAAATAAAATAGATATATATATATAGTTTTATACTGGCAAGACAATCTACCAATTGTTAGGTCCCAATTTGTTTGTAGAAGGGGGGGTTGAATGCAAACAATACCGTTTCGTCGAATAAAATGCGGAATAAAATTGTGAAACAAAATTCAAGTTAAATAAAACTTTTATTAAACTTGAAAGGTGTTACAACTACGGTATCGGTTACAAGGGATTAATCTCAAATCAATTATTACAAATTTAGAATAAATTCGACATGAACTTTTTCTATTTTTGTAATTAAAAGATCAAATGCTAAAAGCGATTTGAGATTAAGTTCTAGGGATTTTAATCCGCTAGATTGATATACAAGAACAAGATAAGTAATTCTAGTGGTTTGGATTTAACATTAACAAACTAGAATATTTGATCTTGAATAAGCAGATGAATGATGAAATATTTTCTTTTGTCTTCTGCTGTGTTTTTTTCTTGTTCTGTATTGGTTGCTCTCTTGATTGCTGAATATGTTGGATGATATTCACTTCTGCTTCTTTTGTTTCTTTTTAAGTAAACAGCCGAATGCAAATGAACTGCAATGACAATCCTTTGAACCAGCATGACTTTCGGTATGACAATTGATTGTCATACCGATTGTTACACAAGTACAATTCAGATTGTCTTGCAAAGATTAATAACAGATTTTTTAATCTAATAAAAATTCTAACAAGACAATTAAATGAATTAGCATGACTTTCGGTATGACTATTGATTGTCATACCGATTGTCATATTAATACAATCCAGATTGTCTTGTTTCAATTTAAATAGATTTAAACCAATTAAAATTCTGTAAATCCTTAATATTAATTCTAAATTAATTAATCAATTTAATTCAATTAATCAATAAATTAATCCTTGCAGATATAATTTATTTTCTTAATTAAAATTATATGACTTAATTAATTAATAGAGAATTAATACTAACCCTGAGCAGCAACCATTCTTCTGACAATCTTCTGAAAGTCACTGAGACTTATGAATCAATTCCGTCACTTCAATGCTGACACTCGATGTACTGTCTGGTTCATGAGTGACTAACTTTCGTGACGTTTCTTCATGTCTTGACTCTGTTGTTCTGATTGAATCCTTGTAATAAATGATACCTTGACGAGATCTCTGTCACTTGATTAAATCCACGATCTTGATTTACATCACTGAGGCATGATCAAATTCTTGAACTTCTTCCAGTGAATCTTCAAGTCTGCAGATGAACAATGTTTCTTTATTCTTTGACAGATGTTACTTTGTGAGATCTCTCTGATGCTTGATCCACTATTTACTTATTACATTCTTATTTGAGTTGAGTTAAATACTCGAATAAACGAGTAGGCTATGACATATGCCTTTCATATATATAACTGACGATAAAACGTTCAATAAATATCCAAAACACGTTTGGATCAAAACAGCCAACACATAACACATAGCAGTTAGGGTTTAACAACTTACAGATTTAATCACATCATAATACACATAATTTATCATTATTATAATATAATACCAGCGTAATTTCTCGGTCGTTACAACTCAGTCTTATGAGTAAGCCGCGTTAAAGGGGCTACTATCTTTACGAACTTGAACGAACCATTGGTAGTGATCGACCAATCCTACCTCTGGTAGTTTCCCAAACCATGGTTATCAATTCCTCAGTGGTCCTTTATTCATTCTTGTCAGGATCCCCCATGGGATCCTCCTCAGCAACAATCCCTTCTAGGACAACATCCTCAACCGCTACATCCTCAATATGAACATCATCCGGTCCCTCGTTAGGACACTCTATCGGATCCACAATCTGATCTCCAATACCTAATAAAATATCATCGCGTTGTTGCTCCTCAACCTCAGGGTTCGGAGTCCCGCTACCATATACGATAACGAACTACGCCTCTATCACGATATTTATAAGGGTTCCCCTAAGGGTTTTAACTGTCAGTACTACGTTAGGTAGTCCGACTATGAAATTGGCAAGAGTTCTTATTTATCTTAGTGAACTTATTATTTTAACGTCACTTCATCTCTGAGGTTTATAACGCTTGGCTCTGATACCATTTCTGTAACACCCCCAGATCCGGGGTCAGGGATCCGGGTCGTCACGGTCTTTCTTTCCACAATATCACTTCACTTAATTAACAATAAATAACCTCATGCTGTGACCCCACACTAACACACACCACAACCCGTTATAGTCTCAGAGATGAAATTGAAATAAGTACAAGTCTTTGAATCCACAATTTAAAAGTTATTACAACCCAAAATGATTACTTGATAAGTTTACAATTAATTGCCATTATCTGCCACAAGTTATAATTATACATAATTGATTCCCAATAGTAGAAGGTCTGATCTACTGATAGATCTACCTCTGCAGCTATAGCAGCTATGATCTCAACGGGAAGGCGCGGGGCGCTTCCCACGCTCTTGCGCTGGGTCTGCTGGAGTCTGGCCATCTTTCCTAACTGTTGTTGTGTGATGAAGAAATAAAGCAAGAGTGAGCATTACAACTCGCAAGATAATATATAGTGTAAACAATAATGCAAGTGTCTAAATGGATAACTTGCTGGAAACCTTTATCAGGTGTAAGATAAGTACTTACTGGATATAAGCAAAAACAAGGGATGAAGTTACCAAATACTTCACTATACTTATATCATTTATAAAGCTATTTGAACTACCACTGTTCAAAGTATTATAGGGTTCAAAAGGTCATCCCATAGATGAGACCACAAGTTAAGACTTGAATAGATTCAATCTTTGAAATATTATTGAATGAAATAAAGTTACGAGATACTTTATTTAGTCCCGATATATATATCCACATATATATCTCTTAAACATTTCCTGGAACCTCTGTTATGTAAAGTATGAACAGAGTTTGTAACATCCAATGAATTTTGGAAAGGAAAAGAATTTTGGCATAAACCCGATATCTTGCTGATCAGGCAAAGATACCAATAAGTAACCTTTTCTACTAGTAGATGGATGAATCCCCCATCGGTCATCACCCTGGCCACATAAGGACCTTGTGCTGGACCGCCACCCGGCCTCTTACGCGTTGATGGACTACCACCCAGCCACTTACACTTTGATAGATCGTACCCCGGCCTGTCGCTTATGCCGACTCAATTAGATGGACTTACTTCCCGAACGTTGGGCAAGTAATCAAATTGTTTTCTCAAAACAGCAGCCACGTTACGAATGTAAAATACACCACAGAGCCGGATCCCCCAGATTTTGAGCGAGTATTTAAATCCCCTTCGAAAAGAGGATCTTAAATATAAAAGAATGAGTTTTGGGATCTGCCCTAACTTTTAGAAATCATTTTGAAGACTCGAAAACATTTTTAAGAATGTTTGGAGTACTGCTGATTTATTAAAATAAATCAGTCCCGATATATTAGAAATATATGAATATTATTATTTAAATAATATTCTCATAAAGATAATCCTTATAAAAATAATCAAAGTAGAAGTTTTAAAACTCATACTTGAAATGGATATTAAATAACCAAAGATATACTTATATGAAAGTACTATCTTTATTCGAATAATCGAAAATAAGTTTGATTATCGATACCTCGAATGAATATTATAAATAATATTCATTAAATAAAATAAACGGAGTCATACATCCTCAAATGAATATTCAAATAATAATCATTAAATAGAATAAACAGAGTCATAAGTCCTCGAATGAATATTCAAATAATATTCATTAAATAAAACAAAGTTATCGAATAAACCTTATTCGATCAATAGTTTTGAAAACTATATCCATATATATATAAATATATATATAATATACTCGGGAACATCGACTCCCGGTTTAGAAATATGTTCACCTTGGGGTCCCCTTTACTAAGAGTATATGCAAATTACAGCTTATCTCTAGTATGGGTATTATCAACTGAATCAACAGATATATGTATAAGGATTACGAACCAAGCATGCATATATACCATATCAAATGCTACAATATATCGCAAGACTTTGCTAATAACAAATATGCATTTATCACAAGACAATGCATATACATATATGCATCACAACAACAGTATAGCGGGTAGAAAACTTGCCAGAGCGACTGGGGGTTACAAATGGCTTGGGACGAGTCTGGTAACCTATAAACAACATATAAGTTGGAATTAAACCAAAGTCACTTATAAATCTTTACTTTAACCAATTTAGACTCTAACGCTCACTTTGCGCTTAACGATTCACTTAAGTCGCTCGAGTACCCTCGGCTCCACCATTTTTAATAAATTAACCATTACGAGTTTTAAGGCGATTCTTTCGCGAGTGTCTTAACAACTTCCTATTACACTTTACATAAATGTTTCATACTTAAATTAGTCTTTTAAGGTCTTTAACCTATGTTTCAAAGTAAGGCGAGGGGTAATGGTTCGTTCGCGAAACGTCGTTACTTAAAACGGCCGTTTCTCCTAAACCGTACATCGGAATCAAACGAACCACATATCAAAACGAAGCTCGTAACATGAACTATCTAATCATGGCAGTGCTCAAAACCTAGAAGGGAGTTCTCGGGTCCTAATGTTAAGAACAAAACAGCCTAAAGTAAATCGGATATTACGACGGCTATGTTTACGCGATTTCCCAAATTTAAAACACTCCAATTCAACCCACAATCACAACCCAATCAAAACTCCATCCATACTACATCATAACAGCCCCAACAACTCAACATTAACAATTTATACTTATTCTTAAACTTGAATTTAACTACACTTAAGTTCATTAATCAATAATCCAAGAACTACCACTCCAAAAACTTCACAAAATCAACTAATCTCTACATTTACAACTAGAAAACCTCTCATGAATTATAAAAACAAAACTAAACCTAATTACTCAAATAAAGTTAGGGTTTGGAGGGGTTATACCTTCCTTGGAGAGTGGAAAATTAAGAGAATGGCTTGGAATCACCCTGAAAGTCCTTATCCAAGCTTAATCTAAACAAAACTTCAAGAACAAAAAATTTAGTTCTTGAAAAACACTATTCACCATTTCTTCCATGATTTTTAGGAAGATATTGTGAATGATTTAGGAGCTCAAACTTATAGGATATCCATAACTATGCATAAGGAGTCTTGGATAATTACCTTGTGATTTAACAAAGCTTGGAACTAGGATTTTGATTTTTCTTTCTTTGGAAAAGAAGAAAAGCCGAGAGCAAGATGAAGAAAATGAAATGATCTTTGTGTTTTGGGTGAAATGATTGTTGGTTGGTTGTTTTTAGCTTGATTTTGGTTAATTACCTTTTTAACCATGAACTTTGTGTGGTTTTAAATCAACCACACCTCCTTCCCCCTTATGTCATGCTTATGTCACCTTGTTATGTCATCATCCCTTACTTGCCCTCTTCTTATTGGTTTGATGAACTCATCATCCCTGACCTCCTTGATTAACTCCTAATTGTTTGCCTAATGGCCGCTGATCTGTTATACGGTTCGCTTATCTTTCGTTCTCGTTTCTCGTTTGAGGGATCATACCCGGGATCTTATTACTTAGGTTCCCTTAACCTTTCTCAATACATGATATTCCTTTTTATGATCCTCTATTAAAATCCTTGAATTTAAATCCTTTTTATCCTGTTACCTTATACTCAATTCTTTCGATATGTGGTGGATTTCCGGGAAAAATCAAAGTGTTCGGATTTGGATTCTGACGATCATTACATACACTTATATATCATATAGAGTACCAATAAAATCTCAGAATATTCATATAAGAACCCCTACATAGTGTGGCATGAAAAGTTTTCTTGTTCAGAAATATCAGCAAAAACACTATTCATAAGGGTTACAAAAAGTTCAAAATTTTGGGGTTATTACAGTCTCCCCTCCTTAAAAGGATTCCGTCCCGGAATCAAATAGAAAACAAATGGGGGTACTTTTCTAGCATTGCGCTCTCTAGTTCCCAAGTTGATTCTTCCATATTATGATTCTGCCATAGCACTCTGACTAGCTTGATCACTTTGTTCCGAAGCACATGCTCCTTCTTATCCATAATCTTTACTGGTTTCTCCACGTAAGTCAGATCTGGTTGCATATCCACCTGCTCGTACTCCACTATGTGTCTGGCATCCCGATGATACTTCCTTAGCATTGACACATGGAACACATTATGAACTTGTTATAGGTTTGGGGGTAAGGCTAGCTCGTAAGCCAACTTCCCAATCCGTCTTAGTATCTCAAAAGGTCCAATGTATCTTGGACTTAGTTTCCCTTTCTTTTCGAACCTCATTAATCCCTTCCAAGGGAATACCTATAACAGCACTAGGTCCCCTACTTCCTATTCTTTGTCCTTTCGCGTTAAATCAACATACTTCTTATGTCCATCTTGGGCTACTACCAGCCGTCCTCTGATTAGATCTATTATATCCTTGGTCCTTTGGACTACTGCGGGTCCGAGCATCTTGCGCTCTACAACTTCATCCTAACATAAGGGAGATCGACATTGTCTTCCCTCAAGGATCTCATAAGGCGATATCTCGATACTGACATACGATCTATTATCGTAAGAAAACTCAATCCGCGTTAAGTGATCATTCCAAATTCTTTCAAGTCTATTGCACAGACCCTCATCATAGCTTCTAGCATTATAGCTTTTACTTCTCAATACCCACTCTTTTCCCGTTCATAATATAATACTGGTTATACTTTTGCTCGTTAGCGTTCTATAACCTTTTAATAACCACGTCAACCTTAGTATCACGAACGCGTTAGATTCGGAATACTACCGCATTGATACTACTTCCTTTTGCTGCTTCCATCTTTGAAAGCTTGATCCATCGTATAGAAGTAAAAGATTTTATTGAGAGATCACTATGATCATGAATACTTGTTCTATTACATAGTTAGTACAGAAGGTGGCCAGCCTTTAGTACTTGATAACCAATTAAACAACACGTGGTATCCTACTAGGCTTCTATCACACAGATAGATAGTCATTCGGAAATACCTCGCCTTCTGGAAGGGTTGTTCTTCTCAGCTTATACAAAATGAAAAGGAGAGAGAAGAATGAATTGAAGAGAATTGTATATATATAAAATATACTGCCACAAAATATCTGGCTTGGAATCTACCTCTGAACTATAGAGGTTTGTCATAGGAGAACAAAACATATGTGTATATAAATCAACATCAAGTATAATAGCATCGCATTTCACCTGCCTAAATATTTTTGCTATTCTGTCCATTATTCTATGGACCCATGCTCTTGCTCGAGCTTATACACAATCACCTTTGAAACTCCCTCGACATCGAGAATCGAATCTGGGATTTCATTCTAGACATCATCATTACTAGAATTCTATGCTTGCACTGCAACCATCCTCGTATAGTAATACGACTCTCTATTGATAAGAAGGAATAAGTATTCAATAGGTAAATAATTGACTTAATTAGTCTACTAATGATAACTTATACATCACCACAACCCGATTAGTGGTACCCAATCTCAAAATCCATTACACTACAACTCTCACGGTTGTAATCGGCTCATTATTCAAAGAATCGTTGTTGCATTACTAGGGTCCACCACTGACCTACTGTCGTCATTCGTTTTCCTTGGAATATTAATAGCTAACCATACGGAGTCCATACCTGTCGTATCAAATTCTTCTAAGGAGTTAACATAATCACCATTCATAATTCATGAAGAACACTCCAGATCCTGACGTACTTTCATGATATGAAGCAGATAAAATTGCAGAAGAGTTTTAATAAAAGCAACGATAGCAGGTTAATACCATTCTTAATCATATGTCTTTATCAGGAGACATGAAGCTCAAAGGTTCATTTAGTCCTTTCGTAACATGGTCCTGGCTTATCTCAAGATATGTCCTTATAAGATAGATAGCCCGCTCACGGCGATTACATAAATTAAATCTTTACCAAACTACTATCACGGTTGAGTATTGCACAGTCATCAGAAGGAATGTCAATCTTCCAAACCATAATACAACCTTTACGGCTTCAACCATCATCACTGTATTCCTTTGGCACGAGCGCCTATGATTTCCCTCTTACACTTAAAGTGCCGGCCACCTCTTTGGCCTTTCCTGATAGTAAAATTTCCTTACAATCAATGTCATTTGAACGATCTCCAACTAAATTTTCTACCTCATTTCCAATCACTGCTTGTGTGAAGATGTTTTCCTTAAAATCTGATGAGTAAAAAAAATCACCATTTTTCCATAAGTTATTGCCTCAGTCTTTAGAGGTTACTCATTGTCACGACTGACTCTCGATCATACTTAGGACATCTTTTATCTTAGGTCCTAATTGTCTTGAACAATTTCGACCTTTACTGGTTCGATCCATACTTTCTCGTGGTTTAACACGTGCCCCATTTGGCATTATTATAATTACGTCACTTTTCCTTTATCAAAATTTCTATTCTTGAGAACTTTGAATATTACCTTTTTCCTTGTAAAACCTCTAAGGTTATCCTTAAATTCTTCATCCGGTACTCCCTAGGTACAGGGCATATCAAGATACCATTTACTAATACTAGAACCATTGTTTAAGTACTTCTAAAAAATTTCTCTACTGATCTTTAAAGGTTGTTGTTACCTTAGTCCTTCGTTCCATACTACCCAACTCATAATGTCCCTATTAAGGGTGAAATGCCAACCTTTATGTATTCCTCTATGGTTCATCTCAAGGTATCGAGGTTCCATCCTTAATTCCACCTTTTTTAAAAAGGTACTTGCATCCTTCCATAGATAAATCAATTTATGTATCCCTGATAAGGGTGTCTTATTCAATCATTCCCATCTCGATAGTATATGCCTAATTTCAAAATAACATCTGAATTCAAAATGAGGTCAATCAATATGGCCTCCAAAAGATAACAATGGTTATCTACTTCTCTTTCCTGATTTGGTAATGATCACATGGATGTTCTGAAAGATACTGGTCGTGTTTAATGTGAATTTACTTTTGTTGTTTATCTCAACAGTCATCTCAATGTTAGGATATCTTTCATACATGGCGTCTCCCTTTCTGGATATCATGCACCCGGTCTTACACTTCACATTCTTGAAGGTCACTTCCTTCATCCAAGTTTCCTAATTTCTTACTATCTTGTATCCTCAGTCCATCCGTGTTTCCTTATTAATCAATCGATCTATCTCAAATTTTCATCGAATACTGTCAACTTCAAGGGAATTAACTATATGTATTGCTTACGCCTTCAAACCTTGAATTTATCTCATGATCAGTCACCATCGCGCTGATGATGACACACTTCTCTATATTTATTGCAAGGGTTTCTTAGGGTTTCCCATACCTAACTCCCTTATCACTTCTCAACTCTATTTCCTTTATATCCCTTTATACTCCTTCCCTTCTCAGTCTTTTATTTTCGTTTCCATTACAACCATTACATGAACTAACACAACATAAGCATTGATTTCAAACATCCCGTCATTCTGGGATTCTAGTCCTCAGAACAAATCTTGACAACTTTTACAATCTTAGATTCATAATTTATCATACTGGTCCGCCTTTGTTTCGGCTCTAAAGCTTTTACACTATCTCCATAACCTTGGGAATTACTTTCCTGAAAACAATTCACTGAACTTTAATCAGTTTATTCTAACCTCTGGCTATGTGCCTTTTTTGGTCTTTCACCAGCGGGTGGCCTCTCTCTTAGGAGGGTAAGTGACAAAAACAGTCTTTTGTGATTCGTCCATCATTTAGAATCTCAAATGATTCCTATATTTCCTTTAGCCAGGATCTCACCTATACTAGGATCGCTTGTTCCTTGGAACTCTGAGAGCTTAGCGACTTAAAGGTCCTGAAAGAATTTTCCACCGCACTGTCTCCTCAGGGTGGTGGTTGGGGATAATAGTCTAAGTTCTCTTTAGACAGGTCCATGAATTGCCGTATAAGAGTACCGTCTCGGGTCTCCTTTCCTTACTCGACTTTCTATTTCCTTAGTATGAAATGTTTTATCCTTCTCCCATACTTGGGGTTATCTTATATGTTAAAATCCTTGTTTTCCACTTCATTATGTTATGGGCTCCTTCTTTCTTAATGGCAACCTCCCTGACTATCACATTCGGGGTTTGCCCTAAATCTTATTCCTCGAGCTATGGATTTCATCTATGATCCAGTCCTTAAGCTCTTAAACATTTGGAACCCAAATTTTGTAGGAATACCTCGTTATTCCCTTATCATCTTTCTTGGTATTAATCTCTTCTCCAGTCATTGACTCTCTGCCTTCATTCATCACTTTTTCTTGGCACAATATGATCTTTTTCGATAATTCGGGCTGTATTGCAATCTCAAACAGTGTTTCGGTACCGGCTCCGGTTACCTTCACTTCTATTTCCATTTTCTCAAAATCTATTATCAACTCTCCCAAAGACATTTTCATTTTGAGTCTCTCATTTATACTAAGGGCATTAGACACCATTTTGGCTTTCCCTGGATGATAAAGAATCTCATAATCGTAATCCTAGATTAGCTCTAACCACCTCCTTGGGCGCATGTTGAGCTCTTTCTGCGTGAAAATGCACTAGAGCACTTATGCCTTGTGTAAATCTCGCACTTATGTCCATACAAGTAGTGCCTCCAATCTTTTGGGCAAAACTATTGCCACAAGCCCAAGCTCATGGGTGGGGATATCGAATTTCACATTCCCTTAATTGTCTTGACGCGTACGCGATTACCTTGTTGTGCTTTATAAGAAGCACCCTAATTCCTTATGCGAAGCGTCACTACAAATCACAAAATCTCCTTTTCCATCCGGAAACGCCAATATAGGAGCCGTCACCAACCTTTGCTTCAATTCTTGAAAGCTGTTCTCGCATTTCTCTATCCATTCGAACTACTCAGTATTATGAGTAAGCCGCGTTAAATGGGCTACTACCTTTACGAACTTGAACGAACCTCCGGTAGTGACCGACCAATCCTACCTCTGGTAGTTTCCCAAACCATGGTTATCAATTCCTCAGTGGTCCTTTATTCATTCTTGTCAGGATCCCCCACGGGATCCTCCTCAGCAACAATCCCTTCTAGGACAACATCCTCAACCGCTACATCCTCAATATGAACATCATCCGGTCCCTCATTAGGACGCTCTATCGGATCCATAATCTGATCTCCAATACCTAATAAAATATCATTGCGTTGTTGCTCCTCAACCTCAGGGTTCGGAGTCCCGCTACCATATACGATAACGAACTACGCCTCTATCACGATATTTATAAGGGTTCCCCTAAGGGTTTTAACTGTCAGTACTACGTTAGGTAGTCCGACTATGAAATTGGCAAGAGTTCTTATTTATCTTAGTGAACTTATTATTTTAACGTCACTTCATCTCTGAGGTTTATAACGCTTGGCTCTGATACCATTTCTGTAACACCCCCAGATCCGGGGTCAGGGATCCGGGTCGTCACGGACTTTCTTTCCACAATATCACTTCACTTAATTAACAATAAATAACCTCATGTTGTGACCCCACACTAACACACACCACAACCCGTTATAGTCTCAGAGATGAAATTGAAATAAGTACAAGTCTTTGAATCCACAATTTAAAAGTTATTACAACCCAAAATGATTACGTGATAAGTTTACAATTAATTGCCATTATCTGTCACAAGTTATAATTATACATAATTGATTCCCAAAAGTAGAGGTCTGATCTACAGATAGATCTACCTCTGCAGCTATAGCAGCTATGATCTCAACGGGAAGGCGCAGGGCGCTTCCCACGCTCTTGCGCTGGGTCTGCTGGAGTCTGGCCATCTTTCATAACTGTTGTTGTGTGATGAAGAAATAAAGCAAGAGTGAGCATTACAACTCGCAAGATAATATATAGTGTAAATAATAACGCAAGTATCTAAATGGATAACTTGTTGGAAACCTTTATCAGGTGTAAGATAAGTACTTACCGGATATAAGCAAAAACAAGGGATGAAGTTACCAAATATTTCACTATACTTATATCATTTATAAAGCTATTTAAACTACCACTGTTCAAAGTATTATAGGGTTCAAAAGGTCATCCCATAGATGAGACCACAAGTTAAGACTTGAATAGATTCAATCTTTGAAATATTATTGAATGAAATAAAGTTACGAGATACTTTATTTAGTCCCGATATATATATCCACATATATATCTCTTAAACATTTCCTGGAACCTCTGTTATGTAAAGTATGAACAGAGTTTGTAACATCCAATGAATTTTGGAAAGGAAAAGAATTTTGGCATAAACCCGATATCTTGCTGATCAGGCAAAGATACCAATAAGTAACCTTTTCTACTAGTAGATGGATGAATCCCCCACCGGTCATCACCCTGGCCACATAAGGACCTTGTGCTGGACCGCCACCCGGCCTCTTACGCGTTGATGGACTGCCACCCAGCCACTTACACTTTGATAGACCGTACCCCGGCCTGTCGCTTATGCCGACTCAATTAGATGGACTTACTTCCCGAACGTTGGGCAAGTAATCAAATTGTTTTCTCAAAATAGCAACCACATTGCGAATGTAAAATACACCACAGAGCCGGATCCCCCAGGTTTTGAGCGAGTATTTAAATCCCCTTCGAAAAGATGATCTTAAATATAAAAGAATGAGTTTTGGGATCCGCCCTAACTTTTAGAAATCATTTTGAAGACTCGAAAACATTTTTAAGAATGTTTGGAGTACTGCTGATTTATTAAAATAAATCAGTCCCGATATATTAGAAATATCTGAATATTATTATTTAAATAATATTCTCATAAAGATAATCCTTATAAAAATAATCGAAGTAGAAGTTTTAAAACTCATACTTGAAATGGATATTAAATAACCAAAGATATACTTATATGAAAGTACTATCTTTATTCGAATAATCGAAAATAAGTTTGATTATCGAAACATTATTTTTTAATAAAATAAAGGATATTATTAAATAATAAGCGGAGTCTTAATACCTCGAATGAATATTATAAATAATATTCATTAAATAAAATAAACGGAATCATACATCCTCAAATGAATATTCAAATAATAATCATTAAATAGAATAAACAGAGTCATAAGTCCTCGAATTAATATTCAAATAATATTCATTAAATAAAATAAAGTTATCGAATAAACCTTATTCAATCAATAGTTTTGAAAACTATATCCATATATATATAAATATATATATATAATATACTCGGGAACATCGACTCCCGGTTTAGAAATATGTTCACCTTGGGGTCCCCTTTACTAAGGGTATATGCAAATTACAGCTTATCTCTAGCATGGGTATTATCAACTGAATCAAAAGATATATGTATCAAGATTACGAACCAAGCATGCATATATACCATATCACATGCTACAATATATCGCAAGACTTTGCTAATAACAAATATGCATTTATCACAAGACAATGCATATACATATATACATCACAACAACAATATAACGGGTAGAAAACTTGCCTGAGCGACTGGGGGTTACAAATGGCTTGGGACGAGTCTGGTAACCTATAAACAACATATAAGTTGGAATTAAACCAAAGTCACTTATAAATCTATACTTTAACCAATTTAGACTCTAACGCTCGCTTTGCGCTTAACGATTCACTTAAGTCGCTCGAGTACCCTCGGCTCCACCATTTTTAATAAATTAACCATTAAGAGTTTTAAGGCGATTCTTTCGCGAGTGTCTTACCAACTGCCTATTACACTTTACATAAATGTTTCATACTCCAATTAGTCATTTAAGGTCTTTAACCTATGTTTCAAAGTAAGGCGAGGGGTAATGGTTCGTTCGCGAAACGTCGTTACTTAAAACGGCCGTTTCTCCTAAACCGTACATCGGAATCAAACGAACCACATATCAAAACGAAGCTCGTAAAATGAAATATCTAATCATGGCAATGGTAAAAACCTAGCAGGGAGTTCTAGGGTCCTAATATTAAGAACAAAACAGCCTAAAGTAAATCGGACATTACGACGGCTATGTTTACGGGATTTCCCAAATTTAAAACACTCCAATTCAACCCACAATCTATCCACAATCACAACCCAATCAAAACTCCATCCATACTACATCATAACAGCCCCAACAACTCAACATTAACAATTTATACTTATTCTTAAACTTGAATTTAACTACACTTAAGTTTATTAATCAACAATCCAAGAACTACCACTCCAAAAAATTCACAAAATCAACTAATCTCTACATTTACAACTAGCAAACCTCTCATGAATTATAACAACAAAACTAAACCTAATTACTCAAATAAAGTTAGGGTTTGGAGGGGTTATACCTTCCTTGGAGAGTGGAAAATCAAGAGAATGGCGTGGAATCACCCTTAAAGTCCTTATCCAAGCTTAATCTAAACAAAACTTCAAGAACAAAAAATTTAGTTCTTGAAAAACACTATTCACCATTTCTTCCATGATATTTAGGAAGAGACTGTGAATGATTTAGGAGCTCAAACTTATAGGATATCCATAACTATGCATAAGGAGTCTTGGATAATTACCTTGTGATTTAACAAAGCTTGGAACTAGGATTTTGATTTTTCTTTCTTTGGAAAAGAAGAAAAGCCGAGAGCAAGATGAAGAAAATGAAATGATCTTTGTGTTTTGGGTGAAATGATTGTTGGTTGGTTGTTTTTAGCTTGATTTTGGTTAATTACCTTTTTAACCATGAACTTTGTGTGGTTTTAAATCAACCACACCTCCTTCCCCCTTATGTCATGCTTATGTCACCTTGTTATGTCATCATCCCTTACTTGCCCTCTTCTTATTGGTTTGATGACCTCATCATCCCTGACCTCCTTGATTAACTCCTAATTGTTTGCCTAATGACCGCTGATCTTTTATACGGTTCGCTTATCTTTCGTTCTCGTTTCTCGTTTGAGGGATCATACCCGGGATCTTATTACTTAGGTTCCCTTAATCTTTCTCAATACATTATATTCCTTTTTATGATCCTCTATTAAAATCCTTGAATTTAAATCCTTTTTATCCTGTTACCTTATACTCAATTCTTTCGATATCTGGTGGATTTCCGGGAAAAATCAAAGTGTTCGGATTTGGATTCTGACGATCTTTACATACACTTATATATCATATAGAGTACCAATAAAATCTCAGAATATCCATATAAGAACCCCTACATAGTGTGGCATGAAAAGTTTTCTTGTTCAGAAATATCAGCAAAAACACTGTTCATAAGGGTTACAAAAAGTTCAAAATTTTGGGGTTATTACAGTCTCCCCTCCTTAAAAGGATTCCGTCCCGGAATCAAATAGAAAACAAATGGGGGTACTTTTCTAGCATTGCGCTCTCTAGTTCCCAAGTTGATTCTTCCATATTATGATTCTGCCATAGCACTCTGACTAGCTTGATCACTTTGTTCCGAAGCACCTGCTCCTTCTTATCCATAATCTTTACTGGTTTCTCCACGTAAGTCAGATCTGGTTGCATATCCACCTGCTCGTACTCCACTATGTGTCTGGCATCCCGATGATACTTCCTTAGCATTGACACATGGAACACATTATGAACTTGTTATAGGTTCAGGGGTAAGGCTAGCTCGTAAGCCAACTTCCCAATCCGTCTTAGTATCTCAAAAGGTCCAATGTATCTTGGACTTAGTTTCCCTTTCTTTCTGAACCTCATTAATCCCTTCCAAGGGAATACCTATAATAGCACTAGGTCCCCTACTTCCTATTCTTTGTCCTTTCGCGTTAAATCAACATACTTCTTATGTCCATCTTGGGCTACTACCAGCCGTCCTCTGATTAGATCTATTATATCCTTGGTCCTTTGGACTACTGCGGGTCCGAGCATCTTGCGCTCTACAACTTCATCCTAACATAAGGGAGATCGACATTGTTTTCCCTCAAGGATCTCATAAGGCGATATCTCGATACTGACATACGATCTATTATCGTAAGAAAACTCAATCCGCGTTAAGTGATCATTCCAAATTCTTTCAAGTCTATTGCACAGACCCTCATCATAGCTTCTAGCCTTATAGCTTTTGCTTCTCAATACCCACTCTTTCCCGTTCATAATATTATACTGGTTATACTTTTGCTCGTTAGCGTTCTATAACCTTTTAATAACCACGTCAACCTTAGTATCACGAATGCGTTAGATTCGGAATACTACCACACTGATACTACTTCCTTTTGCTGCTTCCATCTTCGAAAGCTTGATCTATCGTATAGAAGTAAAAGATTTTATTGAGAGATCACTATGATCATGAACACTTGTTCTATTGCATAGTTAGTACAGAAGGTGGCCAGCCTTTAGTACTTGACAACCAATTAAATAACACGTGGTATCCTACTAGGCTTCTATCACACAGATAGATAGTCATTCGGCAATACCTCCCCTTCTGGAAGGGTTGTTCTTCTCAGCTTATACAAAATGAAAAGGAGAGAAAAGAATGAATTGAAGAGAATTGTATATATATAAAATATACTGCCACAAAATATCTGGCTTGGAATCTACCTTTGAACTATAGAGGTTTGTCATAGGAGAACAAAACATATGTGTATATAAATCAACATCAAGTATAATAGCATCGCATTTCACCTGCCTAAATATTTTTGCTATTCTGTCCATTATTCTATGGACCCATGCTCTTGCTCGAGCTTATACACAATCACCTTTGAAACTCCCTCGACATCGAGAATCGAATCTGGGATTTCATTCTAGACATCATCGTTACTAGAATTCTATGCTTGCACTGCAACCATCCTCGTATAGTAATACGACTCTCTATTGATAAGAAGGAATAAGTATTCAATAGGTAAATAATCGACTTAATTAGTCTATTAATGATAACTTATACATCACCACAACCCGATTAGTGGTACCCAATCTCAAAATCCATTACACTACAACTCTCACGGTTGTAATCGGCTCAATATTCAAAGAATCGTTATTGCATTACTAGGGTCCACCACTGACCTACTGTCATCATTCCTTTTCCTTGGAATATTAATAGCTAACCATACGGAGTCCATACCTGTCGTATCAAATTCTTCTAAGGAGTTAACATAATCACCATTCATAATTCATGAAGAACACTTCAGATCCTGACGTACTTTCATGATATGAAGCAGATAAAATTACAGAAGAGTTTTAATAAAAGCAACGATAGCAGGTTAATACCATTCTTAATCATATGTCTTTATCAGGAGACATGAAGCTCAAAGGTTCATTTAGTCCTTTCGTAACATGGTCCTGGCTTATCTCAAGATATGTCCTTATAAGATAGATAGCCCGCTCTCGGCGAATACATTAATTATGTCACACGCCCAACTTAAATAGCAAAATAAATATAGCTATTACATCATTTTAATGAAGAATACACAACCAAAACCAAGATCTTACAGTTTAGGGTTTGGAACAGCCCAACACTACCAACTATTACATCTGATTACAAACACCGAGTCCTCACACAACTATTATTACTTATTCTACCTGAGCTCGAACATAAGCATCAGCATCACAGGTCTTACGGGCAGTCTGCTTGAATCTAACCATAGCTGCTAGCTGTAATATCAGGGTAAAGCAAGAAGTGAGCCAAATGCTCAACAAGTGCTAACAGTACGACACAAAACATAAATTGAGATATACTTTTAAGAATGATAATGGAAAGACATAACCAAAGGTAACGAGAGATAAAAACTATGTAAGATGGCATCATTTTGCTTGCATCAAAACAATTTTAAAATCATGTCTTAATCAAAATCATTTTATGATGCAACGGATTACAGCCGGTGATCAGCCGCGAAGTAATCCCGAACCTCGCTGGGTTCTAAAACATTAATGGGAATCCCTAGGCAACATTTAAGCCTAATATAAGTGCGGAAAGGACTCGCGTCTCAGTCCAGATCAACCATTCAAGAAAACATTTATCCCCCTTTGGGACTGAAAACCCATATTTTATTTATTTCAAAAACTGATGCCGAATTATGACAAAATCTCTTTTTACAGTAAACAACTTTATCAAAGGATTATAGATCAACTCGAAACACGGGAAACAAGGTACTGAATATCAGAGCCATGATTCACAAAATTGTTCTCTATTCAAGTAATTGAATGGTTTTCATATATCAATGATTGGACAAGAGGATTTAGTGAGGCTAATGGATAATATGAAGGGTAATGCCAATTTGGGCTCAAAGCAATGGTTTCTCTTCAAGGTTCAAGTGCTGGATCATCAAGAAGGTAAGCTTCATGAATACTAAGGGTGTTAAGGTATGAAGAATAATCTTTAACTCAGGACATATCAGAATTGTCAAGCTTTAGGATAAGAAAGAGGGTATCAATCAATAAGGAATCAAGCTGGTAAGTATCTGACTATCAGAATTCAAAGTAAGGTTCTATAGGGATTCAAGTATCAGGATGAGATATTAATACTTAGGAAACGTCAACATGTTAATCAAGAGGATCCATCAAGTAATATATCAACTCTTCATTTTATCATGGCATTAAACTATCATGAAAGACTTTTGAACTACTTGCAATACGTACTGGAGGGTTCATGGCATCTCTATGTAACTCAAAGATAAACAAAAGATACGCTTGATTTAAATATATCAAAATGACTCAGGATAATTGCATCAATATATAAGAACTATTTATGGTAAATACGAAGGTCAAGCTGAATCACTTGCCTTGAGATAGACTGGTCTGGTCTGACTGGTAGGAGCAACAACTGGAGCTTTACTCGACTTTTATGGCAAGTTTTCCCTCGTCTCGAGATCCTACATAAATAATAATAATCCTCATTATAATATATTCTTATCATCTTAACCTATTTACAACCCGAAATTAAACACGGATGGCACTTAGGCCTATATGCACTTAATTTATATTCACTTTTAAATTACAATTGCACACACATAGCCACATATTCACATATCATATATTAACACCAAATAACACCATATATACCATAATGCAACACTAGGCTTGGACGATCTCGACTCACCACTAAAGTCACTTGGTCGCTAAACTAGACAAGGTCTTCTAATTTTGGCTTCCTAACTCGATGTGCCTTTCCTAAACTATCCAAAACCTATTGACCCTCACTTGTGCCTTTTGCTCTACTGACCTTATACTATCTTAAAACTATGGTGGTCGACCTAATACTCACTTCTAAGTGTTCTAAAACTATGTGATAAGTGATAGTGCTCACTGGTGCAAATTTCAGAATGACAACTATGGTTTCTTGAGTACATTAGACACTCTTAAAATACAAGTTTTCCTTCAAAACTTTTACACAAGACTCTCCTGACCTAAGGGCATCTCACAAGCTTGATGTGGCTCAAGGGCCTGGTTTGGGCCTTCTTGGGCCTAAGCTAAAAGTCCAAGGTTCCCCTGTTTTTCTGGGCAGAAAATGCCCTGACTTGAATTAACTTGTGACACATGGTTCTAGCTCATATCTTATGAACTATGGTTGGAAAAACTTCTCTGACAGACCCTCTAACTAAGGCCCAATTGGGCCTAATGAGGGCCTACCCATGACATGGTCAAATCTCCCTATATCTAAGTTGCAACAAAACTGTCCCCTGCTGGACAGATTTTGTGATTCTACTTGTGCACCTAATCAAATGACATGCAAACCTCCAACCAACTCCTAAATCCTTTTATATACTCACAATACTAACTTCTGGGAGCTTGGGCCTCAAAGTGCACACCAATGACATGGTCAAAACTCACTATAAACCTCAGGGTGCTATACTGATTTTTCTGCAGAAACTATAACTCTCATTTTCCAAGGTTTTGACTTGACAAACTCAACTAACAACAACTCAATACTTAAACCAAGACTTATACATGGTAATCTACTGAACTAACTCCCTTATTCTCAAAATAAACTTGGGTGAGATCATCCATGCCCAAAAACAACAACATGCAACTAAATATATAACATGCAACTCATGGAAAGCACATAACAAGATTTCGGCTAGGCATAAAGTTGTAAATGCTTGCAAAATCGACTTGCACTTAATACTCATCCTTAATAATCATGAAATATAACTTCTTTTAAGTATTAATAAGAAATTTATCATGAAAACAATCTATTTTAAGCACACATATTTCGAATTTATAGATTTTTAAATATAACTACATGATTTCGAAAAGAGTAGCATGCAAAACATGGTTGATCATCATTTTAATGTCTTAAAACTAACATTCATGGCTAAACATAAATATATAATAAAATTTCAGTAGCATGCAAAGGATTTTAAAGCATGATATCTCCATAAAACACTCAGTTAGCACATATACATAATATATCTCATAGAGAGCTCTTGAATTCACAAGAATCAAAAGTTTCTCTTTGGAGATCACACAAAACTACACATGCAACCATGAAACTTCATCTTCCAAATCACAAAACTCTTGGGAAGTATATAAAATAAATGTAGGTGAAAGAATTACACTAGGGAAGATGAGAAATGGAATGAAAAATGGAAGGGAGTGGGGGAAATGGGGTTCGGCCGAGAGCAAAAGGGAGGGAGGGGAAGGAGAGGAAAATGAGGTGTGTTGGAGTGTGGAGTGAGTGAAATGACTTCTCCCACTTTGTTTTTGGTTTTATGCTTTTGGATTGACAAAAGAATGAGTGGAAGTGAGAATATACAAAAATGACCTCTAGCTAAAGTTAGGCCATTTTGCATGCAAGGTTAGTGTGGTAATTTGGTTAGCAACAATTGAGTTAGTGAGGTTGGAAAGGTCTCCTTTGCCCTTTGGTAGAATAGAAGAGTGATTTGCATGCAAGGGCTTCCATGTAAATTGCTAATTACAACAAATAAATTTTTAAAGATTCATTTTTATAAAATAAAATACAAGTTCAAAAATTATAAAATTTATACCATAAAATAACTTGGATTTTTAGAGACTTTATAAAATCATTTTCAAAATTTGTGAACAAAAATACCTTTTAAAAGAAAAAATTTCCAAAGCTTAGAATATTCCTTATAAATCA
Organism: Apium graveolens; assembly: GCF_009905375.1. Classification (NCBI taxonomy): domain Eukaryota; kingdom Viridiplantae; phylum Streptophyta; class Magnoliopsida; order Apiales; family Apiaceae; genus Apium; species Apium graveolens. Next base: position 202,944,117 of record NC_133649.1, on the reverse strand, counting down.
AAAATAAAGAAATTAAATAAACTCTTGCTTTGAAAAATCATATACTACACAAAGTAAATTTATAATGCAGAATCTTTCACTCACACTAGCGTACAATCATTGAATATATTTTCATTTGACTTTAATATTATACCCAATCCACAAATAATATTACATAAAATGCCGGTCGTAACAAATTAAATCTTTACCAAACTACTATCACGGTTGAGTATTGCACAGTCATCAGAAGGAATGTCAATCTTCCAAACCATAATACAACCTTTATGGCTTCAACCATCATCACTGTATTCCTTTGGCACGAGCGCCTATGATTGCCCTCTTACACTTAAAGTGTCAGCCACCTCTTTGGCCTTTCCTGATAGTAAAATTTCCTTATAATCAATATCATTTGAACGATCTCCAACTAAATTTTCTACCTCATTTCCAATCACTGCTTGTGTGAAGATATTTTCCTTAAAATCTGATGAGTAAAAAAAATCACCATTTTTCCATAAGTTATTGCCTCAGTCTTTAGAGGTTACTCATTGTCACGACTGACTCTCGATCATACTTAGGACATCTTTTATCTTAGGTCCTAATTGCCTTGAACAATTTCGACCTTTACTGGTTCGATCCATACTTTCTCGTGGTTTAACACGTGCCCCACTTGGCATTATTATAATTACGTCACATTTCCTTTATCAAAATTTCTATTCTTGAGAACTTTGAATTTTACCTTTTTCCTTGTAAAACCTCTAAGGTTATCCTTAAATTCTTCATCCGGTACTCCCTAGGTACAGGGCATATCAAGATACCATTTATTAATACTAGAACCATTATTTAAGTACTTCTGAAAAATTTCTCTACTGATCTTTAAAGGTTGTTGGTACCTTAGTCCTTCGTTCCATACTACCCAACTCATAATGTCCCTATTAAGGGTGAAATGCCAACCTTTATGCATTCCTCTATAGTTCATCTCAAGGTATCGAGGTTCCATCCTTAATTCCACCTTTTTTAAAAAGGTACTTGCATCCTTCCATAGATAAATCAATTCATGTATCCCTGATAAGGGTGTCTTATTCAATCATTCCTATCTCGATAGTATATGCCTAATTTAATAATAACATCTGTATTCAAAATGAGGTCAATCAATATGGCCTCCAAAAGATAACAATGGTTATCTAATTTTCTTTCCTAATTTGGTAATGATCACATGGATGTTCTGAAAGATACTGGTCGTGTTCAACGTGAATTTACTTTTGTTGTTTATCTCAACAGTCATCTCAATGTTGGGATATCTTTCATACCTGGCGTCTCCCTTTCTGGATATCATGCCCCCGGTCTTACACTTCAAATTCTTGAAGGTCACTTCCTTCATCCAATTTTCCTAATTTCTTACTATCTTGTATCCTCAGTCCATCCGTGTTTCCTTATTAATCAATCGATCTATCTCAAATTTTCATCGAATACTGTCAACTTCAAGGGAATTAACTATACGTATTGCTTACGCCTTCAAACCTTGAATTTATCTCATGATCAGTCACCATCGCGCTGATGATGACACACTTCTCTATATTTATTGCAAGGGTTTCTTAGGGTTTGCCATACCTAACTCCCTTATCACTTCTCAACTCTATTTCCTTTATATCCCTTTATACTCCTTCCCTTCTCAGTCTTTTATTTTCGTTTCCATTACAACCATTACATGAACTAACACAAAATAAGCATTGATTTCAAACATCCCATCATTCTGGGATTCTAGTCCTCAGAACAAATCTTGACAAATTTTACAATCTTAGATTCATAATTTATCATACTCGTCCGCCTTTGTTTTGGCTCTAAAGCTTTTACACTATCTCCATAACCTTGGGAATTACTTTCCTGTAAACAATTCACTGAACTTTAATCAGTTTATTCTAACCTCTGGCTCTGTGCCTTTTTTGGTCTTTCACCAGCGGGTGGCCTCTCTCTTAGGAGGGTAAGCGACAAAAACAGTCTTTTGTGATTCGTCCATCATTTAGAATCTCAAACGATTCCTATGTTTCCTTTAGTCAGGCTCTCACCTATACTGTGTTCACTTGTTCCTTGGAACTCTGAGAGCTTAGCGACTTAAAGGTCCTGAAAGAATTTTCCACCGCACTGTCTCCTCAGGGTGGTGGTTGGGGATAATAGTCTAAGTTCTCTTTAGACAGGTCCATGAATTGCCATATAGGAGTACCGTCTCGGGTCTCCTTTCCTTACTCGACTTTCTGTTTCCTTAGTATGAAATGTTTCATCCTTCTCGCATACTTGGGGTTATCTTATATGTTAAAATCCTTGTTTTCCACTTCATTATGTTATGGGCTCCTTCTTTCTTAATGGCAACCTCCCTGACTATCACATTCGGGGTTTGCCCTAAATCTTATTCCTCGAGCTATGGATTTCATCTAAGATCCAGTCCTTAAGCTCTTAAACGTTTGGAACCCAAATTTTGTAGGAATACCTCGTTATTCCCTTATCATCTTTCTTGGTATTAATCTCTTCTCCAGTCATTGACTCTCTGCCTTCATTCATCACTTTTTCTTGGCACAATGTGATCTTTTTCGATAATTCGGGCTGTATTGCAATCTCAAATAGTGTTTCGGTACCGGCTCCGGTTACCTTCACTTCTATTTCCATTTTCTCAAAATCTCTTATTAACTCTCCCAAAGACATTTTCATTTTGAGTCTCTCATTTATACTAAGGGCATTAGACACCATTTTGGCTTTCCCTGGATGATAAAGAATCTCATAATCGTAATCCTAGATTAGCTCTAACCACCTCCTTAGGCGCATGTTGAGCTCTTTCTGCGTGAAAATGCACTAGAGCACTTATGGCTTGTGTAAATCTCGCACTTCTGTCCATACAAGTAGTGCCTCTTATCTTTTGGGCAAAACTATTGCCACGAGCCCAAGATCATGGGTGGGGATATCGAATTTTACATTCCCTTAATTGTCTTGACGCGTACGCGATTACCTTGTTGTGCTGTATAAGAAGCACCCTAATTCCTTATGCAAAGCGTCACTATAAATCACAAAATCTCCTTTTCCATCCGGAAACGCCAATATAGGAGCCGTCACAAACCTTTGCTTCAGTTCTTGAAAGCTGTTCTCGCATTTCTCTATCCATTCGAACTACTCAATCTTATGAGTAAGCCGCGTTAAAGGGGCTACTATCTTTACGAACTTGAACGAACCTCCGGTAGTGACCGACCAATCCTACCTCTGGTAGTTTCCCAAACCATGGTTATCAATTCCTCAGTGGTCCTTTATTCATTCTTGTCAGGATCCCCCACGGGATCCTCCTCAGCAACAATCCCTTCTAGGACAACATCCTCAACCGCGACATCCTCAATATGAACATCATCCGTTCCCTCGTTAAGACGCTCTATCGGATCCACAATCTGATCTCCAATACCTAATAAAATATCATCACGTTGTTGCTCCTCAACCTCAGGGTTCGGAGTCCCGCTACCATATACGATAATGAACTACGCCTCTATCACGATATTTATAAGGGTTCCCCTAAGGGTTTTAACTGTCAGTACTACGTTATGTAGTCCGACTATGAAATTGGCAAGAGTTCTTATTTATCTTAGTGAACTTATTATTTTAACGTCACTTCATCTCTGAGGTTTATAACGCTTGGCTCTGATACCATTTCTGTAACACCCCCAGATCCGGGGTAAGGGATCTGGGTCGTCACGGTCTTTCTTTCCACAATATCACTTCACTTAATTAACAATAAATAACCTCATGTTGTGACCCCACACTAACACACACCAGAGATGAAATTGAAATAAGTACAAGTCTTTGAATCCACAATTTAAAAGTTATTACAACCCAAAATGATTACTTGATAAGTTTACAATTAATTGCCATTATCTGCCACAAGTTATAATTATACATAATTGATTCCCAATAGTAGAAGGTCTGATCTACAGATAGATCTACCTCTGCAGCTATAGCAGCTATGATCTCAACGGGAAGGCGCGGGGCGCTTCCCATGCTCTTGCGCTGGGTCTGCTGGAGTCTGGCCATCTTTCCTAACTGTTGTTGTGTGATGAAGAAATAAAGCAAGAGTGACCATTACAACTTGCAAGATAATATATAGTGTAAACAATAACGCAAGTATCTAAATGGATAACTTGCTTGAAACCTTTAAGATAAGTACTTACTGGATATAAGCAAAAACAAGGGATGAAGTTACCAAATACTTCACTATACTTATATCATTTATAAAGCTATTTGAACTACCACTGTTCAAAGTATTATAGTATTATAGGGTTCAAAAGGTCATCCCATAGATGAGACCACAAGTTAAGACTTGAATAGATTCAATCTTTGAAATATTATTGAATGAAATAAAGTTACGAGATACTTTATTTAGTCCCGATATATATATATCCACATATATATCTCTTAAACATTTCCTGGAACCTCTTTTATGTAAAGTATGAACAGAGTTTGTAACATCCAATGAATTTTGGAAAGGAAAAGAATTTTGGCATAAACCCGATATCTTGCTGATCAGGCAAAGATACCAATAAGTAACCTTTTCTACTAGTAGATGGATGAATCCCCCACCGGTCATCACCCTAGCCACATAAGGACCTTGTGCTGGACCGCCACCCGGCCTCTTACGCGTTGATGGACTGCCACCCAGCCACTTACACTTTGATAGACCGTACCCCGGCCTGTCGCTTATGCCGACTCAATTAGATGGACTTACTTCCCGAATGTTGGGCAAGTAATCAAATTATTTTCTCAAAACAGCAACCACGTTGCGAATGTAAAATACACCACAGAGCCGGATCCCCCAGGTTTTGAGCGAGTATTTAAATCCCCTTCGAAAGGAGGATCTTAAATATAAAAGAATGAGTTTTGGGATCCGCCCTAACTTTTAGAAATCATTTTGAAGACTCGAAAACATTTTTAAGAATGTTTGGAGTACTGCTGATTTATTAAAATAAATCAGTCCCGATATATTAGAAATATCTGAATATTATTATTTAAATAATATTCTCATAAAGATAATCCTTATAAAAATAATCGAAGTAGAAGTTTTCAAACTCATACTTGAAATGGATATTAAATAACCAAAGATATACTTATATGAAAGTACTATCTTTATTCGAATAATCGAAAATAAGTTTGATTATCGAAACATTATTCTTTAATAAAATAAAGGATATTATTAAATAATAAGCGGAGTCTTAATACCTCGAATGAATATTATAAATAATATTCATTAAATAAAATAAACGGAGTCATACATCTTCAAATGAATATTCAAATAATAATCATTAAATAGAATAAACGGAGTCATAAGTCTTCGAATGAATATTCAAATAATATTCATTAAATAAAATAAAATTATCGAATAAACCTTATTCGATCAATAGTTTTGAAAACTATATCCATATATATATAAATATATATATATATATATAATATACTCGGGAACATCGACTCCCGGTTTAGAAATATGTTCACCTTGGGGTCCCCTTTACTAAGGGTATATGCAAATTACAGCTTATCTCTAGCATGGGTATTATCAACTGAATCAACAGATATATGAATCAAGATTACGAACCAAGCATGCATATATACCATATCACATGCTACAATATATCGCAAGACTTTGCTAATAACAAATATGCATTTATCACAAGACAATGCATATACATATATACATCACAACAACAGTATATCGGGTAGAAAACTTGCCTGAGCGACTGGGGGTTACAAATGGCTTGGGACGAGTCTGGTAACCTATAAACAACATATAAGTTGGAATTAAACCAAAGTCACTTGTAAATCTTTACTTTAACCAATTTAGACTCTAACGCTCGCTTTGCGCTTAACGATTCACTTAAGTCGCTCGAGTACCCTCGGCTCCACCATTTTTAATAAATTAACCATTACGAGTTTTAAGGCGATTCTTTTGCGAGTGTCTTACCAACTTCCTATTACACTTTACATAAATGTTTCATACTCCAATTAGTCCTTTAAGGTCTTTAACCTATGTTTCAAAGTAAGGCGAGGGGTAATGGTTCGTTCGCAAAACGTCGTTACTTAAAACGGCCGTTTCTCCTAAACCGTACATTGGAATCAAATGAACCACATATCAAAACGAAGCTCGTAACATGAAATATCTAATCATGGCACTGGTCAAAACCTAGCAGAGAGTTCTCGGGTCCTAATGTTAAGAACAAAACAGCCTAAAGTAAATCGGACATTATGACGGCTATGTTTATGCGATTTCCCAAATTTAAAACACTCCAATTCAACCCACAATCACAACCCAATCAAAACTCCATCCATACTACATCATAACAGCCCCAACAACTCAACATTAACAATTTATACTAATTCTTAAACTTGAATTTAACTACACTTAAGTTCATTAATCAACAATCCAAGAACTACCACTCCAAAAACTTCACAAAATCAACTAATCTCTACATTTACAACTAGCAAACCTCTCATGAATTATAACAACAAAACTAAACCTAATTACTCAAATAAAGTTAGGGTTTGGAGGGGTTATACCTTCCTTGGAGAGTGGAAATCAAGAGAATGGCTTGGAATCACCCTTAAAGTCCTTATCCAAGCTTAATCTAAACAAAACTTCAAGAACAAAAAGTTTAGTTCTTGAAAAACACTATTCACCATCTTCTTTCATGATTTTTAGGAAGAGATTGTGAATGATTTAGGAGCTCAAACTTATAGGATATCCATTGTTAGGGCGAAAACACGCACTAATATTCACGCAAGTATACGCGTTCGCAAGTAATATAGAATACTTTCTAGTTCGTTCCCTCAGAGACTCAGACTAAATTATTGTCTAATTAAACTCACTCACCAATGTATGATTACTTCTCAATGTTAAGATAATAACACTTAAAATTGTTGATTAAATATTAACTATAATTAACTACTTAGTTAACCACTTAACTAACACTTCAAATTATCAATTATAAAACACTCATGAGATCACAACTTCATTATTACTTCCTTCTATAGCCATTGTTATTACATTTAGCATATGACAGTGATGACATTAATCGAATAACACGAAATTGATAAAAGCCAACTTTCATTGTACTAATACCATTCTACCAAGCATCCACAATTAAGATAGAAGTTGAATAGTCATCAATTATGTTGAGTTCCTATATGTCTACAGAAATTGACAACACAACGATTTAAGCACAAGTTATTCCTTTTGATTACATAGGGCAAATAAAACTGTTAGAGTTACCCACTAATCATGCACAATGTACATGAACCTATGCTAGCATGGCAAGTTCTAAATCTCAAGATCCACCGTCGCTTCACAAGAGATTAACACCCTATCTTATATGTTCGCGACACACATAAGACGAATACACGCAACCAATACTAGATATCATGCAATCATCACACACTAAAGTATTAAACAATTAACTAAAGAATTCCATAATAAATCCGTTGTAACCCCATGATCACGATTAGCCCATAATAGAACTCATCGCCATCATGGGTTCATATGAAATCATGATAAACTAACACAAGAAAATAATAACTAAACTAATTATATTAAAACAGAGTACGTCACAAGAGTAAATAAGTCAAAGCAAGAAAACTAGCATCCAACGTTATAACGAAACAAGAATCACAAGAATATATGTTTCCTCTTCGTTGCGGTGTGCTAAATCGGTCTTCTTCCTTATCTCCTTCGCTCCTTGCGTAAAACACAATCTAAAACATAATCTCCTTAATAATCTCTTTGAAAACGTCTCAAATCTACCTATATAATAGTCCCATAAAACTCAGATTACATAGAAGTTGGAAGCCACACAGAAGTAGAAGTCTAAAATAATTCAGCTTTTTTCCCCCGACCCTGCGCGGCCGCTAAGCATTTCTGCGCGGGCGCGCAGGCTGCTGCGCGGGCGCGCAGGACCCTACTGGAAAAATTCCAAGCTTGCTCCGTTTCTTCGCCGTAATCTGCCCATTCCTTTCCTCTCGCAATGGTGAACACATGCCAAGGCTTATTCTTGATGATTCCTCCCCCGAAATGCAACTAACCCTGAAATGCATAAACACTAGAAAAACACATTAAATACACAAAATACTTGATTTCAAGACACCAATTTAAGCCATTTTAAGACGTTCTAAGTGGTATAAAATGCCACTTATCACACCCCCAAACTTAAATCGATGCTTGTCCTCAAGCGTCACAGACTCAAAACAAATAAAAATATGCATGAATGCAATCTATATGAAAATGCAACGATCCCCCTTACTACAATTAACCAACCAAATTGTCACATCTCAACGAATGCAGTTAGACATCTAAAGATCAATAAACTCATGCAACCGGACAAACAGCTAGAAACGTGGTGTGTGCAAATGCTTAACAGATATGCTTCGGAACTAGACCAATTACTATGACCAGACTATCCTCAAGGCAATTCTACGATTATACATAGAATAAAAATTCTAGACACAAAGTGATATACAACACTACAAGAACTCTGGAGCTTACTACGGAATTGTGCTTTTTATTTACAACTCAAATGCTTATTTGACCGTGCAATGAGTGAGGTCCACAAAAGACTTATACAATGGTATCCATGTAACGAGCGTTAGGTTAGCGGATCCCAGACTCTAAAAGCCTTAGGTCACTAGGCACAAAGTCCCCTAAGAACTTAATAACTCGAATACCAAAGAGCCCACTCTTGATCAATTATGCAGAATTTTTTTTTTTTTTCATAACTTCTGAGCAAGTGCGTTTCGCTCCATCTTACTCAACCCTAGACTACTCGCAACATAAGCGAGCCGGCTACTAGCCATTTGACGCCTAGCCACAACTAGCAACAACTTCCATATTTTTTTTTTCTCCAAAACAATTTTCTTTTTCATGTTTTTATCACTAAGAACCTATAATCGAATTCTAAGCATAATAAATAGATTGACCTTGAAAACAACCAAATCATAACAACAATCTAGCCCTTACGCATTCTTTAAGACTCAGTGGATTTACAATTATTTCTAGCATGCATATCAACCTACACAACTTAATATCACTTTAATGCTATCACTACACTCGCATCAATATCACAATTCAGTCGATAAATCATTGCAAAAGGGATCATAGTAAATGCATGAGCTACATGACATTCATAAAAAAAACTATATGGCATAAATTATGCAACTATATGAACTAACTATCATGAATATGCAACTAAATGACACACACACAATATTCCTTTAACTACCACCCCCAAACTAAAAATCTTCACTGTCCTCAGTGAAAGTAGTAGAAAGGAACACAGGGTATACCTACTCGGAGTCATCATCATCACCCTCAGCGGGTGGAGTATCAGGCGGCGGGTATGCAGAGTCCTCACCAAAAACTGGCCATTGGATATCAGCTCCAAGGCCTCGAAAAGCAGTCCCTAACGCAAGGGTGAGCTCCTGAGCAAACCTACTCTGCGTCTCATACATGGCATCCATCCGCCGTGAAAGCCTCCTATACTAGGCATCACCCATCCCAGCACCCTCCTGAGCTCTCGATGAACCAGCCTCACCACGCCCTGGCCTAGCCATAGTAGCACCTCGTGCTGGACGCCCTCCTGGAAGACGATAACCCAGCCCATGCTCCTCAGGCTCACCACCGGTCCACTCCTGCATCCCATTCAGAGTGCCAGAATCTATCGGAGCTGCTGGCAACTGCAACTGCTCATGAGCCGGCCAGTTCACTCCCACTGCTCGGCATAGCTTCGTAACCGTGGATGCAAAAGGGATGTTCATATGCTTTGCTCCCCTCAAAAACTTCAGAATTCCTTGGTAGATAAACTCACCAAGGTCCACATAGTATTCCTCATTCAGAATTCCCCACAACAGTTGTGCTCTCTCAACTGTGACCTCGTGTGCATGTGAAGAAGGCAAAATATTAGCACATATAAATGCATTCCATGCACGGGCATACCTGTTCATGGCGATCGCCAGAAAGTGACGATACTCATTATTGGCTGGACTGCGGTTCCAAACTGTGCCCGGTCGACAGAGAGTCGCACAAATCAAATCCAAGTCAAAATCCTCAGCAGTCTTTTCATTCCAGTTCTCCTCCTCGGGCTTCCTCTCTCGCTGTCCAATCACACGGTGAATCGCCGCAGGATGATAATCAACCGTCAGCCCACGGACTACAGAAAACCCATTCTTTTCAGCCTTCGCGTTCGCGTAGAACTCGCGAACAACGCTCATCGGTACTGCTTCGAGTGACTCACAAAAAGCTATCCACCCCTTCTCTGCAATCATGGGCAACAACTCACCATCCCTCTCCCTGATGGTAAAAACCCCCTCTCCTTCAGAATCGGCTTCCCCAACAGCCTAGTGTACTCCTCCTCCGCAGCTCTGTTAGTTAATCGAGGCCTTGCAGCAGTGCCCCTCGATGAATCAGCAGTAGGAACTGTGCTGCTGCTGTCAATAGTGCGTGCTCTCTTGGGTGCCATTGATTCGTGAATAGAAGTGTGTAAGAACTGATTTTTGATGTTTGTGAGAGGGTTTAAGTGTAGGAAGTTTTGTGGGAGATATGTAGGATAGGTGTATGTATATATAGGGTGTGGATTAGATTAGGGTTTGGGAATTAAGGGATAAAATCATGGGGTAGTGGGAACAATTCGTAGGTTTATGGGCTAAAACTGTTTTTGTGTTTTTATTTATTTATTATTTTTTTTTTCTCTGAACTGTAAAAAAATTTCTGGAACTCGACCCCTGCGCGGCCGCTCAGCATTTCTGCGCGGGCGCGCAGAAAGCTGCGCGGGCGCGCAGAGGGTCTCTGGAAAAAAAAAATTTCAGCCCCTGTTTTCTGATTTTTTTGTGTTTTTGGATAGGTTATTAACTTCTAAGGGTTCCTGTAACAACAATTCATGGGTTGCCTCCCACGCAGCGCTTCTTTTTCGTCATTAGCTTGACGTTCCGTACCTTTCTCAAGTAGTCAACAAAATGGCACTAACCACCTCTCGATTTGCCATGTCCCCATAGTAGTGCTTCAACCGCTGACCGTTAACCTTGAATGCTTGGTCCGAATCATTCTCAAAAATTTCCACCGCTCCATGTGGAAACACAGTTTTGACAATAAAAGGTCCAGACCACCTTGATTTCAACTTCCCAGGAAAAAGTCGGAGCCGAGAGTTGAATAAAAGAACTTGTTGCCCTGGCACAAATAACTTAGGATGTAGCTTCCTATCGTGCCACCTCTTCACCTTTTCCTTATACATTTTGTTATTCTCGTACGCTTGAAGTCGAAATTCATCAAGTTCATTAAGCTGAAGCATTCTTTTCTTACCAGCTGCATCTAAATCCAGGTTCAATTTCTTCAATACCCGGTAGGCCTTATGCTCAAGCTCCGCTGGTAGATGACATCCCTTACCGTACACCAACTGAAATGGTGACATCCCTAGTGGAGTTTTGTATGCTGTTTTGTAAGCCCAAACAGCTTCATCGAGCTTTAAAGACCAATCCTTCCTTGACGGACAAACAACCTTCTCTAGAATGCGCTTTATCTCTCTGTTAGACACTTTCGCTTGACCATTTGTTTGCGGATGATAGGCAGTAGCTACTCGATGATTCACATTATAACGCTGCATCATAGAAGTGAACTTACGGTTACAAAAATGCGATCCTTCATCACTTATGATTACCCGAGGTGTTCCAAACCTTGTGAAAATTTGCTTATGAAGAAAATTTAGTACTACCTTTGCATCATTTGTCGGTAAAGCTTTAACTTCGACCCATTTTGAGACATAATCGACTGCCAGCAAGATGTACTGATTATTGCAAGACGAGATAAAAGGCCCCATGAAATCGATTCCCCACACATCAAAGACCTCGACTTCAAGCATCACATTTAATGGCATCTCATCCTTCCTTGACAAATTTCCCACTCTTTGGCAACGATCACACCTTAAAACAAACTGATGAGCATCCTTGAACAAAGTAGGCCATAAAAAGCCTGCTTGCAGAATACGAGCTGCCGTCTTCTCACCTCCATAGTGTCCACCATAAACCGTGGAATGGCAGTCTCGTAATATCCCCTCCGTCTCACAGAACGGGATACATCTCCTGATGATCTGGTCAGCTCCATGTCTAAACAAATATGGTTCATCCCACATATACCACTTCACCTCATGCAGAAACTTCTTCTTTTGCGCGGATGTCAAATTAAGAGGCATTATATTGCTGACAAGATAGTTTACAATATCTGCAAACCATGGTTCTTCCTCCTGAATTGCAAACAACTGCTCATCCGGAAAAGATTCATTTTTTAACGTCCTATCTTGTGAAGTAGAATCGGGATTCTCCAACCTAGAGAGATGGTCAGCTACTTGATTCTCGGTACCTTTTCTATCTTTGATCTCTAACTCAAATTCCTGAAGTAAAAGCACCCAACGAATGAGTCTCGACTTCGAATCCTTCTTAGAAACCAGATAGCGAATAGCTGCATGATCAGTGAATACTGTTACTTTCGTACCAAGCAGATAAGATCGAAATTTCTCAAAGCCAAAGACTATAGCCAAAAGCTCCTTCTCAGTAGTGGTGTAGTTCAATTGGGCACCACTTAAAGTCTTACTCGCATAGTAGACCACATGGAAGAGATTTTTCTTGCGCTGTCCCAGAACTGCACCTACCGCATAATCACTCGCATCACACATCATCTCAAACGGTTCTGTCCAATCTGGTGCTGTAATAACTGGTGCAGTGATCAAACTCTTCTTGAGAGTCTCGAATGCTGCCAAACATTCATCATCAAATTTGAAAGGCACATCTTTCTCAAGCAAATTGCACAATGGCTTAGATATCTTTGAAAAGTCCTTGATGAATCGCCGATAAAAACCCGCATGACCAAGAAACTACGGATTCCTTTCACAGAATTGGGTGGGGGAAGATTTTCAATGACTCCCACCTTGGCCTTGTCCACCTCCAGACCCTTGCTAGAGACCTTATGCCCAAGGATAATGCCTTCACGCACCATAAAATGACATTTCTCCCAATTAAGCACAAAATTAGTTTCCACGCATCTTTTGAGTACGGCGCGCAGATTATTCAAACATTCATCATATGAGTGTCCAAAGACGGAGAAGTCATCCATGAACACTTCGACGTTATTTCCAATCATGTCAGAGAATATAGCCATCATACATCTTTGAAAGGTGGCCGGGGCGCCACATAACCCAAACGAAACTCTACGAAAAGCAAATGTGCCAAATGGACAAGTGAAGGTAGTCTTTTCCTGATCCTCTGGTGCAATACAAATCTGATTATACCCGGAATAACCATCCAGAAGACAAAAATACTCATGTCCCGCCAATCTGTCAAGCATTTGATCAATGAATGGAAGAGGAAAGTGATCCTTCCTTGTGGCTTTGTTCAATTTCCTATAATCCATGCACACTCTCCATCCTGTAACTGTTCGAGTAGGGATGAGCTCATTCTTTTCATTTGCGACCACAGTGATACCTCCTTTCTTAGGTACACATTGTACGGGGCTCACCCACGAGCTGTCAAAAATAGGATAAATGATGCCTGCATCTAGCCATTTCAAAATTTCTTTCTTCACCACCTCCTTCATGATCGGGTTCAGTCTTCGCTGCTGTTCCACAGTTGGCTTACTACCTTTCTCTAACAGAATTTTATGCATACAATATGAAGGACTTATCCCCTTGATGTCTGCTATGGTCCATCCTATAGCCGATTTGAATTCTCTCAAAATCCTTAAGAGCTTGTCTTCCTCACTACCTGAAAGGTCAGCTGAAATAATAACAGGTTACGTAGATGAATCACCTAAAAAAGCATACCTCAAGTGTTCAGGTAGTGGTTTGAGCTCCAAGGTAGGTGCTTCCTTTATTGATGGTTTGAGCTTCCCTTCAGCATTCTTAAGGTCAGAAGTACCAAGAGATTCAAATGGTATGTCCAGCTTTCGCTTCCAGGGAGAAGTGTTCAGATATTGTAATTGCTCGTTGCTATCTTCATCATCACTGTCAAATTCCCCCACTAAGGCCTTTTCCAATACATCAGACATTAGCATGTGCTCGAGTTCCGAAGTAACCGCGGAATCAATCACATCCACTTTTAAGCACTCCTCATCTTCTGTAGGGAATTTCATTGCCTTGAATACGTTGAAGGTCACATCCTGATCTTGGACTCGCATAGTAAGTTCCCCTTTTTGCACATCTATCAAGGTACGGCCAGTAGCCAAGAAAGGCCTCCCCAAGATTATGGGAATCTTCTTATCTTCCTCAAAATCCAGAATAACAAAATCTGCTGGAAAGAAGAGCTTATCCACCTTGACGAGCACATCCTCAACTATGCCCCTTGGGTAAGTAATGGAACGGTCCGCCAATTATAGCGACATGTATGTAGGTTTTGGATCAGGCAGATCCAGCTTTTTAAAGATCGACAAGGGCATCAGATTAATGCTTGCTCCCAAATCACAAAGGCACTTGTCAAAAGTTAGATTGCCAATGGTACAAGGAATGGTGAAGCTTCCTGGATCTTTCAGTTTTGGTGGTAACTTTTGTTGCAGAACAGCGCTGCATTCTTCCGTGAGAGCAACGGTTTCAAGGTCATCCAGTTTCACCTTCCTTGAAAGAATAGTCTTCATAAACTTCGCATAACTAGGCATTTGTTCCAGAGCCTCAGCGAAAGGTATATTGATGTGAAGTTTCTTGAACACCTCCAGAAACTTCCCAAACTGTCTATCCAGCTTTTGTTGCTGCAATCTCTTAGGAAAAGGTGGTGGAGGATAGAGCTGTTTCTCCCCTGTATTAGCCTCAGGCAGAGTGTGTTCAACAGTAGTCTTCCTTGGTTCCGCCGCTTTCTCCTTTTGCTTAGATTCTTCATCTCTAACTTCAGCTTCGACTTATTTTGCCTTTTCAGCATCAGCTACTTTTCCAGACCTTAAGGTAATAGCCTTGACTTGCTCTTTAGCTTCCTTCCTGCCTGTTACTTCCGTGTCACTGGGAAGAGTGCCAGGTTGACGATTGAGCACTGCATTGGCTAATTGACCGATTTGATTTTCCAAGGTCTTGATAGAAACCGCCTGACTCTTGCACAACAACTTAAGTTCCTCAAAATCAGCACTAGTAGGTGCAGCTGCACTTCCCTGTTGAGGATATGATTGCCTTGTAGCATACTGCTATGGTTGCTGGAATCCAGGTGGGTTAAACTGTTTACTCACCCCTTGCTGATATGGTGGCTGAATAGCATTCTGATTATTCC
The DNA here is from genome assembly GCF_009905375.1 of Apium graveolens. Classification (NCBI taxonomy): domain Eukaryota; kingdom Viridiplantae; phylum Streptophyta; class Magnoliopsida; order Apiales; family Apiaceae; genus Apium; species Apium graveolens. Next base: position 202,928,850 of record NC_133649.1, on the reverse strand, counting down.
CCCAGCTGAAATTTGGATGATTTCTGTTATTAGGATGATAGGTCGCTGGCACAGGCTGCTGTTGTCGCTGATAATTATTCATATACTGAAAAGATTCGTTGACAAGAGAACACTGATCCGTAGTATGAGAACCTGCACAAAGCTCACAAACCATAGCTATTTGATTAACTCCATACGTAGTCAGAGAATCAACCTTCATTGATAGCGCTTGGAGCTGGGCTGCAATAGCGGTGGCTGCATCAACTTCCAGAATACCTGCTACCTTGCCTGACGTCATCCTCTGAGTTGGGTTTTGATGCTCATTTGCAGCCATCATCTCTATAAGATTATACGCCTCAGTATAGCTTTTAGCCCATAAGGCGCCTCCAGCTGCTGCATCGAGCATGGGCCGAGATTGGGCCCCCAAACCATTATAAAAACCAGTGATTACCATCCAATCCGGCATTCCATGATGTGGACATTTTCTCAACATTTCCTTGTAGCGTTCCCAAGCCTCGCACATAGATTCTGTAGGTTGCTGCGCAAACTGAGTAAGAGCACTCCTCATAGCAGCAGTCTTTGCCATTGGATAAAACTTCACCAGAAACTTTTGCGCAAGATCTTGCCACGTAGTGATGGACCCAGCTGGTTCAGAATGTAACCAGTCTTTAGCCTTATCCCTCAGTGAGAATGGGAAAAGCCTCAACTTGATAGCCTCATCAGTCACGCCATTATACTTAAAAGTGCTGCAGATCTCGACAAAATTTCTTATGTGCATGTTGGGGTCTTCAGTTGCCGCTCCTCCAAAAGAAACAGAATTCTGCACCATCTGAATAGTGCCCGGCTTGATTTCAAAGGTGTTAGCTTGAATAGTCGGATGAAGGATTCTTGACTGAATGTCATCAATTTTAGGCCGAGAAAAATCCATAAGAGCTGGATCAGCTTGAACAATATGATCTCCCATGTTTACTGGTTCTTTCTGCTCAGTTCCTGAATCTCAATCCTCAAAATCTAACTTCTCCGGAATATCAAGAACTTCGTTTGTCTCCTCAGTTGTATCTAAAGTCCTCTTGCGAGCACGAGAACGAGTTTGCATAAACGCTTGCTAAAGTACCTGAAACACAACCGAAAAGAGTAAGTAACTACTACGTCCTAATCACTGAGTCCTAATGACCAATGATGGTAAGTACATAAACTAAACAAATACGTCGAGTCCCCGGCAGCGGCGCCAAAAACTTGTTAGGGCGAAAACACGCACTAATATTCACGCAAGTATACGCGTTCGCAAGTAATATAGAATACTTTCTAGTTCGTTCCCTCAGAGACTCAGACTAAATTATTGTCTAAATAACTCACTCACCAATGTATGATTACTTCTCAATGTTAAGATAATAACACTTAAAATTGTTGATTAAATATTAACTATAATTAACTACTTAGTTAACCACTTAACTAACACTTCAAATTATCAATAATAAAACACTCATGAGATCACAACTTCATTATTACTTCCTTCTATAGCCATTGTTATTACATTTAGCATGTGACAGTGATGACATTAATCGAATAACACGAAATTGATAAAAGCCAACTTTCATTGTACTAATACCATTCTACCAAGCATCCACAATTAAGATAGAAGTTGAATAGTCATCAATTATGTTGAGTTCCTATATGTCTACAGAAATTGACAACACAACGATTTAAGCACAAGTTATTCCTTTTGATTACATAGGGCAAATAAAACTGTTAGAGTTACCCACTAATCATGCACAACGTACATGAACCTATGCTAGCATGGCAAGTTCTAAATCTCAAGATCCACCGTCGCTTCACAAGAGATTAACACCCTATCTTATATGTTCGCGACACACATAAGACGAATACACGCAACCAATACTAGATATCATGCAATCATCACACACTAAAGTATTAAACAATTAACTAAAGAATTCCATAATAAATCCGTTGTAACCCCATGATCACGATTAGCCCATAATAGAACTCATCGCCATCATGGGTTCATATGAAATCATGATAAACTAACACAAGAAAATAATAACTAAACTAATTATATTAAAACAGAGTACGCCACAAGAGTAAATAAGTCAAAGCAAGAAAACTAGCATCCAACGTTACAACGAAACAAGAATCACAAGAATATAAGCTTCCTCTTCGTTGCGGTGTGCTAAATCGGTCTTCTTCCTTATCTCCTTCGCTCCTTGCGTAAAACACAATCTAAAACATAATCTCCTTAATAATCTCTTTGAAAACGTCTCAAATCTACCTATATAATAGTCCCATAAAACTCAGATTACATAGAAGTTGGAAGCCACACAGAAGTAGAAGTCTAAAATAATTCAGCTTTTTTCCCCCGACCCTGCGCGGCCGCTCAGCATTTCTGCGCGGGCGCGCAGGCTGCTGCGCGGCCGCTCAGCATTGCTGCGCGGGCGCGCAGGACCCTACTGGAAAAATTCCAAGTTTGCTCCGTTTCTTCGCCGTAATCTGCCCATTCCTTTCCTCTCGCAATGGTGAACACATGCCAAGGCTTATTCTTGATGATTCCTCCCCCGAAATGCAACTAACCCTGAAATGCATAAACACTAGAAAAACGCATTAAATACACAAAATACTTGATTTCAAGACACCAATTTAAGCCATTTTAAGACGTTCTAAGTGGTATAAAATGCCACTTATCATCCATAACTATGCATAAGGAGTCTTGGATAATTACCTTGTGATTTAACAAAGCTTGGAACTAGGATTTTGATTTTTCTTTCTTTGGAAAAGAAGAAAAGCCGAGAGCAAGTTGAATAAAATGAAATGATCTTTGTGTTTTGGGTGAAATGATTGTTGGTTGGTTGTTTTTAGCTTGATTTTGGTTAATTACCTTTTTAACCATGAACTTTGTGTGGTTTTAAATCAACCACACCTCTTTCCCCCTTATGTCATGCTTACGTCACCTTGTTATGTCATCATCCCTTACTTGCCCTCTTCTTATTGGTTTGATGACCTCATCATCCCTGACCTCCTTGATTAACTCCTAATTGTTTGCCTAATGACCGCTGATCTGTTATACGGTTCGCTTATCTTTCGTTCTTGTTTCTCGTTTGAGGGATCATACCCGGGATCTTATTACTTAGGTTCCCTTAACCTTTCTCAATACATTATATTCCTTTTTATGATCCTCTATTAAAATCCTTGAATTTCAATCCTTTTTATCCTGTTACCTTATACTCAATTCTTTCGATATCTGGTGGATTTCCGGGAAAAATCAAAGTGTTCGGATTTGGATTCTGACGATCTTTACATACACTTATATATCATATAGAGTACCAATAAAATCTCAGAATATCCATATAAGAACCCCTACATAGTGTGGCATGAAAAGTTTTCTTGTTCAGAAATATCAGCAAAAACACTATTCATAAGGGTTACAAAAAGTTCAAAATTTTGGGGTTATTACAAGAAATTTAATTGATCTTTTTATTTTGATGAAATTTTGGCTAAATCAAAATTTACATCCTGACGGATGCTCATTATTCATCGAGTTTGATCATCCGTTGGAATACAATTTGTCTATAAAAATCAATTATTTTTCTGGAATATTTTTATAACTCGACGGATAACTAATTTATCCTCATCCGTTGAATTATCTCAATCTTAGCCGTTAAAACTCTAAACATTATCCATCGTGTATACTTACAGCTTGTAAGCATGACACGACGGATAAGTGACATAATTTTTACAGTTTATTTATTTTTAAATGGCTATTTTGGAAAATTTTTATTGGTCACTTTATTTTGCTTTATTATTTTTGTCAGTTTATTTCTGAGATTGTATAAAAGCTTAATTCATTTTCAATCTTTTCTTTTATCATTCTCAAGATTCAATTGCTCTAACTTCTTTCTTCTCAAAAGCAAATTCTCTCTCTGCAAACTTTTTAATTTTTAGCAATGGCACCTGTAGTGAAAATCATGTCTCAAACCGGTTACATCTATGAGAAAACAACTTCTCAACTTTAGTAAACAAGGAGATTCAACAGTCTGGTGACTATTACAAAATGATGGATTTTGTGAAGAACAACAAACTCAACTATGCCATGCTGAAATTACCCACTATTTACTGTGATGTTGTAGAGGAGATATGGAGAACTGCAGTGTACAACTCAACAGACAAGACCATCACTTTCACTCTAAAAGGTAAGCAATTTTGCATAAATAGTGATATTGTCAAAGCTTGCTTTAAAATCCCTGATAACAATGTTACTACTCCACACACAGACACTGACATTGTTAACATGCTTAACTCTATGGGCTATGCACTCACTACCTCTAAGTTAAGTAAAATTAGAAGGTGGGGTCATAGGAAAGAATGGAGTTATTTGTATGATGTGGTAACTAAAGTGTTTTCTGGTAAGATTCAATTTTTATTCTATCAATATATCCATGCTCAACATGCTTTACATGCTAGTTACTGATAAGTACTTTAATTTCAGTGACTTGGTTTTGTTTGAGTTAGGCTTTAAGTTAAGAGAACTTAATAAGAGAGGTAAAAGTGTCTATTATGCTAGATTCTTTATGATTCTTGCTAACAATCTTATTGAGAATATTGTGATTGAGAACCCAACCAACAAGATGAATTGTTAGGTTCAAGAAAGAAGAATAATTGCAGATCTTAATAGAGCAAATCATCACAAGGAGGTACCCTTATACTATTTTCAAGTAATGAAGGGACCTCAGGTAAGTGAGGTAATTTATACTATCTCTACTCTTCCAACCTCACACATTTCTTTGCCTTCTAGTGTAGCTATGGCATCTGTGCCAATGATCAAACAGATGCCTACCCAAGCTGCCAAAATAAAAATTCCAAAATCCAAAGCTAAGAAAACCCCCTCTGATTTCTTTCAAAAGAAATCAATTATAAAATCTACAAACCTAAAGAGGGGAGTGTGAAGGAGGGTAAGAAAGGTGAGGGACAGGGTGAAAATAAAAGAAGCCCTAAGAATAAGGTTGGAGAGGTGAGTGTTTCCCAGCCTAGCCACACTGCAGTTTCTCAACAAACTGCAGTGCTTAAAAAGGATTTAAGCTTATTACTAGTTGCATCCTGCCAAAAGGATGTGACTATTAATAAAAACTCTCAACCAAGAGCACAGGCCAAGAGGGTAAGGGACACTAGCTTACCCCAAACTTATATTAGAAAAAAGAAATCAAAAACCCTTGAGGATGCACAGGGCATACACTTAGTGCAAACTGGTGTTAAAGACCCAGTCACTGCACCCTTTCAAAGGCAAGTTGATGTGGCTCCAATAAATGTGGAGTCACAACCAAAATCTCTCATAATTGAAGCACCTGATACACCAAATTCTCCCACACACTCACTGGATGTTGACATGATCAATACATCACTTCCAAATTCTCCATCTTTAACTCTCTTGGAGAAGCCAAAAATCCAAGTAAGTGAGCATCATCTTTTACATGATTTGTTGGCTCATTTACCATTCCTTTCTGAGACTGTTGAGACATCTGTGCCAAAATTTTCATCAATCTGCACAAAGTCTACAATAGTCTCCACTCTAAACTCTTTCATTTCTACTATCCCGATGGATATTCATCATCCGTCGAGTAGTGATTTTATCCCGATGGATAAGCCTAACAGCAGTCATTCGTCGAATAGTCATACTACTAACCCGATGGATATTCATCATCCGTCGGGTGCCTCTGCATAACTTTAAATTTCTTCAGTTCTTAAAAGTACAGAAGACTTAGTAGTAGTGCAATCACTCTTAGGACTGAGGGAAGGGAGTGATTTGAGTGAGAGTTTGGGTTGCTCCCAGGAAAAAGGAGAGAAAAATAGTGAACAAATGTAGTCCATATCTTCAGGACTGGCAAAAGTGAGTGAGAGGAGTCCCACCTTAGATGGTGAAGGTGAGGGTGTGAGGGTGGGGAGCCAAGGGGAGCCCTTGATGCAAAAAGAGAGAGAAATTGAGAGAAATGCAGGTACAGGAGGAATAAGGGTGGATATCATTGCTAGTGAGTCAATGAATGCCAATGATGCAGACATTGAGAGACTATCTCAGCATAATCAAGTTGTTATAAGTTCCATCTCTTTGGATGCTGAGGCATTTACTCATCCTCTTCCAGCATATCAAATTTTGGCTGGACAGGGAAATGAATATGCAGAAAGAATACTAAACTTGGTGCACACCATCCAGTCAATGCAAAGAGCTAAGGATGCCATCACAGCTGTGCCACCTAGAGCTGATGATGATGTTGACTATGGGACTGGGGAATCTGCTGATTTCTTTGGTGATGCAAGTGAAGAGGGGTCACTGGACATAGGGGGAGAAGTAGGTCCTAGTTCCAGATCTGGTATGCCATCTTGGGCATTTTCAAAGCAATGTGATGAACACTATTTCATGACCACCCTCATTCAACTTATAAGTTAGACACACTCTGCTCTTCAATCCATAACAAATGCCAGCACCAAGAAGCTCCTACAAGTACACCTTGCTTCTCTTCAATTACAACAAATCCAAGGTTTTCAACACACTCAGGATGTCACTTCCATCAAAGGTGAAATTGATCAAATGAAAATGGACATTTATGAAAGGTTGGATTCTAAACTTCCAGAAGCTACAATGCTTGATATTAAGAGACAACTCAGGAAGAATTTTGATCTTGCCATAAAGATAGATTCCTTGGATACCAGAATGACTGCAATGTAAGCTTCTCTAACAGCTATACATCTACATCAAGCTCAGCAAACTCAACTGCTATAACAACTAGTGGTTGCACACTCTTCATCCTCCAATCTACTTGATGTTAACAAAAAGGGGGAGAAAAGCTCAAGTAAGGGGGAGGGGGAGAAAGGCTCAAGTGAGGGGGAGCTACAGCTAAAAATACAAGTCAACAAAGTGATTGTGCCAATAATTGATTTCACAAAGCCACCAGTGTTGGATACCATTGATCTAATCCAAATAACAGTTGAAAAGCTTGAGTCAAAGTCAAATCCTAAGATGCTTGATGTTACAGCTATAGAGAAGGAACTAGAAGAAAAATGGAGAAAGATAGATGCAAATATACAACAAAAGTTTGGGCCAATTCAGAAACCTGATAAAGTCTTCAGTCATCACTCTCAAGTCATGAAAGTCTCTGTGAATGACATAAGTATGAACTATCTGGGAAAGGGTCAAACTTCATGCATCAAATCTCCAAAAGCAAATTTCATCATGAATCCTAAAAGATACTATCCAAAGTTGTCAGAAAAAAATCCTATGGATACTGTGTATGAGACACCTAGGCCAGATGAGAAAAAGTTGTTGGCTAGGTCAATTGCATTTTACAAGGATCCAGCAGATTCAGCACTTAAAAAGAGAATTGTAAAGATCTACAGAAATAGTAAAGAGATATGTGTCGCCCTCAGTTTGTAGAAGCCAAAAAGGAAGAGAAAAAGAGAATAAGGCAAGAAAAGAAGCAAATTGCCTTAGATGCTAAGATGCTCAAATAAAATAAAGAGCAAGCTGCTATCTTCGCCAAACTTCAAGCTGTGAAGACTTCAACTGAGATCTGTGCACAACCATCTGTGATTGATGGACCTCAAGATCAGCAAATTTAACAGGAACCATAACATAAAAGAAAATTCAGATACAAGCTCCATTCCAAGATAAAATTGGACTTTAATGATGAGGAAAAGAAAGACCAAATTCCCAAAAAGCCTATAACTACAACTCAGACATCAAAACCCTTAGTGGTATTTAAAGAATTCAAGGTGGTTGATTCAACAAGGAACAATCATGGTGAGCCCATAATTCCTAAGGATGAGCCAGTAGAATGGGATAGTTTACCAATTCCTGAGCTAAATTTTCCTATCTTCAAAAATATAAAAAAGACAAAGACAAGAGCAAACAAGAAAGTGAAGCCTGTACATCTGTGACATCAAGGAGTTTTCTGACATAAACCTTTACTTAGATGAATTGGATGAAGTTAGAGGAATTGATGCTCACAGACATCTTCCTGAAAGATTGGTGTTTAAATACAAGGGAGGAAAAGAGATCATATGACCACTTCACAGGATCCTTCTAGAAATCCAGTATGTTTTGATAAATGTTAGGTCACACACACTATAGAGGGGGGTGAATACAGTGTATAATACAATCAAATCGATATTAAGTAACAGAAAACAAACTTTATTAAAACAATAAATTATGTTACAGGGTGGAACTGTTACCTCTCAGTGATGAACAAATATCACGAGAGCTGCTAGGGTTACAATGAATAATCTTCTCGAATATGATAACACTTATAGTGTAAACCCTATGTCTGTGTTTATATACTACACAGTTACAAGATAATCGCTAATTGATATGGAATATAATTCTGCTTCCTAAAATATATCAATCAGATATCTTTTCATCCAAGTATTCCATTATTCACGGAACTCCTTCTTCATGCATATCTCTTCTTATGTTTATCTCGATCTTCTTTCCTTTAATCAGCTACTGTCCTTATCTGATCGTCCTTTAACACTTAAGTTCTGATATCTAACTTCTGATGATTATCTCCTGATAATATAAGTACTGATATCCTTAAGTCCTGACTTTCAGTATAAGTACTGATCAACAGTTAAGTACTGATTTGTCCTGTTAAGTAAGATCTGAAATCTAAACATAAATTATATTAGTCATGACATTATCAAATATATCTAACAATCTCCCCCAACTTGTAAATTAGCATAATGTACAAGTTTAACAGATATTTGATGATGTCAAAAAATATTAAGTACAAATGCATGAGAATTAGACTAGATAACTATAACTTACAGTCCTTAAAGCTTTACCAATATTTAACTTCTGATAACAACTTCAGTCTGTACAAATATCAGAATTTAAGCAGTTGTAGATCTTCGACTTGGCTTCATCATCTGATATCTATGATGTCAGGAGTTGTTCTGAGATAGTTCTTCAACAAACATTTCTCAGCATATCTGAGTTCATCAATCATTCTCCTTTTGGCATCTTTAAGCTCTGCAGTATCTTCACCAGTTTGAAAGATTGCAGCTCTGAGATCATTGATCTTTGCTTTTCTCAACTCCTGATCTAGTCTTATGACATAGGCTTTGTCAGACTCCAGATTGAATTCAAGTCCCTTAATACCAAGATATGTTCTGATATGTGCATTATTAGGTTTCATATCAACTATATCACCATTGTGATCTCTGTACTTTGGAACATATGTGTTGTCAGACTTAACAGAATAAAGCCTTTTCTGTCTCTGAATCTGTTCTTTTAAATAGTTTGCAGCAGTCCCTGTTATTCTGTCATCCACTTGAAGTAAGAAAAGTACATGCTCCAATTCTTCAAAATACTTCAATGGAATGGCATTTTGTCTTATATGATAAACCCTACCATCTGTCATGAAATACAACATGATGTATTCTTTCAAGTAGGTATGGTAAACCATCTGTACAGATTCCAGTTGATTCAATTTCTCAGGAGTTGCTCCAATACCTGGTTCACTCAAGGAAGTTGAATCATTGGTAGTGTTATGTATTCTCCTTTCATCAGCACTTCCCAATCCAGTTTTATCTCTTGCTTCCTTTCCAGTAACTACTCTTGCTTCAAAACCACTTGCAGTAGTCTTCAAAGGTTGAGTCTGTTTTGCTTTAGTGAATCCTGGTAGGAGTGTCTTTGGTCTATCTTCTGATATCAAGTTAACTTGAGCTATGTCAGAGGTTACTTGCTTCTTCTGAATATCAGAACTTACAATTTCTTGACTCTGAACAACTTGAGCCATGTCAGAGGTTGTTTTAAGAACTTTTCTTGAAGTCAGATCAAGATCATCCTTTTCATCAGTAATTTCTTCATCCTCAGGAGGCACATAAACCTTGATAGGTTCACCAACTTTTTCTTTATCCTTGGATCTTGGATCTATCTGCGGTTGTGATCTAGCCAATGTTGCTTCAGTAAGTGTCCTTTCTTTGATCACAATGCCTTTGAGTTTTGGAAGTGGCTTTTTACCAGAAGCTTCAGATTTAGATGTAACTTTCTCTGATTTAAGCCTGGCTTCTTCTTTCATTACACTCTCCAAGTCCATTTCTGGATTTTCCTGAAGAAATAACTGTCTTGACATTTCCTCATCAAGATCTAAAAGTTCATCAGAACTTATCCTTTTACCAGTAGCAGAACTTATTCTCTTCCCACTATCAGAACTTGTCCTGTGACTAGCTTGTCTTGATGTGAATCCTCTACCTTGACTATGACCTCTACCCATTCCAGAGTTTCCTTGATCATCTTTTTCATTATCCTTTCCTGTCAGTGTCTTGTCAGTCTTGCATTTGGACTTAATTACTTTCTCCCCCTTTTTGGCATCAGCAGGTAGTAGAAGAGAGATAAGCAATTCTACTGAGGATTGGATGTCAGTTAGTTGTGATTGCTAAGAAGCTTGATTTTTCAGAATTTCATCAATATGACTTTGTTGATGATCTTGAGTCTTCTCAATATAAGCAATCCTGTCAATGGTAGGTTGGAAGAACTTTTTCTTATCAATTTTCCAAACTTGTTCCTGTTTGATAAAGTTCTCCTGAATCTTGTGTAGCTCTGCATGAGTAGTTGAATGAAGACTTTGTAGATGTTTAGTACTCAATGCAGTGACTCTAAGCTGGGTTTTAAAATCATCAGAATTTAACATTTCATCAGCTTTAGTCAAGTGCTCAGCAAGATGCTTTTCAGTTGGAACACATGAAACTGAGTTCCATTCCTTAGTCCACTCCTGACCTGCAGGAGTTTCACTCCAAGGTACTGGTGCTTCTCCGGTAACAAACTTCTTAACCAGTTCAGACTTTAGAATAGTATGTTGAGAAGCATGTCCTGAAGGACCTGCTGTATCAGCATCTGCAGTTGGAGCAGCATCACCAGTATCTCCCGCATTTGCAACATCAGAACTTAAAGAATCAGTATCTTCTGATAAGACAACAGTGTGAGTAGCAATGGAGGCTTCAGCATCCTCTAATTGCTGATCTTGTGCTAAGTTCTGATCAACAGCCATATCCTGATGCTCACCTAAATTCTGATCATCAGCATCTTGATACAGAGAAGGTGTTGTTGATAACTCTGGAGTTTGAACAGCATCAGTAACAGGTGTTGTGGAAGGATTATTTGCTGTTGGAGCTTCTAAGAGAATTACTTCAGGCACAACCAAGTTTTGAACATCAATATCAGCACTTGTGCCTGGATCAACAGGAGACACAGAAGGTGTGTTAGCCTTTTCAGAAACAGCTTCCTGAGATAGAGTTGATGGAGAAGAAGTGACTGGAGCAAATTCCTTGGCTTGTGAGATCAGAGAGTCCTGATCCCCTTCCTTAGTTGCTTCCTCTTCATCATCTGAAACTGGCCTTTTTGCCCTCTGTTTCTTGTATCTCTTTGTTGATTTGGATTCCTTGGGAGTTTCAGGAACTGTCATTCTTCTAAGCCTTTTGAGAAGCCTAGATCCCCCAATTCCATAATCCTTCTGAGAAGTCTCTTTCTCAGCTTCACTTACAACAGGTTCTGAAGAAGGAACCTGTTCCTCAGTATCAGATTTATCTCTCAAGGTAATCCTCCTTCTCTTTTGAGGTGTTTGAGGAACAGTTTTTATCCTCTTTGGCTTGGAGGAAGAAGGCTTCACAGTAGGTGCTGAGGCTGAGGGTTGTTCAGTCTGTGAAGTGGAGAGATAGGATTTGAGATATGTCTTGAGGGTAGGTTGAGTAGAATGAGTGGTAGGTGCTGAGGATGATGGTTTTTGGGTGTTTGTGGTTGGTTAGACATCAGAGTAAACAGATCTATAAGTATGAGGATCAGCATTTACTAAGATCTGTTTTACAGACTGAGGAATCTGTAATGGTCTAACCACTAATTTCTTAGTATCAGCATTTATCAGGTCATTAAAGTATCGTTTTGCAACTCTAAAAGGTGGGGTTGAGGAACTGATTAATTGAGGTTCATCAGTACAAAAAGTATATATAAGTTGACAGAATCTAGCAAAATAGACAACATTCCTATCGTCTGTCATCCTATCCCCAATAAAACCAATTATTCCAGTTGCAAAATCAAAATGAGTTTGATGGATAATAGCATACCTTATGTGCTGACTCAGAATTGGGATAGCATCAAAATTCGAACATTTGTTCCCAAAAGCTTTGGTGATGCAGTCGAAGAAGAAGCTCCATTCTCTTCTGATATGAGCCCGTTTCAACTGCCCAAGTTTTGCCAAACTCCGTTCATACCCCAAATTTGCCATTAACTCCTGAAGAGCTGATTCTTCTGGAATTGAAAAAGTACAACCTTCTGGGAGATGTAGAGCTTTGCGTATTGTACCAGGAGTGACTGCATAAGATGAATCACCCACTTCGAAAACAATACTGAGAGTGCCATGTTTACCACCATCATCAAAATGCCCAGTCCGCCAAAATGTCAGAACTTGTTGGCTCGAAAAGACTGAAGGCTGGGTTAGTGCATACCCAATCTCACTGTGTGCAAGAAGATCTTGCACAAAATGCAATTCAGATGGAGCTTCAGCATGATCAAGAATTGCAGCATAGTTGTTTGGAACAAACTTAGCTCCATCAATGATTAAATCCTTAGGTGCCATGTGAAAAATTGAGATTTAAAAGTGCCTGTTAGGTGTTTGATAAAATGTCTGTATGAAAAACCAACGTGAGAGAAAGAGACAGTAAAAGCAAGTAGAGAGAAAAAGTATGAAAGAAATAAAAGATTAAAGAAATCCTTTCTCTGTCGTACTTATACTCTAAAAAAAATGTTACCGTTGGACACCTGTCAGACATGCAGTAATAACGGATAGCTACTGAGCGCGAGAAAACAGGAATCATTACTTGCCCACTTGCCTGTTTTCAAGGAAAAACCGTTCCATTTACCCAGATATTCCATTAATCAAGGTAAAACAGTTTTAATTCAAAATTGAAACCGTTCCCACTGATTTAATTATTTTTCACTGCATCATTAATATTCTGAAAAGAAATCAAGTTAAAATGACCAAGATAAATCAAATGAGTAAGTACTGATAAAGGAAAGTCAGAACTTAAATTAAAACAGAATTTATATGGTCATCAGAATATCAATCAGGATTTATCAATGCATTACAAAATAACTTAGAGACAAAATCTTGAAATAAAGACAGATTTCATTAATATATCAAGAGAATACATTCATGAAATAGAAATTACATCAGTACTTATACAAGATTTCCCTAAGCTACGAAACCTAACATCAACAGCTTTAGTCCTAGCTAAGAAGCCTGACAAAGCTGATGATGAAAAAAACAGGAAGAAGACGAGATTAAATCATTTCTTCTTCCTACTCTCGACAAACAGAATGGCGAGTCGGATGATTCGCTCTTGCTGGCGGAGAGCTTCTAGCCTTTCCTCCTCCAATCGCTCTAGATGGCGATGGTAGTCCATATAAAAGAACAGGAGGTGGGTCAGTACCTCCTGTGGGACAGAGTCCCATATCTCCTCAGGAATGGCCATGACGTGCCATTCCTGCTGCCAGTCGGCATAGCTTAGCTCCATATTGAAGTTTTGGTAGTTCAAAAACATGTTGTATCTGACCATTGTGTTTTTGAAAGAAAAAGTATGAAGGTAAGTTTGTGAGAAAGAATTTGATGGGAAGGCTGATGTGAAGAGGTTGTTTATATAGGCAAGAGAATGCCAGGAGACACAAAGGTTTTTAATGCTGACAGGTAGAATTAATTCTACCTCGTCTCCCTAGACTTGGAAAAAGAATAACATTCATTGGAAAGAGAAAACATGGTCTAATGCGCACAAAACACAAGTAAAAGTTGACTGTTCAAGTACGAGTACCATTAATCCTAACCATAGTGACTATTAATCTTCCACTTCACATGTTCTAGATTGTACCGAGACTGTTATCAAATTTTATCCACAGATAAGTCAAGTAAAGAATTTAGACTGTAATATCAGAACTTAGACTTATTTCAGAACTAACAGTCATCAGAACATAATTTCTTAACTCGAAAAAGGAATGCCTATCATAGTAAATCCTCATACAAGTGCTGAGTTATACTCTTCAGAACTTAATCGTCAGAATATGCAACCAGAACTTGTCCTCAGAGTTAGTGCAAAATGACACAATGACTGTTTATCTAAAACAACATAGACCACCGCAGTAATTTTCAGCATTCAGATGGAGTGATTAGTGTGTGCATCAAGCTATATAGAAAACAAAGAGTAAAGTCTGATTCACTTCAGTATATCTTAGAAATAAGGAATAACTAAAATTTTGCTAAAGAGCTGTCATTATCCTGAAACCTACTGATGAATGAGTTCATGCTTGAGTCCACCTCAACTGTTTTATGCTAATTTTATGCATCTTTTTAAATTCTATTTTACAGTGGCTTCTCAGTGTAAGTGAGTCACGACTGCTTATCAGAATCTATGCTATTATCAGAGTATTTCTCCAGTAATCATAGAGTGTGAAAAGTCACCAAGAAAATATTTTGCTTTTCTAATGCATATTTACTTAATACCAGCAATGCACTTGGGTCTTCCCTTCCACATTTTTGCTCTAGATCTCAAAGGAGTACCTGATTTTTATTCTTTGATCCTTTTTCTTTTTATAAGTGAGGTTTATCAGCACTTAGTACATTCAGCAGTTTTACTAGTATCAGAACTTAACAGATGAGTAGCATTATTCTAATTTGTGACTTAGTAATATGATAAACAAAGTAAACTCAACTAAGCTCAATTATCAGAATTTGCTTGTGTCATAAAATTTCCACAGAAATAATTACTTCTTACATGGGATCATTTGTTTATTGAAGACTACTAGGTCAGTATCTAGCACAGTTATCCTCATAGGATTGAATTGTTACTTAGACAGACAAATCACTTATCAGATTTTAGAAACATATATCAGACAACAGTCAGTACTTAAAAACATTTAGCAAGTAATCACAGAAAGAGATTAAATTCGGTAAGTACTGATCATAAAGTCTGATAATACAGAACAATAAGTTCATTTACCAATCTTGTAAAAGTGACTTCACACAGTGGTTTTGTGAAGATATCTGCTAGTTGTTGATCTGTTGGAACAAAGTGCAATTCCACTGTACCTTCATCCACATGTTCCCTTATGAAGTGGTACCTGATGCTGATGTGCTTTGTCATAGAGTGTTGAACTAGATTACCTGTCATAGCAATAGCACTTTGATTATCACAGTAAATAGGGATTTTGAAATATGTTAACCCATAATCCAGTAACTGATTCTTCATCCAAAGAATCTGTGCACAACAGCTTCTTGCAGCAATATACTCTGCTTCTGCAGTTGATGTGGAAATTGACTTTTGTTTCTTGCTGAACCAAGAAACCAATCTGCCTCCAAGAAATTGGCAGCTTCCACTTGTGCTTTTCCTGTCAATTTTGTAACCTGCAAAATCTGCATCTGAGTAACCTATTAGTTTAAAATCTGATTCTCTAGGATACCACAATCCCAGATCAGCTGTTCCTTTAAGATACTTAAAGATTCTTTTCACAGCTGTTAAGTGAGGTTCTCCTGGATCTGCTTGAATCTTGCACAAAGACAGGTAGCATACATGATATCAGGCCTACTAGAAGTTAGATAGAGTAGAAAGCCAATCATACCTCTGTAGTCAGTAATATCTATTGATTTACCAGTATCCTTATCCAGTTTTGTTGCAGTAGCCATGGGAGTGGATGCACTTGAACAATCTTGCATTCCAAATTTCTTCAGCAAGTTTCTGGTGTACTTGGTTTGACAAATAAAAGTGCCTTCTTCATTCTGCTTGACTTGAAGGCCCAGAAAATGGCTAAGTTCCCCCATCATACTCATCTGATATCTTGACTGCATTAGTTTGGCAAACTTCTTGCAAAGTTTGTCATTTGTAGACCCAAAAATGATATCATCAACATAAATCTGGACCAGAAGTAAGTCTTTTCCATGGTTGAGGTGGAACAGTATTTTGTCTATTGTTCCTCTGTTGAATCTACTTTCCAGAAGAAACTGAGCTAAAGTCTCATACCATGCTCTAGGAGCTTGCTTAAGTCCATAAAGTGCTTTATCAAGCATGTAGACATAATCTGGATGTTTGGAATCTACAAAGCCTGGAGGTTGTTCAACATATACCTCCTCCTCCAATTCTCCATTGAGAAAAGCACTTTTCACATCCATTTGAAAGACAGTAAACTTTTTGTGAGCAGCATAAGCCAAAAATATCCTTATGGCTTCTAACCTAGCAACTGGTGCAAATGTTTCATCATAATCAATTCCCTCTTGTTGAGAATATCCTTTTGCAACCAGCCTTGCCTTATTCCTTGTAATTATGCCATCACTGTCAGTTTTGTTTCTAAATACCCACTTTGTACCAACAACAGATCTATTCTTTGGTCTTGGCACTAGGGTCCAGACTTTGTTTCTTTCAAATTCATTTAACTCTTCCTGCATTGCTTGCACCCAATCAGCATCTTGAAGAGCTTCTTTCACTTTCTTTGGCTCAGTCTGAGAGAGAAAAGAATTGTAGAGACATTCATTTGAAGTACCTATTCTAGTTCTGACACCTACATCAGGATTTCCAATTATCAAATCAGGTGTATGTGATTTTGTCCACTTCCTTGCAGATGGAAGGTTTTCTCTAGAACTGGATGCTCCCCCATGATCCATGCTGTCTTTATTTTCATTATCTGATACTCCCCCTGAAACTATGCTCTCTGAGTTGGATTCTTCAGTATTTAGATTTTCAGCACTATCAGAACTTGGCTTATCAGAACTTGACGATTCAGAACTTGAAGAGCCAGATGTATGTTCTGATGTTTCTTGAGATGTGGTAGGATCTTGAGTATGCTCCCCCTGCATAGGTGCATCTTCCTTTGACGTAGTCACCACAGTTTCAATAACATCAGAGTTTAATCCATCAGAGTTTACAGTATCAGGACTTAGACTGTCAGGATTTTCAGTATCAGAATTTGAGTCTTCATTTCCAAATCTCAGCTGATCATGGTCAATGAAATCTTCAAGACCGGTAATCTTCTTGTCATCAAAAGAGACATTGATAGATTCCATGACCACTTTTTTCACAAATTATAGACTCTGAAGGCTTTTGTGGAAAATGGATATCCAACAAAGATTCCTTCATCAGCTTTTAGATCAAACTTGGATAGCTGTTCAGGATGAGTCTTGAGAACAAAATACTTGCATCCAAATACATGAAAGTATTTCAGATTTGGCTTCTTTTTCTTCACCATCTCATATGGTGTTTTTCCATGCTTGTTAATGAGTGTTGCATTTTGAGTAAAACAAGCAGTCTGCACAGCTTCAGCCTAGAAATAGGTTGGAAGCTTTGCTTCTTCAAGCATTGTTCGTGCAGCTTCAATGAGAGTTCTATTCTTCCTTCCAACAACTCCATTTTGTTGTGGAGTTCCAGGAGCAGACAATTCCTGCTTTATTGCATGGTTTTTGCAGAACTCTCCCATTATCAAATTCTTGAACTTAGTGCCATTATCACTCCTTAAAATTTTCACAGAATCTTTGACCAATTTATCCAAATGTTTGACATGATCAATCAAGATAGATGCAGTTTCACTTTTTGTGTGCAAGAAATACACCCATGTGTATCTGGTGAACTCATCCACTATGACCAATGCATATTTCTTCTTTGCAATAGACATGACATTCACTGGACCAAATAGATCAACATGTAGTAGATGATAAGGATCAAAAATTGATGATTCAGTCTTGCTCTTGAATGAAGATTTTCTTTGTTTGGCCTTCTGACAGGAATCACAAAGGCCATCAGAAGCAAATACTGACTTTGGCAGTCCTCTCACAAGATTTTTCTTGACAAGTTCATTTATATTGTTGAAATTTAAATGAGAGAGTTTCTTGTGCCAATTCCAGCTTTCTTCAATTGATGCTCTACTCATCAGACAGATTTCAGAACCATCAGTACTTGTTGAAAGCTTAGCTTCATAAATGTTACCACGCCTGTATCCTTTCAGAACAACTTTGCCTTTAGATTTACTCATAATTTCACAGTGTTCTTCAAAGAAATCAACATGATAACCTCTGTCACAGATTTGACTTATACTCAGCAGATTGTGTTTAAGTCCTGAGACCAGAGCTACTTCTTTAATTATGACATTTCCAAGACTGATATTGCCATATCCCAATGTTTTTCCAATGTTGCCATCTCCATAAGAAACACTTGGGCCAGCTTTCTCCACAAAGTCTGATAGCAGGGCCTTATTTCCAGTCATATGTCCTGAACATCCACTGTCCAGAACTAGAATATTTTTTATGTTGCCCTGCAATCACAAAGACCACTAATTATTAATTTTAAGGACCCAGACTTGCTTGGATCCTTTGGCCTTATTAAGTTTGTTAACATTTGCAGCGGATTTAGCATCAGAGTTTATGTTAACAATTTTCTTATCAGAACTTACACTATCAGACTTTGAATCAGAATTTACACTAGAAGGAACAATGGAAACTTTCTTCAAAGAAGGTTTTATTTGATAATAATCATAGTACAAACTATGATATTCCTTACAAGTATAAATGGAATGCCATAAACTACCACAATGAAAATAAGGATTTTGTGGTTTGTATCTAACAGACTGACTCTTAACTCCTGATTTTGAAGGTAAGGAGTTAATATTCTTATTCTTCCTGCAAAAAGAAGCCAGATGGTTAGAACTTCCATAGTTATGACATATTTTCCTAGGAGCATCCGGAACAGGTTTATAATCATTGCTTTTATTCACACCTTCCTTTCCATTCCTATTTTTCTTAGGTGATTTTACCTTGTTTGCATTCTTGACATCTTTCAGCTTATGCTTAAGCTGCTTCTTTGTCATTAAGCCTATGTTCACTTCAGCTGTCTTTTCCTGTTTTAGTTTGTCATAAGTTGATTCCTCTTTAACTTATGATTTCTCATTTTCAGACTTTACAGATACAAACTTAACAGGTTTTAACTTTGGCTTTTGCTTAACAACAGGCTTAATCTCTTCAGTTCCTTTATCATTCTTATCTTCTCCATATCCTAAGCCTTCTTTCCAGTTTCCACTACTTAGCAAATTTTGATTTGTTTTGCCAGAGTTAGTCCAAGTCCTGATAATCTCTCTTTCCTTTTCTAACTCAGTTTTTAGAGATTCATTCATTTTTAGTACTTCATCCCTAACATAAAAAGCATCATCTCTATCCTTCTGAGTTTGATGGAACATGACTAACTCTTTTTCTAAGAAATCATTTCTTTTCTTAAAAGCAAGATTTTCAGAAGTTAATCTTTCACATGTTAAAGTTTGATCTCTATAACTAACAAACATGGTTTTAAGATATCTTCTCAACTCATTAATATCATCAGTATGAAAAGCATAAGTAGTCTGAGGTACCTTTGTTTCAGCAGCTTCAGAACTGCTCTCAGCACTTTCTTTATCAGCATTTGCCATCAATGCATAGTTCTCCTCACTTTCAGATTCTGAGGTGTCTGTCCAGCATTTCTGCTTTGTGACAAGAGCCTTGCCTTTGTCACCCTTTGCCTTCTTACAATCAGGAGATATGTGGCATTTCTCCCCACAGTTATAGCATTTAACATTGGTATAATCTCCTCTGTCAGACTTTCCTCCTCTGCTTTCAGATCTTCTAAAATTCTTCTTGTCAGAACTTATGCCTTTCCTGGAAAACTTCTTTCCCTTCCTGAACTTCCTGTATGCAATCTTTATGATTCCTTTCACGATAAGAGCACACAGCTTCATCATCTCCTTATCAGCATCAGTCTCAGGCAATCTTTCAGAATCTGGGTCATCATCACTTTCAGAACTTGATGACTCAGTTTCAAACTTTATGACAAGAGCTTTACCCTTGTCTTTCCTTGAGGAAGCTGCTTTGGGGGATTCTTCTTCAGCCTTAAGAGCAACTGTCCTTGACTTTCCTCCTTTCCTCTTGCTTCTTTGTTCCATCTCAAGCTCATGAGTCTTGAGCATTCCATAGATTTCATCAAGAGTTGTTTCATCAAGATTGTAGTTGTCTCTTATTGTCGTTGCCTTCAAATCCCAGCATTCAGGAAGAGCTAACAGGAATTTAAGGTTTGAATCTTCAAGATCATACTATTTATCAACCAATGACAAATCATTCAAAAGTTTGACAAATCTATCATATAAATCATTCAATGACTCATTAGTCCTTGAGTCAAAATGTTCATACTCTTGAGTGAGTATTGTCTTCCGGTTCTTCTTAATTGTGTCAGTTCCCTGACACCTTATTTCCAGAGCATCCCATATCTCCTTAGCAGTCTTGCAGTTGATTACCCTATTTGACTTTACATTATCAATGGCACTATGCAGTAAGTGTCGTACCTTAGCATCCTTAGCAATTGATGCTATATCTTCAGCAGTATAATCACTCTTCTCCTTTGGTACGATCTTTGCTGCTTCACCTGCAACTGCAACAGCGAGCTTGGTTGATTTGTGAGGCCCTTCCTTGATTCTATCAAGGTATTCTGGATCTGTTGCTTCTAGGAACATGGTCATCCTTACCTTCTATATGGGATATTCAGATGGTCTCAGTATGGGAACTCTGATGGTCTCATACCGACTCTGAATTTGTTTCTTTGGTGGTTCCTCAGTTTCGGTAGGCTTAGTGTGAGTTTCTGTGTCCGACATGATTATGTTTGGATCTTTAACTGTATGTGTGTTAATAGATAGGCTCTGATACCACTTGTTAGGTCACACACACTGTAGAGGGGGTGAATACAGCGTATAATACAATCAAATCGATATTAAGTAACAGAAAACAAACTTTATTAAAACAATAAATTCTGTTACAGGGTGGAACTGTTACCTCTCAGTGATGAACAAATATCACGAGAGCTGCTAGGGTTACAATGAATAATCTTCTCGAATATGATAACACTTATAGTGTAAACCCTATGTCTGTGTTTATATACTACACAGTTACAAGATAATCGCTAATTGATATGGAATATAATTCTGCTTCCTAAAATATATCAATCAGATATCTTTTCATCCAAGTATTCCATTCTTCACGGAACTCCTTCTTCATGCATATCTCCTCTTATGTTTATCTCGATCTTCTTTCCTTTAATCAGCTACTGTCCTTATCTGATCGTCCTTTAGCACTTAAGTTCTGATATCTAACTTCTGATGATTATCTCCTGATAATATAAGTACTGATATCCTTAAGTCCTGACTTTCAGTATAAGTACTGATCAACAGTTAAGTACTGATTTGTCCTGTTAAGTAAGATCTGAAATCTAAACATAAATTATATTAGTCATGACATTATCAAATATATCTAACAATAAAGGTCTACTCTTCATTCAAAAAGAACTTTGGGTACAATGTGACAGCAAGAAGAGTAGTTCTAAAGAAGATTAAGGAGCTGAGGAGTAATAGAGCCAAAGATGCACTACCAAAAACTCTGTCAATTCCCTCATAGGAAAGAGAGTGCATCTGAGGCCCTATTGGTTGATGGAATTCAGGGATGAAAAAGGAGTTAGAAGATTCTTCAGATTGGAGGACCAATTGAGTATCTCTAGCAATGAGACTCTTTTGGAAATGCAGGAAATGCTAAATCACTCAGAAGCTGATGAACTTGAATTCCATAGACAACTCCAGAATTAAATTGAAGAAAACAACAGAAGGCTTGGAAAGAAATCCAGACAATCAAGGAAATAGATCTATCTGCTCAGACTAGAGGAGCACCTTGATAATCATTATGAGCAATTTTTTTGTGTACTTTGCATTGTTCAATTTTCAGTAAATTGTAGCACTTATCAGTTTTATCTACTATTTTTCAATCCGTATTTTTAGGATGTTTTGTTATTATCAAGTTTCTCTTAATATATGGCTACAATTTCAGTAGACATAAATTGAGGGAGATTGTTAGGAATATGTTGTAAACTTGATGATGATTCATACAAAACACATTAGTAGATTTAACTTAGTGAATTTTGTAGCACTCGATGAATGATCAAATATTATCCTGACGGATGATTCAATATAGTCCCGACGGATGATGATTTGATATCCATCGAGTGAGTAGCTTATGTAAGAATAAGTATAGCAGCATATTTCTGTAATCAACTTTGTGTAGATTCTGTAGTAGCATATGAGTCATGTTGACTACTAGTAGATATACAGAATAGGTTGATTAATTGTAAATATAAGATGTCTTGTAATTCTGCATAAGTGAAATGGAGTCAAGTGTCAAATAGCTACCCGACGGATGATCAACAAAGCAACCCGACGGATGATCAATAAAGCAACCCGGCGGATGAGCAACAAAGCTACCCGACGGATGTCAAGAAAGTACCTGACGGATGATCAATTCAAATATCTATTGACAGTGACAACACAGTCACATGCGTTGGGTGTTTGCAAAAGGAATGTGGCATCCTGTTTAGCAGGAAAATGAGAACAAAGAAGCATTACCATTTTTATGCTATTATGAAGATATTCAAAGATGCTGGAATAGAGTAGTGAAGCAGCATGGAGTTAGACTTGATAGGTTTTGTTTTATTATCCTGTCTTATTACCATGTAAACTTGGTGATATATAAACCAAGTGTAGCTAGTTGAACAAATAACTAAGCAAACACATTTTAGAAGAGAAATTGAAAAAGATGTGACTGTCAAGAATTTCTTTGTAGTTTGTTTGTTCACTTGTAAAAGCAGCTGTGAGCTATTCATGCTTCACAGGGTTCTCTCGATATATATTTATATCTCTGGTGGATACATTCAAATCCACCAGAAAGTTTTAAAGACTTGTGTTTTTATTACTTGTGTTTTGATTTATATATTTCTTTCATTTCACACTCTGCAAATCAAACACTTATATGTTATTGAGTTAGAACAGTTTTAAAAATCTCAAAAACAAGCCAGAATTACATTCAACCCCCCTTCTATAATTCTTGTTGTATTGTTAGGGAATAACAACCAGGGTTTAGTGGTTACAAAGATTGGTCTTCTGTTATACAAGGCATAAAGGTCTGTATGTTAAGCAATCCCATATCAAGAATCAGTTTTTGGTAGATATGTATTTGTGGAGTAGTATCGTATATGTGTGGTTCTTATCCAAGAATTCAACAATCAATGGTTTACAAGAAATCAAGCTTACGTCACAAGATCAATAAGAACCGGGGTTTAGGGTTAAGTACTTCAAAGTACTTGCAATATATAACAAGAACTATTTGGAATACTTGCAATTGTACTACAAGGAAGAGCGGAAAAACTTGCAATTATACTATAAAAAAGTTCAGGGACATTTGCCTTATCAATCCGCTTTTACTTTACTAGCACTGTCAATTGGTTCCCACTCACTGACCATTTGTTTTCCCTTTCTACGTCTCGCTTCCTCTGTTAAACATCACATGTATTTATCAATATAACTTTTCATCTCATTCTATTCGTTACAAGCTTCTATCTACCCTTCATTTCACCCAGATACGACGTACGGATTGAAAGTTACAGCAAAAATCGTCAAACAACACATATACAGTCATATTATACAGCAATCAGATCACATATAGCACATAGCACGTAAGATATTCAATCCAAATAATTTTTCAAAGAAGATTCAGGGTTAATATGATTTTCCAAGTATTTAATACGAGTTTTTGAACATTTATCGGAATTAAAACGGGTCTCTGAATCATTTTATAATTAAATAATAGGGTTCGAACACCCGAATATGACTTTAAAATGATTTAATAATAATTATGGAGCCTTGAAAATAATTTAAAATAATATTTTAAATCTCGAAACTATTTTTTCAGGATTTTTAAATTCAAATAAATAATTAAATCAAATTAGATAATCAATTAAAATTAATTAATAACTAATTAAATTAATTAATCAATTAATATTTAAATAAATTAACTAATTAAATAATTAATTATCAACTAAAATCAATTAATTAATTAACTAAGATTTATTTTTAAATTAAAAATAATTTTCTAAAAATAAATAATGAATTTTGGAATTTTTAAAATAATAAAATAAATTTCTGAAAATATAATAAAAAGAAAATGTAATTTCTGAAAATAATAAAACAAAAATCTGATTTTTGAATACTTTTAAAACTGAATTCTGATTTTTAAAAGTTTTTAAAACTAAATATTGAAAATGTAAAGTGTGCAAAACTCGGGGGAACGGTAAGTTTTACAATCATCTCCCCCTGTTAACCGGGAAGCCATGGACGCTGTCCATAAGCTTTCCCGGCGACTGTAAAAACACCCAGAAATCGTTCAAATCAATAGGACATGATCTCCTTGCTACCAGGAGTTCATTTCTGCAATTCATTTGATCAAACAAAC
The DNA here is from genome assembly GCF_009905375.1 of Apium graveolens. Classification (NCBI taxonomy): domain Eukaryota; kingdom Viridiplantae; phylum Streptophyta; class Magnoliopsida; order Apiales; family Apiaceae; genus Apium; species Apium graveolens. Next base: position 202,904,512 of record NC_133649.1, on the reverse strand, counting down.
GCAGAATCGTCTGAAAAATTCGTTCAAAAATTCTGACGCCAGCGAACTTTCAAACTCTGACCATCGCCTTCCCGTAATACACTACAAGAAAAATGCTTATCTGCGACCAACTATATCAGCGACCGCACCTGCCGTAGCTAATGTCTAGGATCAGCGACCGCTTACAGCGACGACAACTTAAGTTGTCGCTATTTAAAAATCAGCGACCGCAGCCCGTCACTGATCAGTTGGTAAAAAATATTTGATATTAAAAAAGTAGCGGGAAAAATTGGCACAAAAAAAATTAGCAACTGAATTTTATTAGCGACTGATAGCGGTAGCAGAAAGTGCCACATCATCACTAAAATCAGCGACCGAATTTTGTCACTAAACCAATTCCTATAAACCAGCGACCACAAGTTTTTTTGCGACCGCCTGCGGTCACTGATTTTAATTTTAAATATAATTTGAAATTTTGGCGCCCTTTAGTTAGCGACCAAAAAGTATCTGCGACCGACTGCCGTCCCGAAAAAATAACTAACATAAAATATTATTTTTATTTAAATATTATGAGAATTTTTTTAAAAAATTATGAAAAATATTTTAAGTAATAAATATTTTATATATTATTTTAATAATTAATATTTATTAATTATATTCTATATTATTATAGTTGTAATTGATAATAATTACATCTAAATATGATGAAAAAAAATATTTTTTTGATATATAACATCTATAAAATCTTTAAATATTTGTTAAGAAGTATTTTCGCTGTTTTTAGAATGACCAAAGAGCAGTAGAGGCCGAATCAGTGAGAGATGTTATGTTCAAAAATATTTTTAGTTTTATTATAATATTTTTAAATGAAATTATTATCATTATTTCTTGAAAATTGCTTATCCTAAATCCATTTTGAAATTTTAGTACACCCTAATTTTTTGTAGTGACCAAAGAACATCTTGATCAAAGAATATCTACGATAATATGTTGTCACATATACTAGTTTTTAAAACTACTAATTTTTAATTATAAGTAGTTTTTAATTTACTTTTTAAAATTTCATTATTATAAAAAATGTTTCTTAATTTTTTTTTAATTTTAAAAAATATTATTATTCGTTACTTTTAAATTTGTTATGAATATATATATATATATATTGTGTAATTGTTAATTAGTAATTAAAAATATATATGGTTTTTAGGATAAGAAAATCAAAACATAATAATTTTTAATTTTAATGAAGCGGCCAGTACACTTAGAAGAAGACTAATCAACTGCCCAGTTACAAGCCACGCTCAAACCCTTGCAAACCCCAATCATCTCATCTCCTTACCACGATCCATCTACAGACCAAGGTAATTGATCTCACCCCATCTTTCTCTCTCGATTTATTTACAGTAATCTATATATTTATATGTGTAATCTGCCCAGTTGCAAGCCACTCTCAAACCCTTGCAAACCCCGATCATCTCATCTCCTTACCACGATCAACCAAGGTAATTGATCTCACCCATCTTTCTCTCTCGATTTATTTATAGTAATCTATATTTATATGTGTAATTGATTTGTATAGGTTGGATTTGGTTATGAAATACAACCTCCATGTATGTAATCTGTGTATATATCTTGTGTTCACTGTTTAAATTTGTAATATGGTCAATTTCAAAAATATTTGTGATATGCTTTGTGTTGAATGGGGTCTGATTAGTGGGAGAAGTGAAAGTAGTTGTTTTATTTAAGACAATTCTTTTTTAGTTGTAATCAGTTTCTCATGTATTGAATTTTTTTATTATTCTCAACTAACTATAGATTTTAGATGAATTTGTAGTTTAAAGTAAGTTTATTAAATATTTTTGTTTTGTTAATGTAAGTGATGTTTTTGTTATTGTCAATTTTTTTGGGTATGCGTGACTCTATTAGTTGCCTACATTATATTCCTATGTATAGTACCATTTAGAACTTTCTTTTGTAGGATCTGTATATGAGAATCTGAATCTGCTAATTGACTACATTCATATTGTTATATTGAAGAATACATACACATTTTATATGTGTTTGTGTTATATTGTAGTATTGAAGTTTCTTGAGACAAGTAGTAGGTCAACTGTTTTTTTTGGGCAACCTGAATATGACTAAGATGATTGTTTAGTCTAGATTTAAGTTAGATATATTCAAGAAGTAGGTGAAATATAATAATTTTAATGATAATATACATATAGTATGTCACTTTTAAATTATTTTAGTTTTGATTTTTAGGATATGATTATAGTGATAAAATAATTTATTTCGTTAATATAAAAATATTATAGAATAATGAAATGAAGTAATAACGAGGCTTAATTAACATCTTGAAATTTCATAGGTATATATATTGATTTCATAATTAACCGATTTGTTTTTTATATTAGTGTACACATATTTAGATGAATAAAATTTACATGGTTAGAGTTTATAGATATATAGTCAAGGTTTAGTTAATTCATGTTCTATAAATAGAACTTGTTATTTAATTATGTTACTTGCAATACAAATGCAAATGTCTCTGTATAGGTATCTTGATATCATGGACTTCTTCTCGGACCGTACTTGGATGGCACGACGGACATCCACTACCGAGATAGGTGCTACAACTAAATTTAGAGCTGGTTGTCAAGTGTTTTTGGATTATGCGTATAGTCACTCGAAATATGTAAATGAAAAGAATCAAATACGATGTCCATGTTGGAAGTGCAAAACTAATTATTATCTAGACAGAGACATAGTAAACTACCATTTACTTGTTAATGGTTTCATGAGAAATTACGAAGAATGTTGGTGGGCACATGGGCAGAAAAGAAATGGTGGCTTCACAAGTAATAATCCAAACAGTAATAGTAGTACTTATCACATGGATCAAATGATTCATGATATTGCAGGGCAAAATTTTGATTGGGAACAAGCTAGAGAACAGGCTATGAATTCTGATGCCAAGGCCTTCTCCAAGTTACTGGAAGAGGGTAGGGAGCCGTTATGGCATGGCTGCACCAGACACACTAAGTTATCTGCAGTGGCGACATTATTAAACATCAAGGCCGATCACAACATCAGCCATGAGTGTTTTGAGTCGCTCTTGAAGGCTATTAAGAGTATGTTGCCCGATAATGAAAAATTACCAGATAACTATTACTATTGCAAGAAGATGGTGAAGAAGTTGGGTCTTGAATACCAAAAGATTGATGCATGTCCCAACGATTGTATGCTATTTTATAAGGAAAACGAGAAGATTACAAAATGCACTGTTTGTGGTCATGATCGTTATAAACCTAATAAAGAGGGGGTCATTACAAAAAAATTATTTATACCGTTCAAGATTCTAAGGTATTTTCCAATCACAGACCGGCTTAAAAGATTGTACATGTCCACAAGAACAGCTGAACATATGAGTTGACATGCGAAATCTCCGGCTAAAGATGGAGAACTAAATCATCCCGCGGATGGGCAGGCTTGGAAAGATTTTAACAAAATGCATCCTCAATTTGCATTGGAACCGAGGAATGTAATGTTTGGATTGTCCACCGATGGTTTTAACCCTCTTGGCCACTCAGCTGTTCCGTACTCATGTTGGCATGTGATTGTTACTCCATATAATCTGCTTCCTTGGATGTGTATGAAACAACCATATATATTTCTCTCTCTCATGATTCCGGGTCCTACAAGTCCCGGAAAGAACTTAGATGTGTACTACTTGATACAACTTGATACAATTGAAATTATTTGATACAATCAATTTCAAAGAATAACCCAAAGACAGAGAAATACCCAAATTTCAATTGAAATTATTCATAGCTATAAACCCTAATTCTTCAATTCAAGAATCAAACAGTATTTTCAACATGTTATTGAACTCCAAATCAGTCATATAATATACCAAAATGATCAGGAAGAAAAGATCTACAATATTTTAGCATCAAATCGCACAAACAACATCAACATCAAAAATTCCTCTTTTAATCATTAAATAAATAAGATCAAAACCTTGATTTCTGCACTGAAATGGATAGTTGATTCTGAAAGAGCTTTTCGAGAGCTTCGAATCGGCATATGGCACGCTTGATTCTGAATCCGGTAATACCTTCATTTTTTGTTTTGATTTTCAAGAATGCGACTATTAAGGTTTTCTCTTTATTTTATCATTTTTTACTGGTTTATTATGATTATACGAATAAATTAAAATAACAAATAGGCTATTTATATTTATGGAATATTAATACGCGTTGGATCGTATTGGATCGAAAAATAAGTTACTTAGCCGCTAAATAACTGCAAAAATGAACCGTTTTGGATAATTATCAAAACTTTTGGAAAATTATCAAAAATTTTGGATAATTATCAAAACCGACTTCTTATAAAACACTATATACGAAGATAATGTAATAATATTTCATCTTTCAAGAATACGGGTTTTGTTGATCTATCGAAATGGTTATCGTATTGAAAATTTTGCGCCAGGACGCGTACGGGTCAAACCGTAATCCGGATTAAAAAATCCAAAACACGGAAAATGTCTGGAATATTTAGATTAGGTTAGGAAGGAGTTTTACGAAGAGTTTCGGGTTGTAAAAGTGTAAAAACAGTTGAAGTTGGACGATTTCCGGCTCTATAAAATAGTTTTGTAATTATTCAGAAAATAATTAATAAATTCATAAATCATTATAAAATCATATAACGGTCCAAAAATTACCAGAAAAATAGCCAAATTATCTATATTTTATTCTGGAAATAATGAAATTAACATACCTATACTTTACCACATATAAACATCCATATATCAACATCAATCATTAGATAATTTACGAAAAATCACATAATAATCACATAATATTTAATTATTAATAAAAATAATTACCCTCTATGTCTCGGATATTACATCCTTCCCCTTAAAAGGATTCTGTCCTCAGAATCTCTTAAGTAAACAATTGAGGGTACTTTTCTCACATATCGCTTTCTAACTCCCACGTTGACTCTTCAATCTTTGGGTTTCTTCATAACACTCTTACCAAATTTATGACTTTATTTCTCAATATCTTCTCCCTCTTTTGTAGAATCTCTATTGGATTCTCCACATACGATAAATCTGCCTGAAGTTCTATCGGCTCATAATCATTTACATGACTAGATTCTGGATTATATTTCTTAAGCATCGATACGTGAAAAATATTATGAATGTGCTCCATGTGCGGGGATAACTCCAATTCATATGCTACCTTACCAACACGTTTCAAAATTTCAAAAGGTCCAACGTATCTATGACTCAATTTTCCCTTCTTTCCGAATCTAGATAATCCTTTCCACGGTGACACTTTCAGTAACACCGGGTCTCCCTCTTTGAATTCCATATCCTTTCTGGATTGGTCTGCATATTTCATTTGATGATCTTGTGCTGCAATTAGCCTTCTCTGAATAACCTCAACAACTTCCTTTGTTTGATGTACCAATTCGGGTCTAAGTATCTTACGTTCTCCGACTTCGTCCCAATATATTGGTGATCGACATTTGCATCCATAAAGAGCTTCATAGGGAGGCATTCCGATACTGGAATGATAACTGTTATTGTAAGAAACTCCATTAAGGTCAAATGTTCATCCCAATTTCCATTAAAATCAATGGCACAAACACGTAACATATCTTCAATTATTTAGATTGTTCTCTCGCTTTGGCCGTCATTCTGCGGATGATAAGCCGTACTCATGTTTAACTTAGTTCCCAAACATTCTTGAAAACTTCTCCAAAATATTGAATTGAATCGTGGATCTCGATCAGATACAATAAACACAGGTCCGTGATGAACTACTATTTCCTTCAAAAACATGTGAACCAACTTGTCTAGTAAAAATCTTTCATTAACAGGCAAAAAATGAGCTGATTTGGTTAGTCTGTCCACTATAACCCAAATAGCATCGTGATTTACTTTCGTCCTTGGTAAGCCAACTATGAAGTCCATAGCAATGTGCTCCCACTTCCATTCTGGAATCTCTAGTGGTTATAACAATTCGCTTGGTCTCTGGTGCTCTGCCTTAACTATTTGACACGTGTAACATTTGCTAACCCATTCCATAATTTCTCTCTTCATGTCTGGCCACCAATAATTATCTTTTAAGTCTTTGTATATCTTGGTACTTCACGGATGAATGGAACACTTTGAATTGTGAGCTTCCTGTAGAATTTCATTCTTCAATTCCGTCACTGGTGGAATCCAAATTCTGGAAGAAAATATGAGCATACCTTGATCATCCTTTTGAGTATATAACTCTTCTCCTATTAAACGATTGATATCTTGGTCCATTATTTTCTCCTGACATTTCTTTACCTTCTCTAACAGTTCTGGCTGAAAAGTCATAATATATATTTGCTTCATCAGTTATGCAAATTCTGACTTCCAATTCCAATTTCTGAAATTCCTTGTATAACTCATCAGGTACTGTTAACACGTTCAGTCTTTCCTTTCTGCTTAACGCATCTGCCACCACATTTTCTCTTCCCGGGTGATAGTTAATCGTGCAATCATAGTCCTTGATCAACTCCATCCATCTTCTATGTCTCATGTTAAGTTCCTTTTACGTGAATATGTACTTCAAACTCTTATGATCCGTATAGATCTCGTATTTTTCTCCATATAAATAATGTTTCCAAATCTTCGAGGTGAATACTATGGCTGCTAGTTCCAAGTCATGAGTAGGATACTTCTGCTCATGAGGTTTCAGTTGTCTAGATACATATGCAATAACTTTATCATGTTGCATCAAAACACAACCTAATCCCTTATGCGAAGCATCACTATAGATAACGGAATTTCCTTGATCATCTGGAAGTGACAAAACAGGTGTCGTGATCAATCTCTTCTTCAATTCTTGAAAACTTTCTTCGCACTTCTTATTCCATATAAACTTCATATTTTTCCTGGTGAGCTTTGTCAAAGGTTTCGCAATCTTCGAGAAATCTTGGACAAATCTTCGATAATATCCTGCTAATCCCAAGAAACTTCTCACTTTTGTTGGTGTTTTGCCTTTCCCAATTCATAATAGCTTCAATCTTTGTTGGGTCCACTTTGATCCCTTCGCTACTGACTATGTGCCCTAAAAATTGAACTTCTTGTAACCAAAACTCACACCTTAAAAACTTGGCATATAACTTCTCCTTTCTCAAAATTTCCAAAGTTATCCTTAAATGTTCCGCATGGTCTTCTGTTGACTTAGAATAAATTAAAATATCATCAATAAACACAATGACACACTTGTCCAGATATTCCTTGAAAATTCTATTCATCAAGTCCATAAATGCAGCTGGGGCATTGGTCAATCCAAAAGACATCACTAGAATTCATAATGGCCATATCTTGTTCTGAAAGCTGTCTTTGGTATATCTTCAGGTTTGATCTTTAACTGGTGATATCCCGATCTCAAATCAATTTAAAGAAATAATTGTTTCCTTTCAGCTGATCAAACAAATTGTAGATTCGAGGTAGTGGATACTTGTTCTTAATCGTAGGCTTATTGAGTTCTCGATAGTCGATGCATAACTTCATGCTTCTATCTTTCTTCTTAACAAATAGTACTAGTGTACCCCATGGGGATACACTGGGTCTAATCACTCCTTTTCTAACAATTCTTGCAATTGCTTAGCTAACTCCTTCATTTTAACTGGCGCCATTCGATACGGGGCCTTGGATATTTGTTATGTTCCTGGTGCTAAGTCGATTGCAAACTCGATCTCTCTATCTGGAGGAAGTCCTGGTAATTCATTTACCACAGGAATGTCTTCTAGTTTTGCTGGCTCCTGACTTCTATTTATCACATAAGCAATGAAATGCTCGCATCCTTATCACAATAACTTCTTAACTTGAATCATCGTCAAGAACTTCTTCGCTTGTCTCTGACCTCTAAACGTCACCACTTTCACGTCTGGCATCTTCAAGATTAGTTTCTTATTACGACAGTCTATCTGAGCATCGTGCTTAGATAGCCAGTCCATTCCTAAAATAATGTCAAACTCTTCTAATTTAAATGGTATCAAGTCAGCATCAAACTTATTTTCAGAAATCTCAATCTCACAGCTCTTACACACTTGGTTAACAGATACACGCTCCTGATTTGCTAATTCTACCGTCATAATCTCACTTAACAATTCAACTGGACAATTTAACTTATCAACAAAATCTTGAGAAATAAATGATCGAGTTGCTCCCAAATCTACTAGCACTTTTGCATATAAAGAATTCACAATAAGCGTACATGCCACAACATCAGTGTCCATGATAGCATCTTTCATAGACATGTCAAAAACTCTAGCTCTGGGAGGTTCATTCACTGTTGAAGTAGCTCTCATGATTTTCAGCATATTATTGACTTGAACTGGTATCTTGCAATCCCTTGCTATGTGTCCTGGATTTCCGCACTTGAAACATGTAAACCCAATTGCTGGAAATTTTCCTGCATGATTCTTGGTAGGATGATCCTTGTTGACTGGTTCTCTGGTTGGCTGATTACGGAACTCCCTTGAATAGTGCCCCCTCTGGTTGCATCTGTAGCAGACCACATCCAGCTTGTTCCTAGTGGCTGGATGGTTACCTTGGCCTTCATTGCCTGTATTCTGTTTGTTAAAATTCCTTCCGGGCTGGAACTTGCCTTTCCTCTGAATAAAATTTGGAAACTTCCCTGCTTGGGACTGTCCTTCACTTCCCTCAAACTTCCTTTTCTTACCTTCCTTCTCCTTCTGAGACATTTCACTCTCTGTCTCCGCGATCATGGCTTTCTGCACAACTTCCGTATACGTATCCAATTCAAATATGGCCACCTTCCCCCGGATCTATGGCTAAGACCTTGCTGGAACCTCTTAGCTTTCTTTTTATCAGTGTCCACATATGATGGTACAAACCCGGACAACTCCTCAAACTTACTTTCATAATCTGCCACTGACATATTTCCTTGTTTTATCTCTAGAAATTTCAATTCCATTTGATCCTGAAAAAACTGAGGGAAATACTTTTCTAAAAACAACTCCTTAAATCTATCCCACGTAACATCATATGTACCTTCCAATGTCTTAACAGTTTCCCACCAGTAGGTGGCTTCATTCTTCAGATAGTAACTCGCAAACTCAGTCTTCTGCTCCTCTCCCACCTTGACTAAGGCTAATGCCTTCTCAATTTCCTTCAACCGGACTCTTAACTCAATAGGATCTACTTAATCTTTAAATTTCGGTGGATTCACTTCCTGGAAAGTCTTAAAGGTTACCTAAGGATTAGTCTGCCTCAGCTGTTATTGAGTCAGGTGGACTTTCTGTTGGGCCATGATCTGAAGAATTTGGGCTACAGTTGGGTCTATAGGACCTAGACTGGCATTCTGGTTATTGATGTCTTGGGTGTTGTTGCTATTGTTGGTTTCTTCATTCTGGTTGGTAGAACGGGTATTTCTTCTAGGAGGCATTTTTTGTAAAGAATCAAACAACTTATTAACATTTAAAACAAAACCCTTTTTATGAAAAGATTTTGTAAAACAGAAATATCCTTTTTTGAAAACATTTTTAATCGTTGAACTAAGGAAATTGCATGCTTCTTTACAGAATGTAAAAAATTAGGAGATAGGGTACATGTTATCACAAGAGTTTATAATTGGTGCAGTAAGATAAAACAGGTATGGTAAAGTAAATGACAATGTTGGAAAAGAAAAGGTACGGATATATATACCAAAGTTTGGTGGTACAAGCGTAAAACATTTTATTAAAGGCAAAGGTACAACAGGCCTATCCATTATTCAGCAAGTCTATTTTATTTATACACCCACCAAAAGTCTGATAATACACATTGCACACTATTATACATATATCAGCTATCACATCAATTCTGTCATTTAGCGTTACGGAAACTCTGGTCCACCAAGCCTCTCAAAATCCTCCAATACCTCTCTAGACCACCCCATAAGAGCATCTGGGGCTGCATACTCGCAAGTAGCTCCATGAAGTCTAGACTCAAGTATTCTACGGGTCACCAGAATCTCATTCTGAAGCTCCTTTACTTTGTTGTCAACATCTATAGTCCTTATAATGTGTTGTAGCTCCTGAATCTGGGGCCAACAAGGCCTCTTGCTCTAAAAGAATAGCCTCATACCTATGGTAGGGAACAGGGTGTGCAGTAAACTGAAAAGATGCACCCGCAACCGAATGTTTGGTAGAGTCAGAATCAACAGGTGGGGGTCCTCGAATAGGTGGTCTCACACCAGGAAGTGGAATAGCTTGCAGCGGTGCAACCATCACAACTGGTATTGTGGTTGTCGTTGGTGGAAGAGCAGGGCGTGAATCATATGATGGTCTCCCGACTGAAGGCTCCGAGTGATCAGATGATACTGGAATGAAGGAATCTACCATCACCGCTATCTGGAAATTATGCTGCTAGATAAGAATCTCAAATCTCCTCACAAATTATACTAAATTCTACCATTTAATTACACTCAACCTCTCGATATTCTATTTTCCTATTTCTTAATTCTAATCTTACCCCTCTACCCATTCCCAACAATCTAGGCTTATGGCAGTGACTTTTAAACTGTTGCTCTGATACCAAACATGTGGCACCCTCCAAACCCAGGTCAGATACTTGGGGTCCACAACACACACACACACCATATATAAACCTGTTTATGAAATAATATGTGTGCAATGACCCTACTTACCATAACCACGGATCGCAATAGTTCAAAGTATGTCCACAAGACACAATCTTATTTATTACAACATACCAAATCTTAATTTATTTATCATAGAACTGAAGTAAAACTTTGTTATAAAACTTTAACATAAACTAAGCTACACATCTTCCGGTAGCTTATTCCATTTCAACCTGGAAACCTAGCCCGCACACTTGACTGGGGATCCTCGCTATCACCAGTTTCCTTTTTAACTAGAAAAGAACATAAACAAATTTGCAAGAGTGAGCTAACTAGCTCGGCAAGTCATAATGACAGTCACTGAGATTAGTAATGATCAATTGAAATGATATAAGGAATTAAGTTTCTTGATAAGCAATGATTAGAATTGGATATTCACTTTCATTTTTAAAAACCAAGGTTAGGCTGGTGATCAAACACGCACTAACCCCGAGCAAGGCTCCCAGCTTTGCTCTATATACAGGATCCAAGGCAGACATTGGGCTATCATGACCACGAATCTGGTCCATATTTAAAAACAATCCAATTCTATAATAATAACATGATAAACAATGTAATTCAATAAACTGAACCATAAACAACATTTATCTTGAAGCATAGGGTGATTCACAATACCCTGAAGGTATAACACGGTAAAAAGGAAGATTGACTTTCAATCCAGGAAAAGAATCGAATATAGAAGACCAGGGTTCAGTGGTTACAAGGATTGGTTTTCTGTTATACAAGGAATAAAGGTTCATGTGTTAAGCAATCCCATATCAAGAATCAGTATGTGGTAGATATGTATTTGTGGAGTAGTATCGTATATGTGTGGTTCATATCCAAGAATTTAACAATCAATGGTTTACAAAAAATCAGGCCTACGGCTCAAGATCAATAAGAATCAAGGTTTAGGGTTAAGTAATTCAAAGTACTTGCAATACATAACAAGAACTATTTGGAATACTTGCAATTGTACTGCAAGGAAGAGCAGAAACACTTGCAATTATACTACAAGAAAGTTTAGGGACACTTGCCTTACCAATCGGCTTTTACTTTATTAGCACTGTCAATTGGTTCCCACTCACTGACCACTTGTTTTCCCTTTCTACTTCTCACTTCCTCTGTCAAACATCACATGTACTTATCAATACTACTTCTCATCTCATTCTATTCGTTACAAACTTCTATATACCCTTCGTTTCACCCAAATCAAACGTACGGATTGAAAGTTACAACAAAACCCTTCAAACAACGCATATACAGTTATATTATACATCAATCGGATCACATATAGCACATAGCACGTAAGATATTCAATCCAAATAATTTTTCAAAGAAGATTTGGGGTCAAACAACGCACATACAGTCATATTATACAGCAATCGGATCACATATAGCACATAGCACGTAAGATATTCAATCCAAATAATTTTTCAAAGAAGATTCGGGGTTAAAATGATTTTCTAGGTATTTAATACGAATTTTTGAACATTTATCGGAATTAAAACGGGTCTCCGAATCATTTTATAATTAAATAATAGGGTTCGAACACCCGAATCTGACTTTAAAATGATTTAATAATAATTATCGAGCCTTGAAAATAATTTAAAATAATATTTTAAACCTCGAAACTATTTTTCAGGATTTTTATATCCAAATAAATAATTAAATCAAATCAAATTAAATAATTAATTAATAATTAATTAATCAATTAATATCTAAATTAATTGACTAATTAAATAATTAATTATCAACTAAAATTAATTAATTATCAACTAAAATTAATTAATTAATTAATTAATTAACTAGGGGGACTAAATTATAAGTTTTATAGTCGTCTCCCCCCTGTTCGCCAGGAAGCCGTGGACGTCGTCCATAAGCTTTTCCGGCGACTGTAAAGACACCCAGAAATTGTTCAAATCAACAGGACATGATCTCCTCGCTACCAGGAGTTTATTTCTGCATTTTATTTGATCAAAAAATCGCAGAATCGTCTGAAAAATCCGTTCAAAAATTCTGACACTGACGTACTTTCAAACTCCGATCATTGCCTTCTCGTAAATGTTTGTTTATTACGAATATATTATTCAAATATTCTTTTGACGATCTACAACTTGGTACAATCAATTTCAAAAAAAATAACCCAAACAAAGAAATACCCAAATTTCAATTAAAATTATTCATAGATATAAACCCTAGTTCTTCAATTCGAGAATCAAACAGCAATTTCAACATGTTATTGAACTCCAAATCAGTCATATAATATACCAAAATGATCAGGAAGAAAAGACCTACAATATTTAAGCATCAAATCACACAAACAACATCAACATCAAAAATTCCTCTTTTAATCATTAAATAATTTGAATTAAATTAAATAAATAAGATCAAAACCTTGATTTCTGCATTAAAATGGATGATTGATTCTGAAAGTGCTTTTCGAGAGTTTTGAATCGGTATATGGCATGCTTGATTCTGAATTCGGTAACGCCTTCGTTTTTTGTTTTGATTTTCAAGAACGCGACGGTTAATCAAGGTTTTCTCTGTATTTTATCGGTTTTTACTGGTTGATTATGATTATACGAATAAAATGAAATAAGAAATAGGCTATTTATATTTATGGAATATTAATACGTGTTGGATCATATTGGATCGGAAAATAGGTTATTTAGCCGCTAAGTAACTACAAAAATGAACCATTTTGGATAATTATCAACCTGTTTTGGATAATTATCAAAACTTTTGGATAATTATCAAAACCGGGCTTCTTATAAAATACTATTTACGAATATAATGTAATAATATTTCGTCTTTCAAGAATACAGGTTTTGTTGATCTATCGAAATGGTTATCGTATCGAAAATTTTGCGCTGGGACGCGTACAGGTCAAACCGTAATCCGGATTGAAAAAGTCAAAACACGGAAAATGTCCAGAATAATCACATTTGGTTAGGAAAGAGTTTTCCGAAGAGTTTCGGGTTGTAAAAATATAAAAAAGTTAAAGTTGGATGATTCCTGGCTCTATAAAATAGTTTTGTAATTATTCAGAAAATAATTAATAAATTCTAATCATTATAAAATCATATAATAGTCCAAAAATTACCAAAAAAATGTCATAATTATCTATATTTTATTCTGAACATAATAAAATTAACATACCTATACTTTACCACATATCAACATCCACATATCAACATCAATCATCAGATAATTCACCAAAAATCACATAATAATCACATAATAATTATTTATTGATAAAAATAATTACACGTTATGTCCCAGATATTATACCCTGCCTATGACAGAAAGGTCTCCTAGGCATCTGTAATATATGAATATACAAAACATTTCACAAGAGTAAGCGATCAATCACTCAGCAGTACCACTGTATAAATAACAAGTAAAACAGTTTATGATAAATAGTTATAGGAACATGAATCATAACTTGTTACAAAAATAAGTAAAACAGGTATAAACTGGATATCAACAAATAGCATGCTCTGTAAAACATAACATCAGTCGTGTGTTGTGTAAATACCAGAGTCCAATTTTAGCATGCTATTTTTATTTTCAAATCCATAATTCCATTACAGGATCCACAAAACCTTTTGTCCCATTACGGGGACCACAAAACCATTTGTTCCATTACTAGAACCACAAACCGCAAGATATATATTGGATTTTATCTAGGGACGGCTGATCAAGCCTCCACACAATTTATCTAGGATAGATGGCCGGGCTATCACATAATTCATCTAGGAAAGCTGATTGGGCTTTCACACAATTCGTACCTAATCCACAGATACTAGCTAGGTCTCTGATAAGTTACGCTGGACTCATCGGTGAAATAAGGGTGTGCAACCGACTTAACCACTTACGATAGTTATCCAATATCTAATTCGTTTTATCCAGTTTTCAAAACCACTTTTACTTATCTTTGTAAAACCATTCTATCACAACACACTTTCCAAAACTTTTCCCATTTTAATCACACTTTAGAGATAGGTATTTTCAGAAGTTACTTTTCCCCCAAACATATTTTAAACAACCTTTTCAATACAGGGAATACGTAACTTAAAATGATTATGTTCCTGTTTGAAAATAAAACAACAGTTCATTCATATATATTGAACCATAAAAGTATGGTCAGGGGTACTTGCCTTAATATGCTTTAACAACTATTATTGGCTGGCTTTGAACTGATTTGGATGCTCGGGCTTTCGATTGGGACCTGCAGAACCGAAACATCCTAAATTAGGCAACCGAATATGCTTGACATATCCACGTTAACATTCTACCCATGTTTTATCAAAACCTGGCTCGTAATTATACGTATTATTGTAATACACATAATAATCAGGATTCATGTCCTTGAAATTCGGTTCAGTATTTATTCTCGAAAAATACATATACCCGTCATTTTTGAAAAATAGGGTTATTGGCTATTTTGCAAAATATTTCACCACAACATGCAATCATATTTCGTACAATGTAGTTATATATTTCGATCGACACTTCCGATAATTACAGGATACGTTCCTGTATTCTCGAAAATAATTTTTCAGAAATCGTGCAGCGTCTCCTTTATTTATCAGACTTCCCGTCAAAACATAATCGACGCAACCACAACAATAATTCATAATTGCATTCCCAATTATCGATACAACTTTAATTATTAACTATTATCTTTTATTTATTTATAAATTGTAGGACTGAGATTAAATCATCACCATCCACCGCCGGCTCACTGAGGCTCATCGCTGACGGCGGTAAAATTCACCAATGCCCGATTAATTTCGGGATTCCATACAAATTTCACCGATTGAAATAAATTTTTTCGCAACTATCACAGAATTGATCACAAATTAATTGCAACTCATATTTTTTTTAAACTATAGCCACGCGCACACGCGCGCCCGGAAAAGAATAGACCAGGCAGCAATCGGGAAGCAACAACGGCAACTGAGGACACAAAACGGCGATAAGATAAACCCACCCCAATTACCACAAACATATATGCACATATAAGTATATATACATAATGGAACCACCAGGAACTCGGTGGTATCTCGCCGGCAAAACAAACCGAAAAGGATGTGGTGGCAACCTGCCAGCATGGGGTAGAAGAAACGGAAACAGAGGAACGAGAAAGAGAAATAAAGAGAGGAAAGGGAGGGAGAAAAGAGAGTAGGAGAGATTGTGAGAGAGATTGATGAGAGAGATTAAACAAAGAGAGGAAGAAGAGAGTGATAAGGATGGAATGGGGATGTTGTGTTTATCTGCTCCCAATTTTTTTTGTTACTATTATTTATTCCTGTAGCCTGAATTTACTCCAAAATTAGCAATTTAATGACCAAACTTATGGGTAAGAATAATCCGGAAAATTAACATAATAGTTTAGTATTCTCAGAATAATTAAAAACTAATAATATAAAAAAATTCAAAATTTTTAAATCATTTTTGGAACGTGCACAGGCCCGCATTTTAAGTTTTTCGTATACCACGGAGTGCATACAACTAATATCAAATACAACACCCGGTTGACAGAACCATAACATGTCTTATTCGTTTAATAATTACACTTAAATAATTACATAAACACGAGTCGTTATATGCATCATCCGTCAAAAGGAAAAATTCAACATCCGGTGAGGCATCAATAGGAGTTGAAAGTCATGTTAGATCACAGAGAGAAACAACCCCAACTTCAAATCAAATATCCACAAACTCAGGGGGAGTTTCTTCTAATCAAAACTCATTCACTCATCAAGACAACAATGAGGCCTCTTCATCTAGAGCTAATCTACCACATCAAAGGAAATGGACTAGAGATCACCCATTTGAGCTAATTATTGGTGATGCATCTTCAGGAGTGCAAACAAGGAAAGCAACTCAAAAAGAATGTCTATACATCAGCTTTCTGTCTCAGGAAGAGCCTAAAAAGGTAGAAGAAGCTTTGTTGGATCCTGATTGGATTTTAGCTATGTAGGAAGAGCTAAACCAATTTGAAAGGAATAAAGTATGGAAGCTGATACCAAAACCTAAAGCCAAAAATCCTATTGACACCAAATGGGTATTCAGAAATAAGATGGATGAAAATGGCAAAGCAATCAGGAACAAATCTAGACTGGTTGCCAAGGGCTACTGTCAACAAGAAGGAATAGATTTTCATGAGACTTTTGCTCTTGTTGCAAGACTTGAAGCCATTAGAATTTTTCTAACCTAGGCAGCCTATGCCAATTTTAAGGTCTATGAATGGATGTTAAAAGTGCATTTCTAAATGGAGATTTGGAGGAGGAAGTCTATGTCAGTCAGCCTCCTGGTTTTGAAGACCCCAACTTTTCAGATTATGTCTACTATCTTTCGAAAGCACTTTATGGATTGAAGTAAGCACCTAAATCCTGGTATGACACTTTGTCAAAGTTCAGTTTAGAAAAATTATTTCACAAGAGATATTGTTGGCAAAACTCTTTTATTTAAAAATGTTAATGGCTCTAGTATACTTGTTCATATTTATGTAGATGATATTATATTTGGCTCTACAGATGAGAAACTTTGTAAAAAGTTCGCCAAATTTATGTAAAGTAAATATAAAATGAGCATGATGGGAGAACTAACTTATTTTCTTGGTTTGCAAGTTAGTGATGGAATATTCATTAGTCAAACCAAATATATTCATGATCTTTTAAAGAATTTTGACTTAATGGATTGCACATCTGCAAAACCTCCCATGGCCACTGCCACTAAACTTGAATTGAACACTACTAAAAAGTCTGTAGACATTTCAAGTTATACAGGTATGGTTGGCTCACTTTTATATTAAAAAGCCAGTAGGCCAGATATAATGTTTGCTACTTGTCTTTGTGCTAGATTTCAAGCTGATCCTAGGGAATCTCACTTAGTAGCTATTATGAGAATTTTCAGATATCTCAAAGGAACACCAAAACTTGACATTTGGTATCCTAGAGATTCTGGTTTGATCTAGTTGGGTATTCAGATGCAGATTATGCAGGTTATAAAATTGATAGAAACAGTATAACAGGAACCTGTCAATTTCCAGAAAACAAGCTAGTATCCTGGTTTAGTAAGAAATAAAACTTAGTTTCTACTTCAACAGCTGAGGCTGAATATTTTGCTGCTGGCAGCTGTTGTGCACAGATTTTATGCATGAAGAATCAATTATTGGACTATGGTCTACATGTGGACAAGATTCCAATTTTATATGACAACACTAGTGCCATTGCTATTACTGAAAATCATGTGCAACATTCAAGGACCAAGCATATTGACATTAAGTACCACTTCATTCGAGAACGTCATGAATGGTACTGTGGAACTTCATTTTGTTCCAAGTGAGCAGCAACTTGCAGACATCTTTACCAAACTACTTGATGAGTCAACTTTCACTAGGTTGGTAAGTGAGTTAAGTATGCTTAATTATTCCTAAGTTCTTTTGATGTCTAAGCAACTTGTAATGCAGCCAGAATCAAATTTGATTTTTCCTAAATAGATGAAATTTTGGCTGTCAAAATTTACATCTCAACGGATGTTCATTATCCGTTGAAAGTGAATATCCGTTGAATTTCATTATCTGTTGAAATCAAATATTTTTCTGGGTACTTTATATCTCGACGGATATCTGTTCAATCTATATCTGTTGAATTACATTAATCATAGCCGTTAATTCTATACATTATCCGTCGAATTTACTTACAGTATGTAAGTATATGTCGATGGATGATCTCTAGAATTTCTAAAGTTTATTTCACTTTTAAATGGCTATTTTGGGCAATTTTCATTGGGTACTTTATTGTACTTTTTAATTTTTACTTTTTTAGTTCTGAGAAAGTATAAAAGTCCCCTTTCATTTTTCATTTTACTTTTATCTTTCTCTAAGCAATTTCTTTTACTCTCTGCGTCTCCAAAACAAAAACCCTTTTCTCTATAACTGCTTTCAATCACAACAATGACACATGTAGTCACTATTATGTCTCAATATGGATTTGTTTATGAGAAGAACAACTTTGTGGCACTAGTAAACAAAGACATTGCTGCTTCTGAGGACTATCACAAGATGATGGACTTCATTCGAAGTTGTAAATTAAGCTATGTTATGCCTGAATCTCCAGTTCTCTACTGTGAAGTTGTGGAGGAAATTTGGACTACTGTTGTGTACAACTCTAAAGATAAGACCATTGCTTTCTCTCTAAAAGGTAATGATTACTGCATTAATAGTGATGAAATACATGCATTCTTCCACTTACCTGAAAATTACACAAATGTTCCACACACAGACATAGATGTGAGCACCATGTTTGTGTCTATGAGTTATTCTCTCAATCTTGCCAAACTAGATGAGATTAGGAGAATGGGCCTTAGAAAAAAATGAAGCTTTCTCTGTGACTCTTTTATAAAAGTATTTTCAGAAAGGATTAACAATTTTGATGCAGTTACTTACTCTATGGTTAATATGCTTTATATGCTTTTAAGTGACAAGTACTTTAAGTTCGGTAACTCTGTCATGTTTGAACTAGGGTATAAGGTATGAGACATTAAAAAGAGGTCAAAGAACATATACTATGTTAGGTTTCTTATGATGCTAGCAAATCATGTGTCTAAGGACCTCTTAATTTAGAACCCAACAAATAAGCTAGATTATTGGGTCCAAGAAAAGAGGGTACTTGTTAATCTTAACAGGAACAATCTCCACAGTGAAGTACCTCTCAACTATCTGCCAATTATGGAGGAACCTCAGGTAAGAGAGGTAACTATTTATGTCTCTACTATTTTCCAACCTCAAGTTTCATTGCAAAATACTGTGGCAATGGCATCTGTGACAGTGACCAAACAGATGCCTACCCAAGCCACAAAATCCAAAATTTCAAAATCCAAGTCAAAGAAACCCTATTCTAGTCCCTCTCAAAAGAAACTAGTTTTAAAACTACCAAAGCGCAGGAGGGGAGTGTGAAGGGTGGTAGGGAAGGCGAGGGACAGGGTGAACATTAAAAAAACCCTAAGAATAAGGAGAGTGAGGTATGTGTGACCCAAATCAGCCACACTACAGTCTCCCAACCATCTGTAATGCTTAATAA
This sequence comes from Apium graveolens, assembly GCF_009905375.1. Classification (NCBI taxonomy): domain Eukaryota; kingdom Viridiplantae; phylum Streptophyta; class Magnoliopsida; order Apiales; family Apiaceae; genus Apium; species Apium graveolens. Next base: position 202,884,759 of record NC_133649.1, on the reverse strand, counting down.
GAAAATAAGCTCATTGCTAGTTGCATCATCCCAAAAGGATGTAACTATTAAAATAAGCTCTCAACCAAGAGCACATGTCAAAAGGGGAAGGGACACTGACCAACCTCAAACTTATATCAGAAAGAAGAAATCTAAAACAATGGAGGAGTCACAGGGTCCATACACAGTGCCAACTATAGTCAAAGACTCGGTTATTACACCATCACAAATTCAGGTTGATGTTGCTCCAATAAATGTGGAGTCACAACCAAAGTATCTCATAATTGAAACACCTCACACAGACAATTCCCCCACAAACTCACTGGATGTGGATATGATCAACACATCAATTCCTTATTCTCCATCTTTGACACTCATGGAGGAGCCAAAATCTAAAGCAAGTGAGCATCATCTTATAGATGATTTGTTGGCTCACTTGCCATTTCTTTCTGGAACTACTGAGAAATATGTGCTACATCTCAAATCAATCACCACAGATTCAACAGTAGTTTCAACTCCTAACTCTATCATTTCTACTCTCTCGACGGATATTTCTCATCCATTGACAAGTGATTGTCTCTCGACGGATAAGCTTCACAGCAATTATCTGTCGACATTCATAACTGATATTTTGACGAATATCTCTTATCCGTTGAAAGTCTCTATACAGCCTGAAATTTCTAAACTTGTTACTAGTGTAGATGACTTAGTAGTTATTCAATCACTCTTAAGACTAAGGGAATGGAGTGACTTGAGTGAGAGGCTAAGTTGCTCACATGTAAAAGGAGAGGAAAAAGAGTGAACAAATGCATGCTATTTCTTCCAGCATAGCAATAGTGAGTGAGAGGAGTCCCACCTTAGATGGTAAAAGTGAGGGTGTGAGGGTGGGAAGCCAAGGGGAGCCCTTGATGCAAGAAAAGAGATATAATGAGAGAAATGCAGGTACAGAAGAATGGAAAGATCCCATTGCTAGTGAGTTAAATGATGTCAATGATGCAGAAAAAGAGCAGTTATTTGAGCAAGAATATCAAGTTGTTTTAGATTCTGTCTCTTTTAAAGCTGAGGCATTTACTCATCCTTTTCCAGCATATCAAATTCTAGCTAAACAGGTCAATGAGGATGTTGAGAAGACTTTAAACTTGGTGCACACTACAGCTTCTATGCTAAGGGCAGAGGATGTAATCAATTCACTTCCTTCTATAGCTAGTGATGATTTTGAATATCCTTCTTATACATCTGGTGGTTCTATAGGGGATGACTCTCTTGGAGAGAATGCTGAAGAGGTAGGCAGGAACATAGGGGGAGAAGCAGAAACTCCAGCTTGGATGTTTAGAAAGGACTACAACTATCAACACTTCCAATCCACCTTGTTCAAACTTATTCATCAAACTCAAGCTGTCGTTCAAGCCACCAACAATTCCAGCACCAAAAGTCTTTTACAAGCCCATCTAGACTCTCTACAGTTGCACAAAATTCAAGCTCTTCAACATAATCAAACTGTAGATGAAGTGAAGCATGATATTGAGTAAGTCAAGGAGGGTATCTCTAAAAGACTAGATGCCAAAGTTCCTGATTCTACAATGACAAGCTTAAACCAACATCTTAGGAAGGAACATGACTTGAGTTGGAAAGTTGAGGAATTGGGTTCAAGGCTATCAACAGTGGAGAACTCAGTTGCTCAAATTCTTTTCAATCAATAAACTCAAACTCAACTTCTACAATAACTGGTGGCTGCTCAAACTTCCAACCCTGCTTTAATTGATGATAACAAAAAGGGGAAGTAGGATATGCATGTACAAGTTAGTAAGGTAATTATTCCATCCATTACCTTCTCAAAGCCACCACTGTTATATAGTTATGATCTAATCAACCTAGAAGCAGCTGAACTCAAGCTGAAAGAACAAATGTAGAAAATTGATGAGAAAATTAAAAGGGTATTTGGTCCAATTGCAGATCAAGACAAATCTGTGAAGCACTTCAATCAATTGAGACAAATTCCAATTAGTAAAATGAGGTTGGGGAATATAGAAAGGGGTCAAATCTCATCTAGAAGATATCGAAAGGCCACTGTGATTTGGAAGCCCAAGAATCACTCATTAAAATAATCAAGAAAAAATCCATTGGATCTAGTCTATGTTACTCCTCAACCTGATGAAAAGAAGCTGCTTGGTCACTCCATTATAAATCACAAAGATCTAAAAGAATCAGTCTTGAAAAAAAGAATAGCAAAGATCTACAGACATGGCAAACTAATTTTTGTGATGGTTGGACATCCTCAATTTAGAGAAGTAAAGAAAGAAAAAAAAAATTGAGGCTCAAGTATCAGAAAAGGTAGGCTGCCTTAGAAGCTAAGAAAGAAGCTGAAAAGCATTACTACCAACTCAGAAAGTGAGAAGCCTGCCATCATAACTTAAACTGAAAAGAAGGAGGAACCAAAGCATAAATCAATAAAATGAGTAAAGGAACAATCCAATAAGAAGCTGGTATTTGAAGAAGAGAAGGAAGAACCAAAGCCTATTCAGTCTACTACTACAAATCAACCAACTTTGCCCATAATGGAGCAAGTTGAAATCAAGGTCCATCCTGGTGTGAATTTTTATGGTGAGCCAATCATTCCCAAGGATGAACCAATAGAATGGAAAATCCTACCTATTCCTGAGCTAAACATCCCAATACCAACCACTTCTGAAAGGAGAAAGAACAGACCAAGAAATTCAGTCAAGTCTATCCTATTCCAATCCAAAACCTTATATAAACATAAACCAACAATCAACAAAGGAGATCAACTCTTTATCTGTGACATCAAGGAATTCTCAGAAAATAATCTCTACTTGGATGAGCTAGATGAAGTGAGAGCAATAGATACCCACAACATTCTTTTAGAGAGATTAGTGTTCAGGTACAGGGGTGAAAATGAAATCACTGGGCCTCTTCATAGGATTCTCAATGAAGGCTACACTGTCTTAGTCAAAGTATTCTCTGCAATTAAGAAGGATTTTGGATTCACCAAGGTGGCCAAAATAGAGATACTTAATAAAATTCAATAAATACAAAGAAGTTGAAGAGAACCAGATGCACTACCAAGAATCTTAACTATTCCTTATACTGGAAGTAGAGTGCATTTGACGCCATACTGGTTGATGGAGTTCAAGGATAAAAGGAACACCGAAAGATTTTTCAGGCTAGAAGACCAGCTAAATTTGTCAAGCAATAAAACTCTCAAGGAAATGCAAGAGATGTTGGATCTAGCTAATGAAGATGAATCTGAGTTCTACAGACAACTCCAACTCCAGATAGAAGACAATAATGAAAAATTGGAAAAGAAGACTAGACACTCAAGGAGAAAAGGTTAATTTGCTCAGTATAGAGGAGCACCTTGAACAAGGCTTGTAAGACTTTTCTGAACTTTCTTTTATCAACTTTCAATAAAATTGCATTACTTATCATTTTATCTTCTATTGAATGATCATTTTGTATAAGGTGTTTTGTTATTATCAAGTACTCCTTATGCCTACAATTCCAGTGGACATAAATTGGGGGAGATTGTTAGGAATATGTTATAGGCTTGATGATATTTTACCAAAATACCTTAGTAGATTTAATTAAGTGCTTTTGTAACTATCAACGGATCACCACACTTGTTCATCCGTTGATAGAGTAGCTTATGTTTAAATAAGTTTTTGTAGCACATTCCTGTATACTGTAATGTGTTAGAAAAATTAGAAGTTTTAGGATATTCCAAGTCATGTTGATTACTAGAATGATATGCAAAATAGGTTGGCTAATTGTAAATATTAGATTCCTTGTAATCTTGCATAAATGAACTTGTGTCAACAGCTATGAAAACACTTTCAACGGATAATTCTACAAGGTTTCAACAAATGATCCAAGTCTCAATCAACAGATGATCCAACAGAGTCTCGATGGATAACAGGTTCAAAAAGAAGTTGATAGTGACTTGACATTCACATGGGTTGATTGTATACAAAAGGAATATGGCAGCCTGTAATCAGGATTATGAAGATCAAGAAGCATTTCAATATCCATGCAAAACAGGGACGCTCAAAGATGCCACATCTATCTGGATTGCATTGGACAGAGAAATGAAGAAACATGTGATTAGACCTAGATAATAGACTTATGTTTTGTCTTACTACACATGTAACTTGGTGATATATAAACCAAGCGTAGCAAAGAGTTACATATCGGTTGAAACAGTAAGAAAACAAGAAAGAACAAGAGAGCATTTATAAGTTGTGTCATTTAAGAACTCTCAAGTTTTAGTTTGTAAAAACTCTGATAAACAGTTGTGTGCTTTTGCATCACATAGATCATCTTCATTTATATATATCTCTGGGGGAAATAACAATCCACCAGAAAGTTTTAAACATCCTTGTTTATATACTTAGTGTTTGAATACTTTAAAATTCCTTATCCGCAATTAGCCTATTCAAACATTGTCATATTTATATTTGTAAGAAGTTTTAATTTCCAAAAGAAACCAGAATTTCATTCAACCCCCCCCCCTTCTGTAATTCTGTAGTTAGATTGTTTGGGAATAAGAAAATCAAACAAATTCTAGAGAAAACTGTCAATTCAAATTGGAAATATTGGCCTGTTAATTTGGTAAATGCAGTTTGGCTAATCAGACTGCTTTTAAGACTATTTTCGGTATGTTTCCTTATTGGCTTATATTTGGAAAAGTATTTCATCTCCCTGTTAAACTTGAACATAGAGCTTATTGGGCAATTAAAGAGTTGAATGTAGATTTACCCACTGTTGGTAGCCATAGGAGGTTACAACTGTCTAAGTTAGAAGAAATTAGGAATAATGCCTACGAAAATGCTAAGATATATAAAGAAAGAACTAAACTTTTGCATTACACTATTTTGAGAAATTCTTTTTCTCCTAGTCAAAATGTTTTTTTACAACTCTAGGCTGCATTTATTTCCTGAAAATTGAGATCTAGGTGGGAGGGACCATATGTTGTTAAAGGTATTTTTCCTCATCGTGATATTGAAATTGAAAATCCTAAAACTTGTGAAACTTTTAAAGTTAATGATCAAAGGCTTAAGCCATTTTTAGAACCACCTGTTGATTATGAGGAAGAGGTGATTTGCCTCATTGATGCGTGATCAAAGTAAGTTTCCTTGTTGTATAGTAGTTAATTCTATTCATCTGTCATGCCCTTATCAGGTATTCTCATCCTTTTATTTTGTCATTTTTCTCTCATTTGCATTCACTGAGGATAATGCATGATTTATGTCCGGGGGAGGGGTTTAGTAGTACTTATATATAAAAAAATACAAAAAATATTGAAAAAAAGACAAAAAAATCCAAAAAATAGAGAAATTTTAGCTAAGTTGTCAAGTCCACTCTTGTACTTTACTACTAGTCGGTGTTAGCAGTTTTTCAAAATATAAATATATACATATATAATATCTTGAGATAATTTGAACGTAGTTAAGTAAGGTTATCATCATGAATCTTGTGTCGAGCGAATTTTTGCTTAAGAGTCCAACATGACACATTTTCCCAAGGTCTTTGTATGAAAGATTGTTTAGAGAAGTTTTCGATATCTAAGACAGAGCCCACATGTTGAAACAAGGTTGAATTAAACTTTTATGAAAAAAAAGCAAAAAAAAGTTTAAAAAATGCTTGCATAAACTACTTCAATACCCAATATTCCTCACAAATAAAAAAAGATTAAGATGATGGGCACAAGTAGTATAATTAACTAGTCTTGTTTTGTGGCCTTTGTTACTCGAGTAATTAAGTCCGTAGGGGTATTTCAAAACCTAGTGCCTAAGACCAACTGGTTTGGGAGTCATTGGCCCAAAGCTCTCTACATAGGTAATATAGAAAGCTTAAAAAACGGACATTGCACAGTCAGTTAAAAAAAGAAAAAAAACTGTGAATTTTGGCTACATACTTTTTTTGATAGAGATTGGGTTCGTTCAATATTGGTTGAAAAAAAGAAAATATACTTACTCGATTGGTTCTTCAGAGACCTACTTTCATGACATGCCTTGAAATTTTGTGTAAACGTTTAGACTCGATATAACTGGATTGTTGATAACAACATATTGGCTATTATTCGAAGGTCTTAAAGGCATGTATTTTCCTAAAAATTCTTGCGTTGACACCAACGAATGTTATCGTTAATAGAGTTTGGACACTTGTTAGAGTATTTCACAGATTTTATGGATATATCTTCTATAAACCCTTAGGAGATAACACTCCTCTTGTAGAGATCGTCTATGAGTTTAACGGGTTGGTAAGCCTAAAATTTCCCGTAACTCCTACGAAAAGGAGCATAGGACTTTTCTTAGTTAGTATTTTTCTTTTTGATTTTTCTCGAGGACGAGTAAAAGATAGGTATGGGGGAATTTGATAGGTCTATTTTATTGCATATTATTAAACCTATTTGATGGTTATTTTCATAATTTTATTAATAAATATATTCTTTTATTTTGTTTTGAAGGAAAATTAATAAAATCAGAATTTGAGATGGAAAAGGTGCAAATAAGGAAGGAGGTGGACTATTCTAGAAGTCAAAGGAATTGGAAGATAAACTGAATACTTGTTGGAGAAGAAAAAGGAATACAAGGAAATACTTTTAGAATCCTACTTGTAATCAAATGCCCAAACCCCTAATATTTTCCCTATAAATACGGGGATCTTCTATTATATTTAAGACACCTATAATTCTTGTAATTTTTATTTCTTCGAATATTTTTATTTCAACTACTTTATCCATCTTTGTTGTTTCTGATCTTGGTTTAGTTCTGTCAAATTATTAATCGTTAATTACGCGCGCATATACTTGTTAACTCTACCTTCTTCTATTACTTTATTATATATAGCTAGTTTTGCTAGGTTTATGCTTGTTTACGTACCTAATGTAATAGGATATTTAACAAATCCTATCGCACTATTCACATGCATGTATTAATTTAGTTTAATATATTTTAAGTATTTAGTTTATACCATTACCTGGCCATTTGTTCTTCTTGGTAGTAATTTACATGCGTAATTCATGATTGTAGTTATTTAAGCTTTTATATATTAACTAGCATGAAAACCCGTGCAAGGCACGGGTCTTGTTCTAGTTCACGGATTCAGGCTGTTGGTGATAACGTTGATTCGTTTGGTAATGAATTGACAAGGTTTATGGTTTATACAACTATGGTTTGCACTAATGTGATCACTGTCGGGAGAATCAAAATTTCAGCTTCATTGTTTTAGTTGATGTGTGAATGTAGGCATGGTGGGAGTTATGAGCAGTAAGATGAAATAAAAGACGTGGATAAACCAGGCTACAGTTGGTACTTGGTAACTCGCGTGGAACTTACCGGTTGAATGGGGTCTGATGCAGATTCTCTATCGAAGGTATCTAGGTATCCTAAAATCTAAAATCGAGCTAATCTTCTCTATTGAAGATATCTAGGGATCCTAAAATCTAAAATCAAGCTAATCTAATTAAAACTAAAGGATATGGTTGAAAAAATATGCAGTGTTTATAGTGGTACTATATTATTGAATATTTCTGGCGGATGAATAACATAGGTCTTTCTAAATTGGTAACTAAAATTGCATTTGTAAATTATATGAATTAAAAGTTAATTAATAAGTATGCTTAGCAGTAAAGGGATTTATATGTTAGATTTAGATTTCCGAATGGTTAGCGTATTGAAACATTGAAAATATCTCCTATTAAATTCAGTGTACACCCCTCATATAAATTGTGTTGAAAATTATTCCAGTGTGCTTGTAATTAATTGTTTCGCGGTACCTTAAAAATCTTCTTTGAGATTAGAAGCTGATACCGTAGGCAATAGTAATAGAAAGTAATATCTTAAATATTAGTTGTCGAGTGATAATGCTAGGCGTAAACGTGAAAGTGCTCGAAGAATAAATAAACTTGAGTACTTGAACATCCCGTTTAGTCCGAGATTTAATTAAAAATAGAAAATGTAGTTCAAGAGCAGGAGTAATGAAAGTAAACTGTAGGTAAAGGGCGAGAGTCTGATGTCTCATTGATAATATCATAGCATAATTTATTAGGAGGTCCAGTAACGGTAAATGATCACCCCACCCTCGGCTTCTTCGTGAGTGGTGCTGCAGACGAGGTTCCAATATTAGGTGATGCATTGACGTAGGACACCGCCGTGACTTCAGACACTTGTTGAATGTTCAATAAAATGCAAGGGTTAAAGCAACAAATTTTTATTGGGGTATTAAGGTGGTTTTGTCTGGCCGTTTGTAATGGGCAAAGGGTAAAGGTATCCAGAACATTTTTGTTCTTTAAAGGGTTAAGGTTACCGTTGAGCCAGTGTTTCTGTCTCCTCCTGGCATGCTAGGCAGAAAAATTTTCCATTTAGATCCCTGAGAGCGCGAGGGCATGTGGGGCAGCAGTTATAGTACCATCTATTGCCATCAAGGATTGAAATAATTTTCGCATGGCAGATGCAGCGCATAGCCTGTAGTGGATAGAGGAATATGTTATGACGCAATCGGGGGAGTAGTAGCGCCCTAGTAATGTAGTTGGGCATTAAAGTGGATGGGAGGAACTGGCTTACCAGAGTTCCTGGTGGAATAAGTGTTTCCAGGATGGAGCTTATGGATAACTCGGGGATGCTCTCTCCTGTTGGTGTAACAAAGTGCTCGATCTTTGGTGGTGGTAGTGGCTCTGTTTTGTTATTGGTAATCACTGCAAGTTCATCCTTCAAGCAAGTAAGTGGAGCATAGTCTATGTTGATGTAGTAGCGCGTCGCATCAGTACTGGACAGTGAAGCCTCCGCTGCCATTGGTGTCATTGTTTAGTTCATTCATGGAGGGAAGGACGTGTTAGTTTAAACATGATTTGTGTACAGTGTGTGGTGTAAGCGTGTATGCAGTTCATGTAGGTTGGCATAAGTGCTTATATTACCTGAAAATTTCTTGGCCAGTAAGCCTGTGACTACCACAAATACAGGGTCGCCCTTGCAAGCTGGTAGCAATATCACGAATTGTTTTGCCCTATCCTCCCTTAATGTCAACACAATATTCTCACTCATGTGGGAATAACAAAGATTTTGTGATGAGTTTGCCTGAAAGTGACTGCTTAGACTACACAAGTGTGAAAAATTGAAAGAATATCAGCATCATACGAATCTATTGTTAGTTGTGGGCAGAAACTATAAAATATAGCAGTTCAACTATGTTTCTAATGCCACATCACCAACATATATAGTTTAATAGTTTGTTTTGTTGTTATAAACTTGACTGGTGATATAATGACATTCATTATTCAGACAGGAAATAATATTTCGATATGCAAATCTTCTACTGGTTGTAGTTAAAGGTTAGTGCATTTTCCCCCACTGTGATTCAAATCTACGATTATGTTAGCTCTTCTTATCTATGAGTAATAACTATTTACAGAAATATTATATTATAAATAAGTATAACTTAAAAAATATTCAGTATGTTGGATGGGATTTATCAAATATGATTAATTTTATATTTCTTAATTTGATGTTGTACTGCACCAATGAAGTGGTTTATGAAAATAGCAATTGCAATAAACCAGTTGCAAGCTTAAAATGTATACAAAAATCAAATGCACAATCGTCTGAACTCAATTGAAGATTCTGCAAGAAAAAAGTAATAATCCATATATCGTACTCCAATTATTCTATCAATCAGTATAAACACATGCTATGTTGGTACCAAATTATTACGGATCTAGACTGCTAATCCTAGGCACTATAATCATGAGATAGCATCAGCAATATTATTCATGCACAGAACAATGTCTTGTCTAAGAAAATTACTCCCTACAATTAATTTTTTATCAATGAAACAAGAAACTGTTACTATTTCTAAACCTCCTGCACAAAGTGTAACAGGAAGTTGACATCCAGTCTACTTTCTTCATAAAATGTTTGGTAAAACTATAGAAGGGTATGTTAAATTGTGGCATACTAATATTACCGCAGCATAACTAGCATGTTAAGTAATTTAACGATACAACACGAGTATGATAATAGAGTGACATAGTTGAGGGTTGTTCATACAGTTTACCTTTTCTTTGAGAGTGTCGTGAATGCAGCAAAGGTTTAGTTTTCGGGTAACGTAGGTTGGACTTTTTTTCAAAGTAGGGTGCACTTGAATGTTGTACAAGAAGTTTTTACTTGCCACTCGCTAGTAATATGTTTTTGAACAACCCAAGTAAGTTCAGTGACAGAAGTTATAGAAACAATATCAAAACGTAGTGATCTAACCCAAATGCTCTAACTTGCAAGATTGCACCCTTTTTAAACAATGAAACCAGTTATGTTGGTGTCACCAGATCTACTAAGTGTAGTATTTATTTTTGGAAAAACTCTATTATATCAAGCGTAATTTGTTTTGCACTTTGACACAATTATCTCGAAGAATCAAAGACATGTGCTTACTGATGGCTCAAATTTCACAATTCTATTATATCTAACCAAATTTCTTATAAACCAGTCCACATAAATTTAATAATCCACAAGACACAATTCACATGTGATCAAAAATTAGGCGTCTCCAAGCTATGTAAATTATATAAGATACCAGATACGATAAAATTATATGTGGCCAATAAATAGGTTTATTCAAGCCACTTAAAGACGTTATATGTTTCTTGTAAATAAGTTTCATATAAAATCACATTGTTTATTTAGTGAGGCCACTAACAACCTAGACATGCCAATGTAACTAAACTTACATGGGTCAATATAACAGCATGTGGCATGTAGATCAATATATAGGTAAACACAAACATGAGTTTGATTAGTAATAAACCTTGAATCAGTCAAGAGGACGTCCATCTTCTGAGCCCTATTATTCCTTCGCTCTATCTGTCCATAGGTCTTAACCAGTCCGATCACATCTATCAAAGGGAAATAAAGTTGCTAGATGTTAACAATGTTAGATATCATTGGAATTTTAGATTTTATGTGAATGAGGGTTCAATTTACCTATCAACATATTGATGTTTCCAACCAGCTTCTTGATATCACTGAAAGGGATCAACTCGAATTTGTAGTGCGGTATGACATTAGTGTCAGGAGACTTTGCAATCTTCGTTTTATAGTAAAAGATGATTGAGTGTTCTGCATCAATCGATTTGTATTGCTTTGGTCCAGGCACAAGCTTGAAGTTTGAGATTAAAAAAATTACGTCCTCCTTGAGGATGGGGAGATATATTTGTTTTTGGTTGTTGCGCACAACTGCCATTATATGTTTGTCCTGCAAGGTTGCAATTGTTATACGGTTTAGATTTTGGCCTAACCCATTCAATCGCTATATGCAATTTAAGAAGTTTTGGTCAAGGCTATAGGTAAAACTAACATGTTGATCAAGGAGCACAACATTGGTATGCAGTGTAGTTCCATTCCGCTTGTTAATAGCTTCCCAGTCAACCTCACCAGAATGGTATTTCCATCTGAATTTGGTTTCATAGCAGCAAGGGTATTTGCTTCGCCGGTGGATTTCATAGTATCAAGAGTGTTAGCTTCCATTTTTCCGAAGAAGACTAATGGTGTTGTTGAGTGTGTAAGGAGGGAGGTGGTAAAGTGTAAGAGGTGCTTATATAGGGGTGGTGATTTGAGGTGTCTTTTCGGTTTGTTTTGAACGGTCAGACCATTCATTTCCACTTCCTAGTGACCACATCCATGAACAATTTAATGTGGCTTCTTTTAGTAAGGCTGGTACTTATTTTTATTTGTACATAGTTGGCCGAATCATGAATTATTTTACTGGATTGTCAAACAATTGTTATTTTATTTTACTAGTTTAGTGTAACGATGTCCTTTTTCTTGCTTAACAACATTTCATTCCAAATGTACGTGGTGTTAGGTATTAATTCCAATATTTAACATAATATCTGGTGTGTAAGATATATATTGGGTATTTTAGATATATTTTGAACGGAAAATATCGATAAGGCCAGCAGTTGTTCTTTGCAAATCAATATTTATCCGTTAATTAGCGGGGTTAGACAAATAAAAACCCATGAGACGCACTGGCTCCCCATATATAAAAGAGGATTTGAATTATTTTTTTCTATTTTTCCGTATTTTTGATGATATTGGCTAAGCAAGCCAAGTGAAGCAGTTGGAGCCACATTTTGATGTAATCGGCAGTTATCATTCATATTTTGATGTCCAATTTTTCCGCTCAACGTGTGGTGAATGAAAATGCTCGTTGTCTGTTCCTGCAGAGTTTATTATGTTTTTTTGATAAATAGTTGTAGTATTTTCTTAATAAATTATAAATTTGAGGAGAATTGATAGGTAAGACACATGAGTTTTTAGTAAATATGTTACACTGAAATCTGTCATTTTCCAATATACCGAGATACCATAATGTAATTAATATAGAATGAATTTACGATTTGAATTTGGAATTTATCACTTCCAAAAATTGGTTTTTAAAAACAGAATTATTAATTGTGTAACTGCCATATGTGCAACACACAGGAATAGTACCTTGGTTTTTATAAATAGATTGCCAAAAATTTTGTAGCCCGTACTTTTTTACTGGCTATATGAAATATAAAGGCTGGTCCAGATTGTAATGGGCTTTAATGTTATTTCCCGCAAAGGACAATGGGTTCTAACTTAGATGTTTATTGGGCTTTGAAGTTATGATCTGGGATGAAGGCAATCCCAGTCCAGCCCATGTACCCCCTGTTGTGTAGATGAAAAGATTCTAATTGAAGGCAGCGGTAGCGTTATGGTTGCGAGTGACGGGTTAAATTTGAGATAGCAAATGAATAACTCATAGGTCATGTGTAACTGACGTGAATGTGAAGTGTCAGTGGTAGGTTATATAAAAGGTGATGGAGTGTTCTATTATGTCCATCACCCATACGTCCGTGAGGCATAATGAAGGAACCCGATAATATTTCAACTCTCCCCACAGACATCATATGCACACTAATGGGCCTTGTTTCAGCAGCGGGTTTTAAAAGTTGCTTCAACTTTTTTCTTGCCTGGGCTAGGACGCAGCGCCAACCAGCCATACTCTCTCTTTTTGCTGGGCTTCCTGTTCGTTCCATGTACAAGTTCAGCACAGAAGGTGTTGATGCTAACAAGGCATCATTTTCTCGTTTTATGCAGATAGCTGAGAATTTGGGAGTCATATTGTACCATAAGTGTCTTGGAATCCTCCGGGGTTTGGGAAATTTTGAGGCGGACTTTACAGCTCTAGATGGGCTTGAGGCCACTGGACATTTTGGGGCCATGGTTGCTAATTTCATTCTCCGTACACTTTACAAGCAGGAGACAAGCCGCACCACAATTCGAGCTCTGGTTTGTATATTTTACCACCCCACATTTAAGAGTGCAATAGGCCCGGTCCTGACTGATCTTCGCCACATCTATGTTGTTGCTGGTTGTCCAGAGGTTATAGCTGAATCTTCTTTGGTTGGGGGTTGTCCTATCCATGTTACTTACCAGAACCCGGGCTGCTTTTTCTGTGCTACCAAGAAGATGCTGAATATTTTTTCCGGTGTAGGGTGAAATATGTGGCTGTGCCGGGGTTGGCTAATGCAGTGCCGTCCTCAAGTTTAAAGAATTAAATAAAAGTCTGCATTCCTGCCTAAATTATCTATCTATAATAAGTTTGTTATATCTAAATTAAAGTTTGTGCTGACAATTATTGGTTAAATATATGTGAACAATCTATTAAGGTTGCTACCTGCCTTTATTTTGATCAGATTTTTGAATAACAATGGGGCACTAATTTAAAATTTGTAAATGTGTTGTCATGATCAATTCACGTGTGTTTTAGTCATTTGCTTTTCATTTAAGCATTGTTTGTTGGCGGACATTCTCACCGAATTATCTCACATAAAAGAGATTAAATGAAAAGTTCATGATTTATGGGCAGAGCACTGTAAATAAAACCTCTTTCGAAACACAGACAAGGCGACTTACGTGTTGAGACATATGTCTTCTGGGGAACTGCATTGTTCTTACTGTACTCCAGAGATATCCAGTGTGTGGCTTCAGCCTTGGCTAGGCGAATTTCGATTTTGGTAGACAGTACTTCATACTTGCACTTTGTAGGAACTATGTGTTATGCACAGTGTTGTAAAAAGCGCAAATCGGACCTAAGCGGTGAGGTCACCTTCTAGCGCTTAAGCGCTAAAGCGGACGCTTAAGCGCTAAAGCGGACGCTTAAGCGGTTTTAAATACGGGCCATTAATCGGATTATTAATAAATAAATATATGTATATATATTAAAAATACTGAATTTTTTTTTGAATAAAGAGATAACATCCACATATTATAATAAACCAATAAAATGATCTTTCACAAAGTCATAATTAACTAAAAAAATACAAGTAACATTTAAAAATATCAAATTACACCTTTTTAAAAAATAATATATTTTTTTTAATTATTTTTAAATCCCCATTTAATTTGGTCAAAAACCGCTTAAACGGTCAAAATCCACTTAATTTCGCTTAAAGCCGCTTAAACTTTACTAAACGATTAACTATCCGATTTTGCACTAATCCAAGCGTTTTTATCTCCGATTACGCTTAAGCCCCCGCTTAAGCGTCCGCTTAATGCGCTTTTCACAACACTGGTTATGCACAAATGAATGAATACCAGGTTTATGCAGATTTTCAGCACAACACATTGATAGTTCCTAAAATATATCCCCACTAACATCTTAAATTTCTCATCTTAATAAGTGTTCAGCCAAGGTGTAAAAATTATACAAACAATTTTTTAAAAAGGAAAATCACCTTTCCATATAGGCGAAGCTGAAAGACATATGTATCTTCACCAGATGCATCTATGGTAACACTTATCTGTAAAGAAACAAGAGATTTTGAAAATTATGTATGATCTTAGATGCAAGGAAAACTTGCTTTCAAATTAAAATTTCAACAGAATTGTCTTGGTTTGAATTTGGTCATATTGATCGATTTTTACTAAAGATTAAAAATATTCTTGTGAATCAGAAAAGAGAATCTTATAAAACTCAAATACTTAATAAAGCTTCTTAGAATATGCTTATTTTCCAAATGTGTAATTATTATATAATATAGCTTTTTTGCATTGCGAAATGGTCAATTTGACAAGAAAAAAGTATAATCTCTAATAGCTCTAGAAGGGAAAAAAAAGTTAAGCAACACAATTATACCATTTGCTCGCCGAATTCGATAACAACAATGCTAGCAGGTACACCCTCTGCAAAGATAGTCACAACCACTTCCTTTGATTTCTAATAGAATTCATGCCTGTACATAAGCAACATAGGATTGACACCATAAGCCATCAGAAAGCATTACACAACTGTTTCAAGTCCTTGGAAAACAAGGTAACTAGATATGCTAAAAATTTAAGAATAAAAGTTATGAAATTCTAGTAGTTCTAAAAACAGGAAAGAGCATGAATGCCTAGTAATAAACCAGTAAATCAAAAGGTAGCATAAAAGGTGTAAATTTTTGTAGAAAATTATTGAAGCCATTATATCTTTCAAGTTTGTGGCCCATAAAAAACTGTTAACCCCTTCCAATCTTCATTTCTCTTGTTCAGCTGTGGGAGCACCCTTTAAGGGCCCTCGGGTGTAAACATGATATTTCATGTTTTAGCTCGACAATATAAAATGTTAGACATCACACTAACTTACTAATCAATTATGAATGTAGTCTTTTTCCAGAAGATTTTAACTATATTTCCGTTAACTATTAATGATTGTTACATGTAAAAGTGAAGAGATGTATTTCCAAGAGACCTAAATGCTATCAGTGTTGGGCCGTGCCTTGGTAAATATTGATCAGTTTTGGTCCCTTGTGCGAGTCCTTGATGTTTGAGCCTTCTTCGTGATGTAATAGGTGGCTAGGTGGCCCATCCTAGCACCAGTTTTATTGGGTATGGTCAAATGTAGAAATTCAAATAATCACGCACACATTGTTTAATTGAGACCTAGCCATTGACCGCTTCTATTACTATCTGGACAAGGTATCCGCTAGGCAAAGCTTACATTTTTTGTTTACTTCAAAGCTTTTCAATTATATTGCGTTATATTCTTTCTGTTTTCAGGAATTCACAGTCAGTTACCAATTACAATTGTTACAAGCTAACAATAATATACTTACATGTCAACTCTCAGTATAGTTGTAGTTGCAATTTTTTTTAGCTTCTTCCCAAGTGTCAGTGTCTTGATTTCTTTTTGTAGATGATGTCAAGAATAATCACCTGAAGAAACTTGAAGAATCATCTGATAGACTAAAACTCTTCAAAGCAGACTTGCTGAATTATGACTCTATTCTTATGGCCGTCAGCGGATGCAATGGAGTCTTTCATGTTGCCAGTCCAGTGCCCTGTAGCAATGTACCTAATCCTGAGGTACGATTAATAGCTAACATGCTAACTACTACATTATTTATCTTGCCAAAATAATTAGTGTATCAAATTTTGTAGCTAGTCCTTGCTTTGTGAAGCAGACTTATTTGTTGCTTTAATAAAAAGCAGCCTAGTGTTTCTGAAATATTTCTGGTTTAAAAAAAACAAAACTGCCATCTTAATTTGTCAAATTTGGCAAATGTGTCTATATGCTAAAAACTAATTTAATATGTTAGTCTATTACTTTTTAATCTGGATCTGGAACCATGTACACACGTTCAACACCAATGTTGGATTTCTGATCCAATCCCTTCCCTTCTCATCTTCCTCAAAAAAATCAATATAAAATTTGCATTCTATCTTTTTCGTTGTCTCTTCCCTTTTCCATCCTTTCTTCTACATATAATTTGTTCACAATTTTTCATTTTTGCAAAATGGCCTGAAAATATTGGTGGTTTAACTGTTTTACCGTTGGTCAGGGAGGATCTTAGAATCCGCATGCCTAGTGTGAGAATTTTTTTGGGCACTTTCAAACAAGAAAATAAAAGCTACAATGCTTAGCTTGATTAGGAATGAATAGTTTGGGCCATGGACTTGGTACAGCGTGCAGAATACACACACACAAATCTTTGGGGGAGGGATAACTGGGACTACAGGCCTAGTAAAAAAATAGACATGCAGGCCTGGTGCGGTTTCAGTCGTAAGTCATAATCAATATAACTCTATACTACAATAACTGGAATGAGGTATAATTTATAGTTTGGTTAATACCTTATTTGGTTATCCCTTTTCATCAAGGCTGTCGAATCTTTTTCATCAAATAAAAATACGTATTTGTTTACAGGTTCGGATGTCACAAAGAACAAACATTTATACTATTATTTATGAATAAGATGTCATAAATTATATACTATTTATACTATTTCAAATTAACTTGAAATTACACATAATAAAATTATAATTATATAATCATTATTTAGTATTTTAATCCTTATATAGATTTTTAACAAAGCTATATGAAATAGAAATAAAAATATATAAATGTTAAACAAGAACCGCGCATCGTACGGGCCGTCAGTTAGTTTGATAATAATTGGGGATGAATTTTTTTTTCAATGGTATTAATATGTTTTGCCAGAATAAGACGGCAGTTCACATCAGATTATCAAAGATTTCGTGATAGACAATATTCTTGGTAAGCCCGTCGTGGGAATGGTGATCGTCCACCGTGACTATTTTAAATCCAACAGGCGAAGTTACCCTTGAAACAGCAACATACATTTGTCCGTGTCCAAACACAGGATTTGCGAGGTAAAGGCCTACATTTTGAACCGTCTGACCTTGACTTTTATTCACAATCATCGCATAACATACCGAAATTGGAAATTGCTTTCTCTTTAGGACAAAAGGTAAAGTCTTATCAGCTGGACACATAGTTATTCTTGAAATATATGTTACCTCACCAATCCTTTTACCCATAATTATTATTGCCTCGATCAGGAAGGGGTAGCAGCGAGTGATTATAAGTCGAGTACCATTGCACAATCCATTTTTAGCATTAAGGTTCCGCAACAATATTTTAGGGGCACCAATCTTGACCTTGAGTTCATGATTTGGCATGCCGCTAAACTTCAGCGAGTTTAGGTATTCGGGGGGATACAACACTTCGTCCGTTACAGAAGTAGAGGAACCCTTACAGATGGAGTCACAACTTTTGTATTCTTTAAACTCTCCTGGAAGCCTCTGTACAACGGTCATATTAACATTTTCCACGTGTTCATTAAGGGGTGCCAGTATTGCTCGGCTTCGTAGATATTCTAGGTCTCCATGCATATGATGGAGGTCTCTGTAGATTTCATTCACTATCGCCTCTGTTGGATCGCCGGAGTACTTGATGCGGAGCTGGAAAATAAAAAATGTAGCATTAATCGCATAGAATCTGTTGAGAATATAGGCCCAGGTAGAAACTAAAGATCCACTTTTGTGCAGCGTCAAAGGCAGGGCTAAGTTGCTTCATGCACATTAACAAACCTTTAGAACAATCAACACTTGCGTATGGTAAAAATAAATCTGGCCAATGGTTTGTGCTTCATTACAGCAGCTACACAGATGTTCTGGATAAGGAATTGGGGACTATAGTTCAGGACCGACGTAATGGTAGAGGCTTGGATGAAATATGTATGTGGTAGAGAATGTAAATAATTGTATTATATAGATGTAATTGAATGTGTGTTGTATGAGTTTGTAAGGCATACCTCCTCTGGTAATCTTATCCATGAGGGTTCCAAGTCATCCCCAAGTGCAATGGTCTGTAGTGAACCATCCCCGACAGCCAAAACCCAATCTCGAAAAGTAACTTTGTTGCCATGTATTGTTATGGGTGGTACATCTCGCTCAATTCGCATATTCTCATGTAATTTAAAAACCTTACAAAACTGCCATAGAGGTGATTTTCTAATGGTTGCCGCAACAATTTCCTCACACCCTTTCTTTGGAATAATTGGTAAAGTTTGCCTGAAATCCCCCCCAAGGAGCATGGTGACTACTCCAAATGAAAATGCTCGGGCGTCCTTTTGTACCTTGGACCGTATATCACGGAAAGTCCGATCAACAGCTTCAAAAACAAATCGGTGAGTCATTGGAGCCTCGTCCCAGATGACCAAGCTTGTGTTGCATATTAGTTCAGCGAGATATGTGTTCTGCTTTATTTCACAACATGTGAATTCATTTGCGTCAATTGGTATCTTGAAGCGTGAGTGAGCTGTGCGACCACCTTCAATAAGAAGGGAAGCTATACCGGAGGAAGCAACGGCAAGCACAATTTTCCCTTCGCTTCTGAGACCCACAATTATAGTAGACCACAAAAATATCTTCCATGTGCCTCCAGGACTGTATACAAAGTAGAATCCTCCTTTATTAGTTTGTATAGATTGCCGAATTTCATCATAAATGATGTGTTGGACCTGGTTCAGGCAGTGTAGACCTTCAATTGCCTTTGATCTAAGTTTGACGCGGTCATACATCATCTCTTCCAGTAATATAACATTCTTATATTTAGCAGTGTTGACGGTATTGAGTTTTGGGAGACCTGGAAAATCTTGCAATTTCTTCCCAAATTGCTTTAGCAATTGACTAATTGCTTCGAGGGTTAACATTTGCTTGTCAGCGTCATTGATTTTTAGAGTTGGTAACTGGGTAACCTTCCTTCGTGAGTATTCAATATCCTCTGCGAGGCTGGCCCAATTACTGTTCCAGAGGTCATGTGGGTTGCTAATTTCACAGAAAACTAACAAAGTGACAAAAAGATCATACAGCTGAGAGGCACTTGCACATAGGGCGGCATCACTCAGTGCCATATGCCACTCCTTGTCCGAGTCTAACAACCCCATATGGAACCATGCTTCTTTATAAGTAGAATAAATAACACCGTCCACAGTCCTAATGTCTTCAAAGCTTGTAGCCCCAGCAACAATATTTAATAGTAACCACATGTAGAAGCGTTCCCCTGATGCAGGGTGCGCATATACCATACGCCCAACAACATTGATGTTCAGTTTTCGGCGAAACCATCGTTTAACAGATAAATCTCACCGAAACTTTGTTGGGTACTTGATAAAGGTCAAATCACGGCCCAGGTCATCATAACGATTGTTTAGCATCCACTGAATGAACATTATGCCATCAGGATCTATCCTACGAACAACCTGAGGCAAACTTTCGTTGTCGAGGAACCTGACCTCCTGTTCATTTTCCAAATGAAAGTATAAACGCTACACAAAAGGTTCCCTATGATGTGTGGGGAACTCAAATATATGCCAAGTGGCCTCAGCTGCTGAAACATATCGGCATGAAAGGTAATTGTTGACCTCGTTGGAACTATTTTTTTAATAGAAGTTGTTGCCGCGTCGTTGCCTGGTTGATTTGTGCTACCATGTTCTAATCGAATTGTTGTTGTATCAGGCCCCTTACCAATATACTTAAATAAATATTTTATGGAGAGAGACCGATTGCACCACTCAACATTTATGTGTGCTTGGTACTTGACAAGCAATCCACGGTGATAAGGTACAACATGCCTAAACACATAAGTGAAAAAATGGTTGTAAGCACGCAGTCCATTACACATGTTTGTCGGACAATATACAACGGAATTTTTTTATGTCAAAGCTGGCATAGAAATTTAATGAACTATTTCCTCGGTTGAGAACAAGGTTGTGAAAATAAAAGTTTAAATACCTTCAGTCTAACATATTTGTTATAGTTTCTGAAAAAAAAGATATCAAGGGGTTTTTTCATCAAAAGAAAAATAATTTATAATTTTGATGTAATGATTCATTTTGTGGGCATGTTTATCTGCAATTCATATATGTGTGCTATATATGTGTGCGATTACATGAATGTGTAATTTGACTTTAATTGTATGTCCAACGAATGGAGAATGATGAGTAAGTTCTAACCTGTTATCCAAGTGTATACCATTACATTCCACCGTAAACTTTTTATCTCTTCTTCTATAAAGGGCGTAGCCGTCATCATCCATAACTGTAGTACCCCTGAAGGTCTTCGGATAATGTTTGGTGCACTGGCCGTTGGACATGCATGGGCATTTAGGGTTCGCTGGCCCGCATGGTCCGTGCATCATAAGTTGAGAGACAGCTTTGTAACCTTCTGGATCAGCAACTTTATCCGGAATCTCGGCACTTATAACATTATCAATGTCATCCACAGTTAGCAGCTTGTCAGGATTAGCCAACCACAACACAATATGAGCATGCGATATGCCCCATTTTTGAAACTCCACCGTGTAGACCACTACAAGGAAACATCATTTTTTTGGTATAACCATGCAAAATATCAGGGCCTAATACAAGTGGATATAAGCATCAAGTGGGTGGCCAAATGCATCAATAACTGATTTTACTTCGATTGATTGAGATTAGGTTCTAGCTTCATGACTTTAATATGCAGGTTTTCCATCTAAACACGACATTTCAAACCAGAAAATAATAAATTAGAAATAATTAAAAAACTGTGGTATTAACACTTTCATAATTTAAATGTATTGAATACTGTAACACCTATATTACATTGAATAATTTAAATGATGGCAGCTGTTGTATTAAATATCAGAAATTATTCTGTACACTAGTCTAAGGTTTGAATTTGCACACTTGACCTATAATTTTTGACAACATACTTACGGGAGTCATTTTGTGAGTATTTGTTTTAAAGCATCATTTAATGGTTCTAATATTTGCAAATTTTTCGCGTAATTTTTTTGTAAAAGACTAAGCATTTGAAGGAGCCATTTTAAGGAAAGGAATGTTTTGGTATTCAAGCCATAGGTATACTACATATATTTTGTTGAATGCCAAGTACAAGAATAACAGGCTAGAAGTTGGACCATGTATATTATGCTGCAAACTAATCCATATTCATATTGTGTGCATGAAAATGGAATTTAATCCCCAATATTGAGTGTGGGCATTGAAAAGGCATGTTGAAGGGAAATGTAGGGAGGAGTAAGAGGATCGGCATCCAAGGAGGAGAAATACCTGCAATGAGGTGACCGAGTATATGATTTTTAGTGAAGTCGGTCATCATAGTGTCCAGCTTCATTTTAAACACGCGGGCCACAATATATGGATGCACAGAGGCATCATATGAGCCTGAATCGTGAACTGCCTGTTGGATTTCATCCTATTTTGGATTACATGTGAAAGTTATGAAAAGGTCTTGATGACCATATTCCTTGCACACAGCCAAAGAATCCTGAAAGTTTTGTTGCATATATCTATTACCTCCGGTAAAACTTGAAGGTAATATAACGCGCTTCCCCACATCTGTGGCATCCACATCACCTCGTCTTAGGTTATCAACTATATTATTGTAAAGATCTGATCTTATCAAAGACTGATGTTTTAGAACCCACAGTAAGCGACCATGCTCGACGGAGCACCAAGCGTCAACTATGAATTGGAGGAATAGCCTCCCTCCCAAAATTAGGGTATGTCCTTCACCAACGCGATAATGTGTTCTAAAAGCATAATATTCACGCATGCTCACTGTATCCTTTTTGTTGGATTCAGAATTGGTTACATTACGGTGCTTAATATTGGTTCGGTAGGTAGCCATCCTCTCCATAGGGGAATAGCAGGGGGTATTGTAATGACATGTATGAAGGATGCAACTCACTGATATTTTGCAGGCCGGTTTTCTTATGCTCAGCTACCACGTCCCTACGATTTACAAAGTCATTATCCACCACAAGGCCAGCAAATTCATAATCATTAATAGTTGGAAGGTTCTCGAGGCGACCGTCGGTAGTTCTTCTCTCCAACAATCTCAGGCTAACCGGTTCATGATGGATGCCTATGAAACGATGACGCAGTTGCTTAAATATATCTACCAATACATTCTCACGGTCTAACATGTCCTGTAACAGTGCCACAATAGCCGGATCCGCATCCCCCATCCTGGTTGAGAAGCTCATCCGGTGTGGAAGAGCTTGTTGACTATCATACATGTACAACTGTGCGAACTTAGGAGTCATACCATCCGGGGGGACCAAAGACCCGAGGCTATGATATGTGTGCCCACTCAGGCGAAAGACAAATGGTCCATTTCCATTATTTACGGAATTGTCAACATTTCCTCCAAATGAGCAGAAAGCAAAAAGGTTGTTCTAAACCCGACTCTTGTTGAAGTATACATTTGATCTTTTCCCTCGAGAAGTTATCAGGCCACCTAATTCTGGGGGGCTTCCCACAGCAGGGGTAATTGCACTTTTCCCTTGCCGCAACAAATTGAGTATCCTTTTGACCCCCCACCTGCATGCCTCCCCGTAAACTCCACCTTCCAAACCCTTACCATGCAGAAACCACAAGTCTCCTTTTGTCCTCCAAGGTTAAGAATTGTATTGCATGTCACTATGGTGATAGAGCAATTATTAGTATTTTAGAAGTACCATTTGTGAATATAGCATCAAAGAAACAACCGTTCAACATGAATATGGATTTGCGTAGTCTCACCGATTCTGCAAGTAGCACGAAACAAAATGGAAGGGTCACTATGTAGTTCCGTCATAATGGCAAGGCAATGGTACGGTGGTAGAATACACCTAGGGAATAACTTTTTGGAACTATATTAGGGGACAAAAATTTAGAGAACTATATACATCACATTTTTAAGAAGAATTTACAGGATCTTTTATGTCCGGTCACAGGAAATAGTACATGGACAACTTGTTAGCAGCAGCCCTTCTGCTGTTTAATATATTCATGTTTTCATTATTTACGTGTTTAGTTAATTTAATAATCATGTCTAGCTAATTTTGTTATCCTAGGATGAAGATAAAGTTAATTTAATTACTTTTGATATCTCCTTGTTCCGATTAATTGGTTCTCGTAATGTTTTTGGTGCTTAATTGTCTAATTGACAAAGTGATTTTGATATATTATTGTTACCGAATTTATTTTTTATAGACTATGCTTACTCCATGAAAATTTGATAGGTTATTGTTAGATAATATGTTTCATAGTATATGCTTGTCTCGTTAATTAAAATTTATTGGTGAAAAAATAAGAATTGATTTTAGGGCAAGTTGATATTAATTGTGATTGATTAACGGATTCGGATTCCTAGGTTTTCCATACTATTTAATCTATTTACTAATTAGGTTAATTCAAGCATCTCTCAAATCTTAGTTTCTAGTTCACCTGATTTAAATTGTTAGGGTTTTGAAAATTCATAGTCTCTGTGGATCGATCTATTTTTGTTGCAATTAACCATTGTGCACTTGCAGTTAATTTATACGTCAAGTTTTTAGCGCTGCTGCCGGGGAATATTATTAATTTTCACTCCTTGATATTTAATGCTTCGGACTAGCTTTCTATTTTCTCTTTGTTTTTTAGGGAATTGTGAAGCGGAGTAAAGCTTAGAAAAGACAATCGCTAGAAGTCCTCACAATCTCTTTTTGAATTTTTGAAAGCAGTTTTCGGTATTCCATATCACCTTTCTATTTATTTATTTTTCTCACTTTTATTATTGAAAAATCCCAAAAAAAATAAATATTTAAAAAACCCAAAAATAGTAGTTAGTTAATTGTTAAAAACCAATTTGTTGCATCATTCATTATTTCATATAGGATCACATCATCTAGATTTTCTTTTTGTATTTATTGCTTTCCATTGTATACAATTGTGGTGATTGCTGGAGGAAAGAGGTAACCGTTATACACTTTTTGTTATTTTACACATCATTGACACCCTTATCGGATTCTGATTTATCATCCAAATTCTTCTTCTTTGTGATCAAGGCTTGTTTCCTTTCAGTTTTGGCTTTCTGCAGTCAGCTGCAGAGTGTCAAACTCCATCACAACTATAACACTTTAGCTTTGACTTGTCAATTTTCCAAGACTTTGACTCTATTTTATCATATTTTCTTTTGTAATTCCTCTTATCAGAGTTTGAGGAATTTGAGCCTTTCCTGAAGAACCTTTTTCCTTTCTTGAAGTCTTTGTAGGCTATTTCTTGAAGCTTTTCACTAATAGAGCAACCATCTGTAGAATATTCTCATAAGCAACATGATCACTTTCAGAGTCTAAGTCATTATCAGAGTTTGAGTCATCATCGGATTTGATGACTCAGTATCAGACTTTGCAATCATAGCCTTTTTTCGGAATGACTTTTTCTCCCAGCTTTCTCCCTTGGTTTCTCTTCAACTCTGAGTGCAACTTGTCTTACTCTAGGCCCTTCCCTCTTGCTTCTCTGCTCCATCTCCAGTTCATAAGTTTTCAACATACTATAAATTTCATCCAGGGATGTCTCATTAAGATCATAATTGTCCCTTATTGATGTTACTTTCAAGTCCCACTTTTCAGGGAGTGTAAGAAGAAATTTCAAGTTAGAATCTTCTAGATCATATTCTTTGTCAACCAGTGACAAGTCATTCATCAATTTCTGAAATTTGTCATAGATTTCAGTTAAGAACTCATCATCTTTTGATTCAAAGTGTTCTTACTCATAAGTGAGTATTGTCCTTCCATTCTTCTTGATAGCGGTAGTGCCTTGATACTTGACCTCCAAAGTGTCCCAAATTTCCTTGGTAGTTTTGCATCCAATCACCCTATTGGACATGAACTGTCAAGGCTGCTATGCAAAGATGTCTAACTTTTGCATCTTTTATAATTGATGAAAGATCCTCAGGCGTATAATCATTTTTGTCCTTATCAACCATCTTTTCTTCTTGACCAGGAACAACAATAGCCAGTTTCATGGGTCTTTGAGGATCATCATAAATCCTGTTCAGATATTCAAGACCTGTTGCGTCCAGACCACTGGCCATCTTGACTTTCCAGACTGGATATTCATTAATATTTAAGATTGGAACCTTGATAGCCACATATCATCTCATATTATGGCTGATTTAGTTTGTGGCTGGTGGCGGGGGATTTTGTTGAGTTTCTTTGTCTACCATTAGTGATTGTTTCTTGGATCTTAAACTGTTTTTGTATCAACAGCAAGCTCTAATACCAATTGTTAGGCCTTGAATCAATTGTAGAGGGGGTGAATATAGTTAAACAATTAAATCAAATTAAAGAACTCAACAGAATGAACAATTTATATATTAATGAATAAAAACTGATTACAACACTCTCTCAAAGGATGAACATATATCCTTGAGAGCTGCTACGTTATGTGTATGATATATCAATGCTCGACTACACACATAGTGTTAACCTAACCTGTGCTTATACACTGAACAATTACACAATCAATCTAGAAGATATGTTACATGTGAATAAGGAATCCTAATATATATCCATCTATTGATTGCTATAATAAGTAAAGTCCTACACCGACATAACTCTGCAAATCAAAGTCTTCTAAATAGAATCACTTACTTCCTGGAAATCAGTCTCGACAAATAATGATAGAAAAACTTTAATATTAAACTCCGATCTATCAAATACTGATAGTCTTCATAAACTCTGATAACTTCCAGTAGCAAACTTTGATGGAAAACTCTAATAGCTAAATTCTGATATCATCAATTTCATCTTACACGGAATTTTAAGAAATAACCTTAATTCACAGATATCAACAGTATCAAAAGCAAGAGTAGTTTGAGGTACCTTCAACTCAGGAGCCTCAAGTTCACTATCAGTATTTTCCATAAGAGCATAGTGTTGGATTTTAAACGCAGCGGGGGCGTGGAAAAACACTTTTACACACACAAAATCCAAATAAAAGCATATAAATCGTGAATAAAAATTCGAGGGATCGAATCTAACCTTTTAAAATAATTCGGAGACAACGATCAGAGATCCTTAGCAGTTGCTCCTCAAGTGTGAAGCACTCCACCGGTATCCACCAAGAAAACGACTTTTAGGAGGAGGAAATAAAAATTCGAGGGATCGAATCTAACCTTTTAAAATAATTCGGAGACAGCGATCAGAGATCCTTAGCAGTTGCTCCTCAAGTGTGAAGCACTCCACCGGTATCCACCAAGAAAACGACTTTTAGGAGGAGGAGGAGGTGGAGAGAATTGGTTTTCTAAAACTTTTGGGTTTCTGGGGTTAGAATAAAATAGGGTCTATAATAGTGTATTTATAGGCAAAATTTTCAGCTGAAATTTTCCCATAAATATTATTATTATTATCCCATTTATTATTCTCATTAATAATTAAAACACCTTTTAATTATTAATCCTTTTTCTAAACACTTTAGAAATTATTCTCTCTCTTGATTTAATTTCCAAAAATTAAATCCTTAATTAATAATATTAAGAACTTTTCTTAATTAATTTATAATCAATTAAATCTCATTTAATCAATTATTAAATTTGCCAATTAATTATTTATTTCACAAATAAATAATTATTTAGCCATTATTAATTAATTCCTCCACCATTAAATCATTCTCTTTTTATGGTGTGACCCTGTAGGTTCAATATTAAGCCGGTAGTAGAAATAAATAATAATAAAACTATTTTATCATTATTTATATAAATTCTCTAATTTATTAAATATGATTAATTAATTAATCACATTTATTCTACATCGTGAGTGATGCTTCTCAACATATCGCGACTATCCGGATAATATGAATTCACTGCTTAGAATACCAAGAACCTGTCAGTGAATAGTTACCGTACAATAAACTCCTTCTACCCTATAATGTCCCGATTAAATACAAGGCATGGATCTCGTGTCAAGCCTATCTAATTCAATCACTTGCTTACCATTTACTATGCGTAGTTCTATGCAAATTAGAAACTCCTTTCTAATTTCATTTACTCTGGCCAGAGATTCCTGAACTAGCATAAGTGGATCAGCCTTGAACATTCACTTACTTCACTGGAAGGGGTAGATCCTTTATTGATCATACACTATCTTCGTGTACAAATTCCTATACCCAGAAGAGCCCTAATAATTGTCCCTGGAGACTAAGACCTAAACCAAAGCATAGTTCAGTGTACACAAGATGACTATGATGACCTCAAGTCTAAGGATACTTGAACAACTATCACTAAGCGAACAACTGCTGACACGTGAGTGAACTCCATCAGTTGTTCAGCTAGGCGAGTCATGTTCAGTGAACTTATTCTATAATAAGCACCTACATACTAGCTATAGTGTCACCACACAAATATCTATGAGAACAGACATCCTTCATAATGAAGCAAGCATAGTATGTACTGATCTTTGCGGATTATTAATTACCAGTTAGTAATCCTATGACCAGGAACTATTTAAGTTTAGAGTTATCATATTTTTAGGTCTCACTATTATGATCTCATCATAATCCATAAAAAGCTTTACTCTAAACTATGGTATATCTTATTTAAACACTTAAATAGATAAAGCCCGTAATAAAAACAAAACAAGTCTTTATTTTAATATCAATGAAATCAAAACAGATTCATAAAAGTTATTCCTAAATCCTAATACATGATTGGACTTAGGACATATTCCTTTCAATCTCCCACTTGTACTAAAGCCAATCACTCTGGTATCTAATACCCATCTAGTCTTTATGACGATCAAAGTGACTTTCATAAAGTAGCTTTGTGAGTGGGTCTGCTATGTTATTATGTGTGTCAACTCTAATTTAATACAATATAAGAAATATTATCGCGCTCCCACTAACCCTTTTGTAGACGCATGGTTCATCTACGTTTTTGATAAAATCAAACTCTTTGATTATCTCATCAAAACGAATGTTCCATCTTTCGAGAAGCTTGCTTTAAACCACATTAATCGCAAGCAAAATCCGAACTGATTTTAACAGGGCTACATGTAAAAAGTTTCATCAAAGTCAATCCATTGCCTTTGTTTGAATCCTTTTCCCAAAAGCCTGGCCTTATAGGTCTCCACCTGGCCATCTGCTATAATCTATCTTTTGTATACCGTATACATAGATTCCATTCTGGATTTCATGGCACTATGCCATTTCTCTGAGTCAACACTACTCATAGCCTCATTATAGGTCACAGGGTCGTCATCATCAAATGATTGACAACTCATTTTCATTCTCAATGACAAGGCCATATTACCTCTCAGGTTGGCGAGACACTTTCCCTGATCTATGAATGGGCTGTTCCACAAAAGGTTGTTCAGTCAGAACAGGTATTTCCACTCGATCTGTAGTAGTTTGTGCTTCTTGAACTTCATCAAGTTCAATTTTGCTCCCACTGTTTCCTTCAAGGATAAACTCCTTTTCCAAGAAGGTAGCATGTCTGGAGACAAACACCCGATGATCGGTGCAAAAGTAATACCCTAAAGTCTCTTTAGGATATCCCACAAAACTACATTTTCCGGATCGATATTCCAGCTTATCTGGGTCAACTTTCTTGACATAAGCTGGACATCCCCAAATCTTAACGTGTTTAAGACTCGGTTTCCTTTCTTTCCATATCTCATACGAAGTTTGAGGAACAGATTTTGGAAGGCACCTTATTCAGTAAATATGTTGAGGTTTCCAATGCATAACCCCATAGGAATACTGGAAGATTTGCATAGCTCATCATGGACCGAACTATGTCTAACAAAGTTCGATTTCTCCTATCAGATACTAATCTGGAGGAGTCCACTGGGAGACTATACCATTTACTTTGAGATAATCTAGAAACACTCCATTAAAGTATTCACCACCTCGATCTGATCGAAGAGTTATTATACTATGTTTGGTTGTTTCTCCACTTCATACTTATATTCTTTGAACTTTTCAAAGGCCTCAGACTTGTGTTTCATCAAATACATATCCGAATCTAGATCTATCATCTATGAAAATAATGAAGTATGAAAATCCACCCATGGCTTGCTTAGACATTGGTCCACATACATCTGTGTGTACCATTCCTAGCAAATTTGCAGTCATCTCTCCATGTCTACTAAATGGAGACTGTAGTGCCACTATAAAGTGAGATTTTCATCATCCCTTTTCTTTTATTAGTTTGTTCAATCTGAAGTAAATTATGTCACATATATTCAGACCATTATTTAAAGTACCACGTCCATAAAGAATATTATCTCTAAGAATAGAACATTCATTATTCTCAATAATAAATGAAAAATCCACCCAAGTCTAAATGGGAATAATATTCCTCACAATCGAGGGAACAAAATAACAATTATTTCAAACAATAGTCTTGCCCGTAGGCATATGTAAATGAAATAATTCTACATCTTCAGCAGCAACTCTTGCTCCATTTCCATCAGTAGAATCACCTCCTCTTCCTCAAGAGTCCTACTTCTCCTTGGTCCCTGCAACAAATTGCAGATATGAGAACCACATGCGGTATCTAATACCCAAGTAGAAATGACATATTCACTTATATCATGAACATACCTGAATCAGAAGCGGTAGTCTTACTACCCTTCTTCTTCAATTCTGCAAGGTAAACCTTGCAGTTCCTCTTCCAGTGCCCCACCTGGTTACAGTGAAAGCAAACAACTTTGCTCTTGGGGTCTTCAGCTTTTGGTGGAACCGGCATTTTCTCACCTACTTTCTTCTTCTTGGAAGAGTTCCTCTTCCTTTTCTTAGGATTGGAACCTTCACCAATTAGAAGAACAGAACTCTTCTTAGGGGAAAAATTCGATTCCGCAGTCTTCAACATGTTGTGGAGTTCCGGCAAGCTGACATCCAACTTATTCATGTGAAAGTTCACAACAAACTGCGAGAACGAACTCGGAAGCGATTGCAAGACCAAGTCTTGGCTCAGCTCCCCATCCATGGCAAAACCAAGTTGTCCAAGACGTTCAATCAAATTGATCATCTTAAGTACATGGTCATTCACAGATGATCCCTCAGACATCCTACAACCGAACAGCTCCTTCGATATCTCATATCGAGCTGTCCTCCCCGCCACATCATACAACTCTTGTAGATGCATGAGGATAGTGTGAGCATCCATATGCTCATGTTGCTTCTGTAGCTCAATGTTCATGGAAGCTAGCATGATGCATTGAGCAACATTTGCATCATCTATCCACTTACGATACACAACGTGTTCATCATTATGTGCATCACTAGCAGGTTCAGTAGGCTTAGGTGAGTCAATCACGTATTCCAGCTTCTCAATCCTGAGAACAATTCTCAAGTTTCGAAGCCAGTCAGCATAATTAGGACCAGTCAATTTGTGAGCATCCAGTATGCTCCTGAGTGATAGTGCAGAAGACATAACGTACAAAGTAAATCTGTAAATGATAAACACATAACAACACTTAGCAAATATTCGATTTCATTTCAAAACACTATATGAATCGGGTCTTTATTCATAAGTGGCTCCCACTAGTTTTCCTAATTTATTCAACCCCCTACATGAAAAATTAAGCATTCATAATGCTAGTGGGAATAGGGATCCTACATTCCATTACACAACCCCAGCTGTGGCACGAAACGCCATGTAATGTTCAATAGGCAGACAACTCTTGTCAATTACATCTAATGTTATTCCCTAATCAAACTTTAGCCTCTTGAATAATTGAGTCACGGCTGTGGCACGACAAACTCAATATTCTAAGTCAAGTCTAACCCAACATTCCGTACAATTGAATCAGTCCCCAAAAGCCCACGGCTGTGGCATGTAACGACCTTTAGATTCTTATTCAATGTACACATCTCTATGTAATAGACAAGTATTTCTTATTTCAAAATCAAAGCCCTCGGCTGTGGCACGAAACGACAATGATTCAAAAATAAGAACTACTTTCTATCATGTTGGAAGGCTATGACCGACACAAGCCCATTGTGTCATTGGCCAATTACTACTTGATATTATTTAATTTTAGAGGGATTATATTACGTTACAATCATAATCATATTATAAAGAGATTCTTCCTTTTAAATTAAATATTTCAAATCAATAATCAATAATCAGACGATTCCCAGATCGGGTGGAGCATTGTCAAGAGGCGTCACTTAATAACCCTTTCTTACAGATAGAAATCTGTTGTTGACAGAATCATCCTTTCTCTCATATCAAAAATTCATATTCAATTACGTGTTTCATAAACACAAGAATCTCATGATTATATTCATAATATTGTTATTAAGGTTATGAAACAATTTCACTATACTAGGTTGTCTAACAAACGCCTTATATTTATTTAAGTTCACCTGAATCTATCATCGCATGATAAACTAAGCATATATCACATATATCAACATGAATAAACATCAAGGTAGGCATGTTACATCATCTAGCACATTAGTCTAAGCATTATACATCTCTATGTATCACATGAAGCATTTAAAAGCAACTAAAACAGTCAAAACCAGCTTTAAAACACTTCATGGAAATATAAATAGTTCAAAACTTTTATATAAACTAAAATTGATCACTCCATTAGATCCGTCTCGGAAAAATGAATCCAACGGTATATTGCACGCCCAAAACGGAGTTACGAAACTCCCAGAAAATCAATTTTAAAATCAACAGAGGGCTGTAACGCATTTCAGGAACGCGTTACAAGACCTGTAACGCATTCCGGTGATGCGTTACACCCCTTTTAAGCCATTAAAGGGTGTAACGCATTCCGTGAATGCGCCACAGGTGTGTAACACATTACCGGAATGCGTTACACCTGTATATTTTTTTTTTCAACTTTTGCAACTGCCGCCGACTTTTCCTTCTCGGTTGTCGTGCCTGACAACTCAGTCCTTTCTGCTTCTTCTTTTCACGCAGCAGTACAACATAGACAGTACAAGCAGATGTATATATATATATATACAATACATATATATATATAATTATTTAATTACGAATTTAATTGTAATAACTTCAAAAATTCATAATAAAAAATTTATACATCCTAAAATTATGAAAAAAATACCCAGACGATCTACAACACTTGTAGAACCCAGATCAACATTCAAAATTATTCTGAGAAACGATTTCTCATCAGACAAAATTAATCCATGATATAACTTGTAAAAATCATAATTAATTCACACAAGCACATAAAATTCTGAAATTTTTACCACAGATCTATATGCATACAACCTATGCTCTGATACCATTGTTGAATTTTAAACGCAGCGGTGGCGTGGAAAAACACTTTTACACACACAAAATCCAAATAAAAGCATATAAATCGTGAATAAAAATTCGAGGGATCGAATCTAACCTTTTAAAATAATTCGAAGACAACGATCAGAGATCCTTAGCAGTTGCTCCTCAAGTGTGAAGCACTCCACCGGTATCCACCAAGAAAACAACTTTTAGGAGGAGGAGGAGGTGGAGAGAATTTGGTTTTCTAAAACTTTTGGGTTTCTGGGGTTAGAATAAAATAGGGTCTATAATAGTGTATTTATAGGCAAAATTTTCAGCTGAAATTTTCCCATAAATATTATTATTATTATCCCATTTATTATTCTCATTAATAATTAAAACACCTTTTAATTATTAATCCTTTTTCTAAACACTTTAGAAATTATTCTCTCTCTTGATTTAATTTCCAAAAATTAAATCCTTAATTAATAATATTAAGAACTTTTCTTAATTAATTTATAATCAATTAAATCTCATTTAATCAATTATTAAATTTGCCAATTAATTATTTATTTCACAAATAAATAATTATTTAGCCATTATTAATTAATTCCTCCACCATTAAATCATTCTCTTTTTATGGTGTGACCCTGTAGGTTCAATATTAAGTCGGTAGTAGAAATAAATAATAATAAAACTATTTTATCATTATTTATATAAATTCTCTAATTTATTAATTATGATTAATTAATTAATCACATTTATTCTACATCGTGAGTGATGCTTCTCAACATATCGCGACTATCCGGATAATATGAATTCACTGCTTAGAATACCAAGAACCTGTCAGTGAATAGTTACCGTACAATAAACTCCTTCTACCCTACAATGTCCCGATTAAATACAAGGCATGGATCTCGTGTCAAGCCTATCTAATTCAATCACTTACTTACCATTTACTATGCGTAGTTCTATGCAAATTAGAAACTCCTTTCTAATTTCATTTACTCTGGCCAGAGATTCCTGAACTAGCATAAGTGGATCAGCCTTGAACATTCACTTCCTTCACTGGAAGGGGTAGATCCTTTATTGATCATACACTATCTTCGTGTACAAATTCCTATACCCAGAAGAGCCCTAATAATTGTCCCTGGAGACTAAGAACTAAACCAAAGCATAGTTCAGTGTACACAAGATGACTATGATGACCTCAAGTCTAAGGATACTTGTACAACTATCACTAAGCGAATAACTGCTGACACGTGAGTGAACTCCATCAGTTGTTCAGCTAGGCGAGTCATGTTCAATGAACTTATTCTATAATAAGCACCTACATACTAGCTATAGTGTCACCACACAAATGTCTATGAGAACAGACATCCTTCATAATGAAGCAAGCATAGTATGTACCGATCTTTGTGGATTATTAATTACCAGTTAGTAATCCTATGACCAGGAACTATTTAAGTTTAGAGTTATCATCTTTTTAGGTCTCACTATTATGATCTCATCATAATCCATAAAAAGCTTTACTCTAAACTATGGTATATCTTATTTAAACACTTAAATAGATAAAGCCCGTAATAAAAACAAAACAAGTCTTTATTTTAATATCAATGAAATTAAAACAGATTCATAAAAGTTATTCCTAAATCCTAATACATGATTGGACTTAGGACATATTCCTTTCACATAGTTGACACCCTCATCAGATTCTGATGTATTATCCCAATTATTCTTCTATGCGATCAAGGCTTGCTTCTTCTCGACTTTTGGTTTTCTGCAATCAAGTGCAAAGTGTCCAACTCTATCATAATTATAACAGCTGATCTTTGACCTATCAATTTTCTCTGGCCTTGACTCCTTCTCACCATTTTTCTTGTAACTCCTCATATCAGAGTTTAAGAAACTTGAGCCTTTTCTGGAAAACCTTTTTCCTTTCTTGAATTCCTTGAAGGCCATCTTTCTGAAGCTTTTAAGTAATAGAGCAGCCATTTAGAGGATTTCTTCATCATTGTCATGATCACTTTCAGTATCTGAGTAATTATCAGAGTTTGAGTCATCATCAGTATTTGATGACTCGGTATCAGACTTTACAATCATGGACTTTCCTTTAGAGTGGATCTTTCTTCCAGATTTCTCCCTTGGTTTATTTTCAACCTTGAGTGCAACATGTCTTATTCTTGTCCCTTTCCTCTTACTCCTTTGCTCCATCTCCAGTTCATGAGTTTTCATCATCCCATAAATTTCATCTAAGGATGTATCTTCAAGATCATAATATCCCTTATTGATGTGACTTTTAAGTCCCACTCTTCAGGGAGTGCAATAAGAAACTTCAAATTTGAATCTTCTGGATCATACTCTTTATCCACAAGAGACACATCATTCAACAATTTCTGATATATGTCCTAGATTTCAGTCAAAGATTCATCAGCTTTTCAGTCAAAGTACTCATACTCTTGAGTGAGTATTGTTCTTCTGTTCTTCTTAATCACAGTTGTGCCTTGGCACTTAACCTCTAAAGTATCCCCAATTTTTTGGCAGTTTTGCATCTAATCACCCTATTGGACATGATACTGTCTAGACTACTATGCAAACGATGTCTAACTTTTGCATCTTTTATAATAGATGAAAGATCTTTAGAAGTATAATCCTTTTTGTCCTTGTCAACCATCTTTTCTTCTTGACCAAGAACAACAACAGTCAGTTTCATGGGCCTGTGAGGACCATCATAAATCATGTTCAGATATTCAGGATATGTTACTTCCAGACACATAGTCATCTTGACTTTCCAGATTGGATATTCATTTATCTTTAATATTGCAACCTTGATAGCTTCATATCTGCTCATGTTGTGGTTGATTTGATTTTTGGCAAGTGGTGATAGGGGATTATGTTAAGTTTCTTTATCTGCCATTAATGATTATTTTTTGGATCTTAAATTGTTTGTGTGTATCAACAGCAAGCTTTGATACCAATTGTTAGTCCTTTGATTAACTGTAGAGGCGGTGAATACAATTATAACAATCAATTTGAAATAATAACTCAACAATGAAGAACAATTTTTATATTATGAATAAAAACTTATTACAAAAAATCTCTCAAAGGATGAACAGATATCCTTGAGAGCTGCTAGGTTATATGTATGATATAATAATGCTCGACACATAAAGTATTAACCTAATATGTGCTTATATACTGCACAATTACATAATCAATCAGTATATATGATAAACATAAAATCAGGAATCCTAATACATATCCAACTATTGATTGCTACAATAAGTAAGTCCCACACTGACATATCTCTGTGAATCAAAGTTTTCCTATAAATAATCAATTACTTCCTGTAAATTAGTCTTCACAGATTTTGATGAAAAAATGCTTATATAAACTTTGATCTGCCAAATACTGATAGTCTTCATAAATTTTGATCTCTTACAGTCAGTAAACTCTAATGTGAAACTCTGACAATTCTAAATATTGATATCATCAATTATATCTAACATCCTTCTCTTCATCTTTATCATTTCAACTTCTTTCACCGGTGACTAATTAATTATTTTGATGCTTCTTCTGTCCATCCTCATTATTTCTCAGATAAGCTTCTTTATCCTCTGTAAGTCATATGTCATAGCCTATTTGTATATTCGAGGATTCAACTCAACTCAAATAAGAATGTAATAAGTAAATAGTGGATTGACCGTCAGAGAGATCTCGCAAAATAACATCTGTCAAAGGATTCAGAAACAAGGTTCATCTACAGACTTGAGGAGGTAATTCACTGGAAGAAGTTCAAGAAGTTGATCATGCCTCAGTGATATAAATCAAGATCGTGGATTTAATCAAGTGACAGAGATCTCGTCAGAGTATCAATTAATTACAAGGATTTAATCTGAAGAAAATCAAAGTGTCAGAGTCAAGACATGAAGAAACGTCACGGAAGTTAGTCACTCATGAACCAGACAGTACATCGAGTGTCAGCGTTGAAGTGGTGGAATTGATTCATAATTTTCAGTGATTTTCAGAAGATTTGCAGAAGAATGGTTGCTGCTCAAGACTAGAATTAATTCTCTATTAATTAATTAAGTCATCTAATTTAATTAAGAAAATAAATTATATCTGCGAAGAATAATTTATTTATTAATTGAATTAATTGATTAATTAATTCTGAATTAATTCTAGGAATTTTAGGAATTTTCAGAAGTTTAATTGGATTAAATTCAAGCATTAAATCAGCAAGACAATTGAAAATGAACTAGCATGACAATCAGGATTGTCATACCGATTGTCATGCTAGGCCATTTTCCATTGTCATACCGAAAGTTACTCTAAAAGGATAATTGTCTTGCTAGTTCATTCTGATTGTCATGCTAGTTCATTCAGATTGTCTTGCTAGTTCATTCAATTGTCCTACCGAAAGTCTTGCCAGCTATAGGATTGTCATGCCAATTAAATTCTATTCAGCTGATTGATTAAATAGAAGCAGAGAAGCAGCATCTAATTAATCATCCATTATCAAGACAAGAACAAAAGAAAGCAGCCGCCTCTGAAAAATATCATCCTTCATCTGCTTAATTCAAGATCAATTTCTAGTTTGTTAATGTTAAATCCAAACCACTAGAATTATTTATCTTGTTCTTGTGTAACAATCTAGCGGATCAAAATCCCTAGAACTTAATCTCAAATTGCGTTTAGCATTTGAATCTTTTTATTACAAAAATAGAAAAAGTTCATGTCGAATTTATTCTAGATTTGTGATAATTAATTTGAGATTAATTCCTTGTAATCGATACAGTTGTTGTAACACCTTTCAAGTTTAATAATATTTTTATTTAACTTGAATTTTGTTTCACATTTTTTATTCCGCATTTAATTCGATTATTCGGTACTGTTTGTATTCAACCCCCCTTCTACAAACACATTGGGACCCAACAATTGGTATCAGAGCCTTCTGATTAACGAACAAATCAAGATCCTAGACTTTTGTGATTTTTCAACTCCTTGAATTTTTATTTATTCAAAAATTCATAATGACTTCACATAAAGTTGGAACCGTTAAAATTCCACAATTTGATAAAGAGAATTATATCATGTGGAAGAAGAAGATGCTATTATTTTTACAAGTTGCAAATCCCAAATATTCAAACTTGTTAAAGAAGGGTATAAAAACTCCGATGGTTATTGAACCGGAGGTAATAATAGATGGTGTGGTGACTACTGAAGCTAGAACCTATCCAAAAGAGCCTGAAGATTTTACTCCTGCTGAGAAGGAAGAAGCCTCCTTGGATGCCAGCCTTCAATTAATATTAATTGATTCCCTTGATCCCTTGATGAACAGACATGTGATGAACTGTAAAAATTCCAAACACATGTGGGAAACTATTGAGGTGATTAATGAAGGCACAGAGGAAGTTAGGGAGAACAAGTTGGAAATCCTAACCTCTGAATATGAACATTTTAAATCAAATCCAGGAGAAGGAATTACTGAAGTGTTTGAGAGGTACAATGCGTTGATCAACAACCTGAACATCAATGGAAAGTATTATTCAATCAGGGAGGTCAACAAAAAGTTCCTTTTAACACTGCCAGCTCATCTTGAACATAGAATCACTGCCATTAGAGAAGCTAGAGATCTGAGTGAGATTTCTTTGGACAGGCTCTATGGAGTGTTAAAAACCTATGAGTTGGAGCAGATTCAACAGAAGGAAGTCTACGGGAAGGATAAAATGGTCAGCACATCTACTGCACTTGTAGCTGAAGGTCAACAATAACAGCAATCTCAACAGTTAGAAAGAATGGTACAGTATTCCAAGGCTGAGGAAAATATGTTAGTAGCAGAATATGATCCTCCTACTACAAATCAATCAAGTGATGATTTTTATTCCTTGGAAGAGCTGGAGCAATTGGAAGACGAGTCAATGGCCCAAATTGTCAAGAGATTCTCCCATGTCAGATTCAAGAGGAATCCCAAGCTGAAGTACAAGTCCAACTACAACAAATTCCAGAAAGGTGGATCTTCATCCTCTAACACCAACAGTGGTGGATACCAAACAGGGATGGTTGATCGGAGCACCATTAGATGCTATAACTGCAATGAGTTGGGACACTTTGCCACAGAATGTAGGAAGCCAAAGCAAGTAAGAAAGAACTCTGAAAGGGCTTATCTGGCAAAGGGAAGAAGCTGGGATGATACTGACAGTGAAGATGAAGATGAAGGAAATCTTGCTCTTATGGCTATTGATGGAAAAGCTTCATCGTCAAGAATAGAGGTAAAACTTTCTGATGCTGAAATGGTTTATCATCTAAGAGGTAACTTAGATTGTGCACGTCGTGATAATGAACTGTTAAGTTTACAGATCACAGACCTTGAGAAAGAGGTCAATGAATTAAGACTTGTGCACATTAATCAAGACAAATTAAAAGAACAGGTATCTTTTCTAGAGAATAGAGTTGACTGTTATAGAAAACTCGAAACTATTCTCAAAGACAAGATCACCGGTCTTGAGACTAAGGTTAGAGCCTACTTCAATTCTTGTTCGAAGGCTAAAGAGTTCTACAGTAAGCAAGCTGTTAATCAAACATCTGGAATAGGTTATGATTACAATGCTGCTATTGGAGAATTAGGCATAAACTCCCCTCCTCATGTATGTGCTAAAGGGAGGGAAGTACCACATGTGCTTAAGGGTGTTGATGAACCCCTCTATAAAGCATCAATTGCTGAACCATTTGATGCGACCTCTTCTGTTATTCAAGAAGAAATACGTGCTGAGGATCATGCTTATGAGAAGATTGTTTCCAAGTCAAGTGAGTCGAAAGTTCCAGTCAAAGTTGTGAAAGCAACTGAGACTAACTCAGACACACATGAGTTGGATAACAATAATGCCATGTCTACCATGCATAAATTACCTGCTGTTAATCACTCTCATAAGGCATGTGGTGTTGCTAATTGTATGTCTTGTGCTTTTAATATGATGTATGCTTATTTTAATGGTAAGCATGTGTCTAATGATAAGACTACTCCTCGTCAGCATGTGAATAACAAGAAGCATGATAGGTCTAAGACTGCTAGTCCTTCTAAGGCTAGAAAGGAGACATTTGTGCCTAAGCTTAAACAGAAATTTGTTAAGGCTGTTTACAAGGTCAAATGTTCAGTCATTGAGAATGTTGAGACCATTAAAATTAAAAATGTTGTTTTGTCTGACAAAGGACAGTTCTACAAGTATGCCGGGCCCAACCAAGTTTGGGTTCCGAAGAAGGTCTAATCCATTTGAAGTGCAGGGCAGTATACAGGTGTAACCGGTAGTGTGGATTCTTGACAAGTGGATCATCAAGACATATGACCGGAGATAGAGCCCTGCTATCAAATGTGGTTGAGAAAGCTGGCCCCCTGATTACCTTTGGAGATAACAGCAAAGGTTTATCTGAGGGATATGGCTGTTTGCAAGCTGGGAATGTTATCATTGTAATTTTGTATTTTGTGCTAGGTTATTATCAGGAAGCAGTATCTAACATATAGCACCAGTGACGAGACTTGGGAATATTACGACATATCAAGCACCTGATGCACATTACACTTGGAATTGGACTCTAGTAAGATGTGTACAAGTGTATTCCTGGTTGGTGAGTCAAAAGAGGAAGTCAATGCACCACAGTTCATGGACTTTGCAGCTGCAGATCTATTGGACTATGCAATCTCTTCTTCACAGTCTCACTTCAGGTTGGTATGAACTAGTATACTGCTCAAGCAATCGTCAAGGACATGGTATGGCACTCTAACTGCAGTTACAATTTTATATGAATAAGTAGAGTCGTCATATTCATAACTATCTTATCACTAAGCACAATCATATTGTTTTATATGTGCAGTGGTATATTGATTATGCAACATAACAATTAGTATCTAAAGTACTTGACAAGTATCGGTCAATGATATCTTGTTAACATTATGTTGCAGATATTTGTAAGCTTTTGACATGAATGAGAATTACTTAGACTTTACACTAAGTGATCAATGTTTTATCAAAAACTCATTCATATTGAAAAACAAAATCAAACTTCTTTCTACATTAGTGATTTCTTATGTCATGTAAAATCTTTTGAAATCACTATTGTAAATCATTTTCTCTCTATTACCATATATTCTGTGTTACAGGTTCAGTCTCCAATGACTTTCTTTCATTGACAGTCATGAGGTTGAAAACCCACAACGTCTATCCCAGACTGTAAAGACAAACACAAAAACAGAACCAACCAACACTCTCTTACCACTAAATATAGTATGAATGAGCGTGAGGGAGATAGTGCCTAGTGCACCACATAAGGAAGGTTCTGTAGTCAACCCAGTAGCTCTGTCTCATACATAGATGAGTAGTATTTAAACCGAGATAACTGCTAGCCCCCATACATCTTCTCAAAAAGATGTAATGGCTGAAAAGGCACAAAAACAAGTTACTAGATTCATTCTCTCAACAGGGTGAGTCTATTGAATTTTGCCTGTCGGCCAAGGTATCCGATGTAGTGTCACCACTTCAAACATAATCAATTCTTGATGCACAAGGAGAGGTTACACACACAAAGGATGAGTTGACGGAAACAAGAGTTTCGACCATTTTAAGGTCAGATTCGATTGTTCAAGGTTCGTTAGTGGACCAATTGCCTTTACAGGTGTTAGGAGAGGATACTGATCCAAAAGCCATATGTCAGTGGTCAGTGTCTACCTCCCCAGGCTTAAATCCCCTGGATGCATCTGCGGATAGTGGATCTGACATAGGTGCAGATCGGCAACTTGTTGACAATGATTCAGATATTACCTGATAAGTCACAAGGAAGTGTCTTCACAGACATTAGAAGGGAACTTTGATCTTTATGCTAAAATCGTTGGATCATTGTTTACCTTCCCAGAATTCAAATCTGGAACCCTAAAAGGGAAACTAGCAACTTGTAAATTATGACTCAGATTCATCTGACGAGTTTAACAAGGATGGGGATTTGTGAACTCCCATTGCACCACCTGTGACCTCCTTAAGGATGGCTAAGGTGATTTTCCTTGCAGGTACAGCTAATTTTTGGAGCTATGAGAGGAGTGATACACTTGTGAGAATGAGTGTAAACACGAGTGGAGAGAAGAGTGAAACACATGTGAGGTACACTAAAACATAATCACACACTCACAGTGAGGAAGAAAGAGAAACTACTTGTTATTTCTTTTCCAACCAAGTGAAATATGAGAACTCCTTCAGACGACGGCATACATTCCTTCTTTAAGGGGGAGATAAAAGCTTAAGTAATAGTTTGGAGGATTCCTCAACTAAGGGGGAGAAATAGCAGGGAGGAAGAAAAAGATCCTATATGTACACTACACCACACCATTGTTGTTTGTAACTACGGATCCTATTGTACGGGAGAGGTGGTAAACACAAGGTGATTTCCTCGTAAGGGAAGAAGCTGTTAGGGGAGTACCATTGGTTTTTATCTGCGGATCCTATTGTACGGGAGAGGTGGTAAAACGAAGGTGATCTTCTTTAATCAGTTGATTCTCATAGGGGGAGAAGCAAGAGAGATATGTGCTTCTCAACAGTTAGAAAGAATGGTACAGTATTCCAAGGCTGAGGAAAATATGTTAGTGAAAAAGATCCTATATGTACACTACACCACACCATTGTTGTTTGTAACTACGGATCCTATTGTACGGGAGAGGTGGTAAATACAAGGTGATTTCCTCGTAAGGGAAGAAGCTGTTAGGGGAGTACCATTGGTTTTTATCTGCGGATCCTATTGTACGGGAGAGGTGGTAAAACGAAGGTGATCTTCTTTAATCAGTTGATTCTCATAGGGGGAGAAGCAAGAGAGATATGTGCTTCTCAACAGGAAATGTGGTTGTACAAAAGAAGATGAAACTACTTGAAGATATGTTCAGTCTAAAGGAACATCTACTTGGAATCTGGAAAATGTTAAATCTAATCCAGAACTTTTCTGCTATTTACTTTGCATGTATGTTTATATCTTTTTCTGATTTGTTAGTTGAGTTATCCTCTAGGTATTTGTGTGTTATTGTCTAACAAACAAATAGGGGGAGATTGTAAGTCATATGTCATAGCCTATTTGTATATTCGAGGATTCAACTCAACTCAAATAAGAATGTAATAAGTAAATAGTGGATTGACCGTCAGAGAGATCTCGCAAAATAACATCTGTCAAAGGATTCAGAAACAAGGTTCATCTACAGACTTGAGGAGGTAATTCACTGGAAGAAGTTCAAGAAGTTGATCATGCCTCAGTGATATAAATCAAGATCGTGGATTTAATCAAGTGACAGAGATCTCGTCAGAGTATCAATTAATTACAAGGATTTAATCTGAAGAAAATCAAAGTGTCAGAGTCAAGACATGAAGAAACATCACGGAAGTTAGTCACTCATGAACCAGACAGTACATCGAGTGTCAGCGTTGAAGTGGTGGAATTGATTCATAATTTTCAGTGATTTTCAGAAGATTTGCAGAAGAATGGTTGCTGCTCAAGACTAGAATTAATTCTCTATTAATTAATTAAGTCATCTAATTTAATTAAGAAAATAAATTATATCTGCGAAGAATAATTTATTTATTAATTGAATTAATTGATTAATTAATTCTGAATTAATTCTAGGAATTTTAGGAATTTTCAGAAGTTTAATTGGATTAAATTCAAGCATTAAATCAGCAAGACAATTGAAAATGAACTAGCATGACAATCAGGATTGTCATACCGATTGTCATGCTAGGCCATTTTCCATTGTCATACCGAAAGTTACTCTAAAAGGATAATTGTCTTGCTAGTTCATTCTGATTGTCATGCTAGTTCATTCAGATTGTCTTGCTAGTTCATTCAATTGTCCTACCGAAAGTCTTGCCAGCTATAGGATTGTCATGCCAATTAAATTCTATTCAGCTGATTGATTAAATAGAAGCAGAGAAGCAGCATCTAATTAATCATCCATTATCAAGACAAGAACAAAAGAAAGCAGCCGCCTCTGAAAAATATCATCCTTCATCTGCTTAATTCAAGATCAATTTCTAGTTTGTTAATGTTAAATCCAAACCACTAGAATTATTTATCTTGTTCTTGTGTAACAATCTAGCGGATCAAAATCCCTAGAACTTAATCTCAAATTGCGTTTAGCATTTGAATCTTTTTATTACAAAAATAGAAAAAGTTCATGTCGAATTTATTCTAGATTTGTGATAATTAATTTGAGATTAATTCCTTGTAATCGATACAGTTGTTGTAACACCTTTCAAGTTTAATAATATTTTTATTTAACTTGAATTTTGTTTCACATTTTTTATTCCGCATTTAATTCGATTATTCGGTACTGTTTGTATTCAACCCCCCTTCTACAAACACATTGGGACCCAACATCCTCTATTTGTGTGGACTCTTCCAATTCACTGTTACAGTGTCCCTTTTCTTTATAATCACACAAATCATGTGTGTTTCTTTAAATACTCTTTTCCTTGCAGCATTGACTAGATACTGACTCTGTAGATTCTCCATCTTTAAGATCTTGAATATTTTTACTAGATAATTTCAACTTATATTTGGAATTTCTTTCGAATTTAAGTTTACTGCACTTAGAAGCCATTTCAATCAAGGTTGAATATTCTAAATGCTCAAGCTCTTCCACAGTATAATAATTATCAGTAGTTCTTCATTTTCAATCAGGTTTGATCCACTTGCAGAAGCTTCTGAATTTAGTGATCCTTCAACATTTTCAT
This sequence comes from Apium graveolens, assembly GCF_009905375.1. NCBI lineage: Eukaryota > Viridiplantae > Streptophyta > Magnoliopsida > Apiales > Apiaceae > Apium > Apium graveolens. Next base: position 202,840,145 of record NC_133649.1, on the reverse strand, counting down.
CAAGAATTATATATTCCTCTATTGCATGATATGTTGATTGCTGCATAGTCTTGTTTCGGTTGTTCACTATCTCAAACCCATATTTGTCATTTCTTTGCTTTCCTTAGCTTCAAGGGTCTTCAACTTGGTATAAAGTTCATCCAGTGACACTGTATTAAAGTCCAATCATTCTCTATTGGATGACACTATATTCTTTAACTGGTTGGGCAAGGTAAGAATAAACTTTCTGTTTATCTATTTCTGTTAGTATTTCTTCCCAAGGTTGCTTATCTCATCCAGAAGTTAGGTGTACCTTCCAAACAGGTGATCGATGTTTTCATCGGAAAGAGATTTAAACTCCTTATACTTAGACATCATAAAATTCAATATATTCTTATCTTCAGTTTCTTCCACTATAGCTTCAATGGTTTCCTACATGTGTTTAGCACTAACACAATCTTTAATCTGATGGCGCATGTTGGAATCCATTGACTCAATTAAAATTGATTGAAGAGTTTTATCGAATGAAACTAACTCCTTGTCCCTATCGGTGTATTCAGATGGATCCTTTAGGATAAACTCTTGAGGAACTCTACTGTTTGAATATGTAGGTACGAAAATGTCCTTTTTTGGTACAAACGAACCACTCTCTAAAATTTCCATGTAATCACGGTTTGCTACTGATGAGGGCTAGGGTTAAAAATAGGGTTTTGGAGTAAACAATTCTCACGCAATAGAATAAAAAATAACTTTTCAATATCATAAAATAATAATCTGATTTGATTACCATAGTCAATCCATATTTATAAGAATCCTTAACAAAATTTCCTAATTTAATAAGACTCTACAAGATAGTTATTTCCCTAATTTAATAAATCATTACTAATATAATTAAAAGAATCTAGAATACTATAATTAATGGGCTTTCAAAGCCTAAAATGTTTTTCCCAAATAGCTTCTTTGGGCTTCTAATGGGTTGTCCTGCATCAATTCTCCTCCATTGAAAAGAACTCGACTTGTCGAGTTAATAAGAGTGGAAGAAACACGATAAAGTACCAAATACTTTCGTATGAGTACCACATGAGAACGAGCACAGAGCAGCATGATATGCATCATGATGTGCGAGCCGCATGATGGGAATCATTATCGAAAAGCCATGGATGTCCCAAAATAATGTTGCCCAATTTGACAGGCAGGACATCACACATAACCTTTTCTTAATATCTTCCAATTAAAAATGTCATTGAACACTGTTCCAGAACTCGCAACTTACTATTATCAACCCATGCAATATCATAAGGATTTAGATAAGGTTCCACCTTTAAACCCAATCGTTGAACTGCATCAGTAGATATCACATTCGTACAACTACTAGTGTCAATGATCACATAGCAGATTTTACCAAAACATGCAGCTCTAGTCTGAAATATCTATTGATGATGATGTGCTTGGGAAACTTTAGTGTTGTTTCCCAAAGGTGATGACCACAAAGCTCCAAGACAATTTTTCAACTTATCACACGCTCTTTGGTCCTCCTCAGTCATCTCGTTATAACCATCTGGAGGACATTCTTCTTCCTTTTCAACAACTGCTACTCTCTTTCCAGAGCTTGGTATTTTTGGAAAAGGACACTCAAAATATTTATGACCCGCCCCATTATAGTTAAAGCATTTAAGATCCTTAGCAGACTGAACTTTGTTGATTTTGTTGTACTTCTGTTGCGGGGGGCAAAACTCGTCCCTGATTAACACTAGACATTGAACCAGGTGGATTGTAACTTGGGACAAGATTTTCTCTAAAATTACCAAACAATTCTTCCTCAATTTATTGGGAAACTTACATAATATCACTAAGAGAGTAATAAAGATTTTCAGACATTCTTGTAGCAATAGCAAGCATCAAACCAGATCGATACATGCTAACCAAGATACTTTCATCAAGATTGAAATATGAATTAGTGGAAAAGTGATAAAACTTGCTCGTATAATCAGCCACGGAAATATTATCTTGCCTCAACTGGATGAACTTGATATGATTTTGATGCTTGTAGTTAGCTGACGAAAAATAACGTTGTATTGAAGTTTTCATCTCACCCAAAATACTACTTCTCATCTACCAACACCATGATTATTATCATTTTCTTTATCCCACCACATGTGAGATGTACCTCGTAGCTTAGCTGCATCAAAATAAGTTTTTCTTGTATCATTCATGTTGTGCCATCGAAAGAAACTTTCAAAACTATGTGCCATTTGAGGCTTTAATGGTAAGTAATCAATTGGGCATGACATTACCTTGTCAAATCAATGTTTTTGTGTGCTGAGAATAATTTTTAAGAGCTTCACACTTTTCAATTATGGAGAGATATAATTCCAATCTGCATCTTTTTAATTATTTACACTGGTAGATAGAGTAGTAGCTTAGAAAGAGAGAAAACATTTGTGGCAAGCTAATAAGAAACTAAATTGAATTCATAGCTTGCACATGTCCTTGTTGTGGCGCATGTACCATTTTTAAAGCATAAGTGGTGCATGCTACGAGTCAAGGAGGGAATATTGGTGCCTACTAGGGAGTTTTAGTACTTAAAAGTTGGAAGCTTCAACAAGATATCATCTGGCACCTATTAGTGTACACTAGCATCTAGAGTAAAAGAGGAAGGCTTATTGCTTTAGTTTTTGATCCATCTAGCGCTACAAGGAGTATACAAGGTAGTACTGGCGCCTAGAGGGAGCAAGAAGGCTATTGTAGTTAGTTTCTGAGCCATCTAGCGCCTACAAGGAGAGTATTGGTCCCTAGAGGAGGCAAGAAGCTTTTTTACTTAGTTTTTCTGATACATTTGGCGCCTACAAGGGACAAGCAGCAAGGTACTGGCAACTAAGGGGGGAAAAAGACTTTGCCTTAGTTTTTGTAGCCATCTGGCGCCTCCAAGGGACCGGGGAGGAGGTACTAGCGCTTAAAGTGTACCAACGTGCACTTTTGACTTAGTTTTTTTATCTTATTTCTTCCTTGTTACTCATACTAGGTCAATACCACTTCTACTACTTAGTTTTTAAGCCACACAATAAGGTAGTGGCTCCTACTAGGCAAGAGAGTAGCCTTGGTGACTCTTACTACAAGGTAGTGATCACTTTTACTTGGCTTCTGTAGAGCACTTTAACCCTTTAACTGTCATCTCTTCACGTCTTCTCTCTGAGTCTTCATATAAAGCAATTAACCTCCAAATCCAGATACAAATCCTCATTTAACAATTCGTCTAATGATAGTACTTATTTTCCCTTAATGGATGACTAAAGCCTAGTGCAATGGTCTGGTTCACAGACGACGAGTTCCACTCTCAGACCTTCATACTATAATCTTTCCATAACATTGTTAAGTCTTCTACCATATATAACCAACTTCACTTTGAATCTTTTAGATCTTCACACTAATCCTAATAATTGTTTCGAATGACTTCAACCTTATTCCTCTGTTGTCTGGACATATTAATGAACTCCGTACGGACTTCTATTGACATATTATTTATTGCAGCTATCAAGATCATTATGTATATACCCAATTATCAATCTGTACTGATTCTAGTGGAACATAGATTATTTGTAAGTCTTTTGTTCTATGTTGAGTTATCCAAATCAGCATTATTGAGTTATTTATGCAGCTTCAATCTTGCTCAATACTAGACAAAAGGGATAGGATGAGGAAAAACTAGAGGAAGCAAGTTAGCAAGATTGTGCTTGAAATATAATTGACTACTATTATGACAACAACTAATGAAAGACAAACTCAGATTGTCACATATGTTGATGATTACCAGGATGAGAGGGTGAGAGAAGCTTGTACTAAAGTTAGTCAGTATATACACTCTGAAGGTCAAAGGAAGAAAGACAACTCTACATTACAAAGATCCTAAGCTTCAAACTTTTTATGTTGAGGTAGATAAAATAATTTTTCAAAGAGAGTGTCCAAATGTGGATATTGAACAGATCAGACAGATGGAAGAAAATTTCAGATTGCTAAAAGCTGAAACTGCAAATACTGATGGTGGTTTATTATCTACTGATATCTCAAAAAATTTAAGGCCCTGGGAGAAAGATATAATTATCAAAGATATCATCTAATCTTCAATTGCTGAAAGGCCTGATTTTAGGTCTCAAGCTGGACTAAATGTTGATAGGAGTTATAAGGGGAAGGAGGATATTGGTGAGATCTCATAATCTAAGCTGGAGTCAACAAATACCTATTTTAAAGTTTCAACCACTGACATAGCTCAAGTTGAAGACACTCCAGTAAAAGCTAATGTAATTTTGAAATCGACCTCTAATACTACTTAATTTGATATTTCCAAAGTAAAAGCCGATGCATCTATTAGATTAACCTCTGATACTACTCAAATTGATTCTTCAAGACATAGAAAAGCTGATAGACCAAGGTTCAGAAGAATATCTAAGTCATCTAAACCTAAATTTAAAGTTAATGAAGACACCGGTGGGACAGTGTATCACAAGGTTGAAATGAGTAAAAGGTGGTATAACTATATGAGTGGATACATCACTCCTGAACCTGTAGATGAAATGTCATCAGACTTTGAAGCAAAGAAGAAACTTCTGTGAAAAGATAAGAAAACTACTCAAAACAGAGATATTGGTCTAATAAAAAAATCTGCAGTGGTGGAACTCAAGCCGGAGAAGCTAGTCAGAGAGGTGGTCTTGGTCACAAAAAGGCTGGAATTTATAAAGGAGATATTTTGAAAATCAAAGACACAAATTCATTGACAGGAATTGGTGAAGATGTGAAGTTTCAGGATCTACAGAAGATCATTCAGTTTAAGCTATTTTTGACTTGTTTGATGGACCCAAGCCTAAAGAAAAGCTTGTAAACTTCCTTGATTCGGGGAAAAGTCTTACGGTGTCACAGGAACAAATGATGAACAAATTCTGACATGGACTTGAATATTTTTTCTGTATGCTCACTATTAAAAATACAACTACTTAAAGGTTTTCTAAATTCTTAAAGAACTTAGTACATGAGAAGCATAAAGGTATGATTAAATTCAAGTTTATTCCAAAGTACATATTGAAGGATAATTCAATTGTTGACATGCCTAAAGGAGGAGCTAAAGTGATTGAGCGGTTTGGTTATAAGCTAATCTCTTTCAGTCTGGATGCAAAGAATTATGGGTTGATTTAATTGGATGATTTGTATCTTAGCAAAAGTAAAGTTTCTGATCTAAAGGCTATTATTTACCATATTGATGAATCTTTTCAAGAGCTCAAGGATGTCAAGTAAAGGTTGGAAATGTACTTAAACATAGCTGAGGAGAATATGCTTAAAACTTTCTTCAATGAAGCTACAAGATATGTCAGAGTTCAAGACTGAAAATAAGGTTTGATATACTGACTATATGATTGTAAGTTTATGTGTATTTCTAAATAGTAGTTTTGACATCATCAATTATGAACTTGTTCATATTTTCGTAGTGCACAAGTTGGGGGAAATTATTAAATATAATTGATGATATCATCATTTATTATCAGAGTTTTCCATCAGGATATACAACTGAAAGATATCAGTGTTTGTCATTATATCAGTATTTGACATATCAGAGTTTATTATCAGTGTTTGTTTATCAACATCTGTCAATGTTGGAATTCTGGGGAAGATTGATTCTGTAGAGAAGATATGATTCGCAGAGATGTGTTGGTGTAGGATTTTACTTATTTGTAGAAATCAACAGCTGAATACTTATTAGGATTCCTTATTCATGTATATCATATCAATTAGGTTAATTATTTAACTGTATAATATATAAGCATTGTTGCCCTGTAGTAATACAACTGTTTAAGGGGGTTGGATACAATTGTATAGATGTTTCGAACAAGTATAAAAATATAACAGTTCTCTATATTTCTGATAAAAACTGTTACAAACTCTCTCAAGAAATACTGATGTTCTTGATAGCTGCTAGGTCGTACAATGCTCGAGTAAATAACTATGTGATGACCTAAACTATGTTTATATAATACATAGCTTCTACAAATCAATCTAAGATATGCATTATCAAATACTAACAGAAAATGATACATATCTTTAACTAAATACATAAAGTCCTATCACTCAGAACATAATAGATATCCATCCCTCAAAATATGGATCATAATCAATCTTCATAACAGACTGCCTTCAGATGCTGATGATATGCAAATACTGATGATGCATCAAATCCTGACGACACATTAAATACTAATGACATCTAAACACAATCAGATCCTGAGCTTCTTCTAATCATTGAGAATCAACACTTAACAATCTCCCCCAATTTATGCTTAATGTAATGAAGCACAAATTCCATTCTCAATGATGCCAAAACCAATCACAAAATGTATAAGGAGTAAAGCTTACTTCGGTATCCTAAGATAACTAACAGTTGTTTTCAGAAAGTTGTTCAACCTTTCTTCCTCCTTGTCTTGAAGGACTTTAACAAGCTTTTTCTTCAACTCTCTCTTTTCTTCAGTATCTTCTCCAAGATGATAGATGTTTGATCTTAGTTTAGAAATTGAGCTTTTAGTTGTTTCAAGATCACCAATCAGCATAAAGCTTAAACTAACATCTTCATGATCAGGATTGAAAGATAACTGAGGATTATTGAGAAAAACTTTTAGAACTGCAGCTCCTTTTTGCATCTTCATTTCTTGACCAGTATAAGTTCTGTAAATAGGGACATAATTACCATTGTATTTGTCATCCTTGGTCATGACTCTTCTTTTGATAACTTCAAGTATCATAGAAGACAAATTTCTGGTGACACTGTCCTTAACTCTAAAAAGATAGTGAATGTATTTCAATTCTGTCATAGTCTTCATCAAGAATTGCTGCAAGGTAAAACTCTTTACTTTACCATCTCTCAAAAAGTACAGAATCTCCTCTCTAACATCATCAAGTTTTATCTTTCTATATACAATCTTTACAGCTTCAACTTTCTCAAGATGTGAAGGAGTAACTCTTTCACCAAGATTGTCAGTCAAAATATTTATGTCCAGTAAATTAGACCTCAGAGTTTCCATTCCAGAATGACCAATACCTCCTCTAGTTCGAGTTTTGATAAGCTTAATCTTTTCATTATGTTCCACCCAAGAAGGTTTCTTGATGGACTTGTGAACAATTTCCTGTTCTGAAATAGGATCCCTTAATCCTGCTGATACAAATTCAATATGCTTGAACCCTTTAGGATAATTGAATGAATAAACATCTTTCCATCTTTTATCCTTCTTGCTGAGAGGAGCATAACTTGTAGATAAATCATAAATCCTTCTATTTGTTTTATTCCATAGCTCTCTCCTTGAATTTAGAATTCTCTACACATAGTCGTTGCATGCTTTATCAGCTTTCCTTCTGTCAATTCTTTCTTGTTCATCAACCTCTGAATTATGAGAAGCAACTACTGTAGTAAGAATTGACTCATCCAATGCTTTGATCACTTTTTCATCAATGGTAAAATCAGCAATCAGGTTCACAGCATCAAGATCTGCTTTTTCCTCAAGATTTGTGTCTGCTTCAAGAGTTATATTCTGGTTGGTTGTATCAGCTTGATCAATATTAGTGGCTGATCTTTTCTTCCTTTGAACAATCAACTCTCCGGGATTCTGAACATCTTCTGCTAGTTCATGTCCTTGTAAAGGAACATAACCTTCTCTGGATAGAACATTCAGAAATACAAAATCAAATGCGACAATTTGACTTGGTTTAGAAGTCCTTCATCTTCTTCCTCTTCCTCTAGCTCTTGTAGATCTTCCACCTCTTTTTCTTCTTCCTTTAGAGATGTTGGATTCAGCCTCAATTTGAGCCATTAACTCCTTCTGTTGCATAACTGCTTCTTCAGTTGTTAGATCAGGATATTCTTCAGTTATCAATCCAAGAGCACTCCTGGCATTCTTTTGCTCAAACCTTTTATCTTTGTAGTACAAAACAATCTTTTCACCTATTTCCTTGTGTCTGTAAGGAAAGAATAATCATTTAGCATCTGCTAAGTTAGAGATTGTAACATCACCAGTCTTAGGATCATCACCAGTAGTCTTATGCTTAGCTTCATGAGCACCGGTAGACTTCATTTGTCCTGAAGCACCATACTTGATAGAATGTGGAGGTTGTTGAGCAGTAGAAGCAATTGGAACATTTGTAACTGGATTTTTATCACCATCATTATCAGTATCTTTATCCTTTATCTGAATAGAATCTGGTGTACATTTTGTAGCAACTATCTTCTCCCCCTTTTTGGCATTAGTATTTGAAAGAAGAGAAAATAGAACACCCAGTTTGTCAGCCATAGAAGATACTTTAGCTTCCAAGGAAGAAAATCGAGAATCTATGCTTTGTTGAGATTGAACCACAGCTTTAACAGTATTTTTCACACTTATGAGTTCAGCTGAAGAAAGTGGATTAATCATGAATGCATCAATCTTGTTCTTTAAACTAGCATGAGATTTCTTCATATCAGCAAGTTCTGAATGAATTTCTTTCACAGAAATGGTAGAGGCCTTAAGATGCAATTTCAGATCAGGATTTTGAAGTTCATCATAGGCCCTGTGAACATGTTGCATACCAATAGCAGAGGAGATATAAGTATGTGCATCTCTTCATGCAAAATCCCATTCAATCTTTCGAAAGTGCTCAGCATCAGCATTGTAATAAGAAGGATTTGCATTGAAATATGAAGAAGAACCAACATTGGACTTCTTAGATGCATCAATAGCAGTCTTAAGCTGAGTTGTGTCAGACTCAATAGTATCACTATCATCATCAGAATCAGAACTAGACAGATCCTTAGAAGAATTCGCAGAGCTAGGCAGTATTGCTTTGCCTTTAGAAGGATCCTTAGCAATAGGTGTCTTTTCCTAATTAGATCCTGAAACATAAACAAGGTAACACCTAAATCTCTCTTTTCTTTTCAAGTGATCTCATCACTTCTTACACAATATATTGCTGTTGAGAGTAATATTTTCGTCACAGAAGAAAATTTATAAGTAAAGAAACACTTATAGAATTATTTTCTAAAAGCTACCTCTCCTTTTGCCTGTACAGAAGACTGCCACTCAAAAATTTATTTTATTTCATAATATTTTCACACAGTCTCACAAAAAAGAACAGTCACACATTTTGTAAAGAAATAAGAGATGGCTGAGAGGAGTTGTATGCTTGTCATATAAATAGAGGTAACATCAAATAAGAGACTATTTATAATCATACAAACATGAGGAACAATGGAAGAGAATAGGCAATACCAGAAGGTGAGTCCTCAAGTGGAAGTGATGATAGTGAAAGAACAAACAACACATCAGGATGCTTTAACAAGCTAGTCAGCAGCAAGAAATCATCATTAGTAGCTTCTGTAATGGAAAGTTGAACAACATCAGGATTTGTTGTAGCATCAGGATTTGATTTGTCAGGAGAAGGAAATAGGCCAGCATCAGTACTTTGACCTGATGGTTCTTGTGGAGCCTGAGGAATATGAGCTGGTTCAGCAAGTTTTGGTGAAGGTTCTTGTGTACTCTACTAAAAAATAAGATCATTAATAACTGCATCCACCTTTGACAATTCATCTTGATGAGCTTTCTTTTCCTTTAGTAGTTTCTCAGAATCAGCAAGGAGATCACCTTGAGCAAAATCAACAATGATTTGTGCAGCCTCTTGGTCTGCATCTTCCCTTTGAGAAGATGGTTCTTGTGTGACTGGATGTGTCTCAGTTGCTAAATCCCTTTGAGACTTAGGTTCTTGTGGACTGACATCCATAGTAGAGGACTGAGCCTTGTTCTTCTTTCTGATGTACCCAACTACTTTTCCACCTTCTCTTTTCAAACTGCCCTTTTTAGCTGTCTTGGGCACTTCAGTTTCTTTGATCACTGGAATCTTTTTGAGTAGAGCACTAGCATCAGTAGTTTACTCCTTGGTACCAGTAATGTCAACAGAGTCATCAGGAATTGCAACTGTTGATTTCTTGATCTTTAACCTAGACCCAGTGGGCATCTGATCATCAAAGTTAGAATCATCTTGCATGATCAGCCTTCTTTTCCTGACTGGAAAATATTCTTCTTTCTTCTCACTCTCACTCAGTAAGGCCTATAGAGCTCTCTGTTCAGATTTAACAGATTTCTTAACCAGCCTTTTCTTTGGTAGAACTGATGCCTTTTGGGAGACATCAGAGGAGGATAATTTAGGAGCTGGATTAGAGTGTTGTTTAAAAGATAGAATGCTTGGGTTAGAAACAAGATGGGTAGGGTCTTGTTCCACATCATCAGGAAATGTTATATAGGTGCCAGCATTAGGATTTACATACTTGTGAAGGAGTAGGTCTATTTCTCAACAGAAATTACCTAACCTCCCTAGGAAGAAAAGGAGGTCCTGAAAAATTATTATTTTCATCCCATTTAATATGATCAGTGATAGCTTTCTCAGAAATTTGAAACACATGAAGCAATTCATCATTATCAAATTCAGCATTAGGGCATAGAAAATTGAAAATCATTTGAAGAAATCTAGTATACCCTATTACTCCTGATGTATTTTCTCTCCTAGCAATTATGAATTGGAGAATAGTATTAACATAGTCAAAATTACCAGAGTAAAGGAGAGAGTACCCAATTTTCAGAAAAGTAGATAGAAGAGCATCATAATTTGTTGTTTAATTCAAGAAATACCTGTCGATGCAGTCAAAGAAAAAATTCCATTCTCTCTTCAATTTTTTCCTTGTCAGTTTGCCAATGGTTATGATTTCACCTTTATAGCTCATGGTTTTTGAGCATATCAAACAGCTGCTCAGTTGAATAATTATCAGGAGCACCATCACAAGCAGACAATCTCAATGCTTGAACCAGGACATCAGCATCAACCTCATATATGCGTCCCTTATATTCAAAAGAGAAAGCATTGTGTTAGGAATATGTGTATTAGTTTGATGATAAGTTCAGCAAAAACACTTAAGTAGAAATCTAGTGTTTGTAGCCTCAACGGATAAGACCATCTTGGCTATCCGTTGAAGGAGTAGCCTTACTTAGCAATAAGTTTGGTATTGTAGCACATCTCACTCTCTGGTTTCAAGCTGTAATTCTTAGATGTTGTTAGGAGATAATCAGTCATGTTGACTACTAATGGATGTACAAGTAGGAGGGCTAATTGTAAATATTTCATGCCTTGTAATTTTGTATAAGTGAAGAAGTGTCAACGGATATTGAAGACCCTCAACGGATAAGAAACTAAGCTTCAACGGATGTCTCTAACGCTTCAACGGATAAGTGCTTCAATGGATAAAGCTTCAACTGCTAGAGCATCAACGGATAAAGCCATCAACGGATGAAAACTTCAACGGATGCACTGCTAGAGCATCAACGGATAAAGCCATCAACGGATGAAAGCTTCAACGGATGCTCAGTCTCATAGCAGTTGATAGTGACAGTTAACAAAGCTGACAGAGGCATATGGATTGACAGAGATGTGGTAGCCTATTTCAGGAACAGCAGAAAAAGCAGCCGTTTTTAGTCTGGTTCATAATGGAAAGTCAACAGATAATTCCATATTACACTGTATAAAAATGGAACAGAAACAAGTGGAGAACTATTGTCTTATTGTACTTTATCTTTGTCTTCACTTGTAAACTTGGTGTTATATAAACCAAGTAGTAGCTAGTAATTAGATGTGAATTTTCCCTGAGCTGTTTAGAAATATCAAGAGAGAAAATCATCTAGTTTGTACTAGGAAGCAGCTGTGATTTAATTTTGAATCACAGATTTTCTGAAATAACACATCTCTGGTGGAACAACAAATCCACCAGAAAAGTTTTTAAGTTCTTTGTGTTCATTACATTTGTGTTTGAATATATATCTGTCTGCATCAGCTCCAAGCAATTCACACATATTTGATCACTCAAACACTTAGTATTACAAACTGCTCAAAACTTGAAAAAGTTTTGAGATTTACATTCAACCCCCCTTCTGTAAATCTCATTGTTAGTCCACTGGGAATAACAATTGGTATCAGAGCAAGCTCTTAACATACAAACAGTTTAAAGATCTATTCTGCTAACAGCATGAGTAAGAAGGATATTGGTGTAAAGATTCCAATCCTGGAAAGAGATAACTATCATCACTGGAAGGTGAAGATGCATTTACATCTTCTCTCTCAAGATGAAAGCTACATCAACTGCATTGAGAATAGTCCTCACATCCCACACAAGGTGGCCACAGCTGCTACTGCTACAGTTGCTGTTGGACAGTCTATTCCCAAGCCAAAGGCAGAATGGACTGTTGAAGATATTGAAGAAGTCCACAAGGACAAGAAAGCCATGAACATTTTGTTTAATGGCCTGGATCAAGATATGTTTGACAATGTCATCAATAGCCAAACTGCTAAGGAAATTTGGGATACTGTGCAGCTTATCTGTGATGGCACTGAGCAAGTTAGAGAAAACAAAATGCAGCTTCTCATTCAATAATATGAATATTTTCATTTTGAAGAAGGAGAATCATTGAATAATACATTCAACAGATTTCAGAAACTATTGAATGGATTAAAGCTGTATGGGAGAGTGTACCAAGTCAAGGACTCCAATTTAAAATTTCTAAGGTCTCTACCAAAGGAATGGAAGCCTATGACTGTTTCTCTAAGAAATTCTCAAGATTATAAGGACTTCACACTTGAAAGGTTATATGGAATTTTGAAGACTTATGAACTTGAGATGGAGCAAGATGAGCTGTTGGAAAAGGGAAAGAGAAAAGGAGGATCAGTTGCACTTGTAGGTGACAGTGAAAAAGTTGAAGCCAGAAATGAGGAAAAGACAATGCCAAGTCTCAAAATTGGCACAAGCAAATCAGAATCAAGCAAGGGTAAAGAGCAAGTTGCTGAGGATGAAGACAATTCCAGTCAGGATGAATCTGATGATATTGATGAACATCTGGCCTTTCTGTCCAGGAGGTTTGCAAAGATGAAGTTCAGGAAAAACACAAAGTTCACTAAGCCAAACAAAAACATGGTGGACAAATCAAAGTTCAAATGTTACAACTGTGGCATTAGTGGACACTTTGCAAGTGAGTGTAGGAAGCCAAATTCTGAGAAAAAGAAATTTGAGCAAGTTGATTACAAAAGGAAGTATTTTGATTTGCTCAAACAAAAGGAAAGAGCTTTTCTCACTCAAGATGATTGGACAGCAGATGGGGTAAATGAAGATGATGATGTGGAATATGTCAACCTAGCCCTGATGGCTAATTCTGATGAAAATGAAACTAGTTCATCAAGCAACCAGGTAATTACTATTGATCTCTCTCAGCTTTCTAAACATGAATGCAATGAAGCCATAAATGATATGTCCAATGAATTATATCATTTGCGTGTTTCTCTTAAATCACTAGCTAAAGAAAACTCTAGGATCAAAGAAAATAATGCATTTTTAAGTGATAGGAATGATGTGTTAGAGAGTCAGGTAATTGAGCTTGAGAAGATTAAACTTAAATGCTTGACTGTCGAGAGTGAACTAGAAGAAGCTGTTAAGAAAGTAGAAATTCTTTCTAAACAGTTAGAAAGTGAGCAAGAGGTAATCAAGGCCTGGAAAACATCTAGGGATGTTAGTGTTCAAATTGCCAAGGTTCAGGGAATTGAATCATTCTGTGAGGATGCCTGGAAGAAAAACAAAAAGAAGTTAGAATTAATTGATGGATTGTCAACGGATGTGGAATCAACGGATGATGAAAGTTATCCGTTGAAGGAAGAAAAGGAGCATCCGTTGAAGGCTCATCAATTAAAACAGGCAAGTTCTTTTAAAAATAAAAAGAATGATTCAACTCTCAAGAACTTTGTCAAAGAAGGAGCTAGCACATCCAGAGATGTCAGTAAGGTGAATATAGGACACATGACTTTAGATCAGTTGAAAGATAGGCTTAAGTTGGTTGAGGATAAGAAGGAAACTAAAAGAAAATCTAAAAGAAATGGGAAGGTAGGGATTAATAAACATAACAATTACTCACCTGATAGGTATGCTCCTAGAAAAAGCTATGTACATTGTAAAAGTGTTAATCACCTATCTGTTAATTGCAAATCTGTTAAAAATGCTCCCCTGCCTTCAAATCCCTCCATGTCTAACATGTCTATGTCACCTCTGCATGCTATGCCTGTTATGTCTCACCAGAATCCCCATGCACATTTTGCAAACATGCCATACATTAACAATCCTTACTTTACTGCATTTAGTATGCCTCAAATGCCATACAATATGCCTTTGTGGAATAACATGTTTGCACAACCTATGCCTTATCAAATTCAATCAAATGTGTTAAATGATTCTGTGACTAACCCTACACTTCAACCAACCACATCTGAGACCAAGGTTGACCCAAAGTTACCTAAGTCAAAAGATGCAGGAGGAATGAAGTCTAGGAAAAAGACTAACAAGGCTGGACCCAAGGAAACTTGGGTACCAAAATCAACTTGATTGATTTTGTTGTGTGCAGGGACAAAGAAGGAATCTATGGTACTTGGACAGTGGTTGTTCAAGACACATGACAGGAGATTTCACCCTGCTCACAGAATTTAAGGAAAGAGCTGGCCCTAGCATAACCTTTGGAGATGACAGCAAAGGATTCACTATGGGATATGGCTTGATTTCAAAAGAAAATGTCATCATTGATGAAGTTGCATTGGTTGATGGTCTCAAACATAATTTATTGAGCATCAGTCAACTATGTGACAGAGGGAATACTGTTTCCTTCAATTCTGAAGCCTGTATTGTCACAAGTAAAAAGGACAATAAAGTGGTTCTAACTGGAGTTAGAAAAGGAAATGTGTACTTCGCTGATTTCAACTCTACAGATGCAGAATCCATTACTTGTCTTCTCAGCAAAGCAAGTCCAGTTGAAAGTTGGCTATGGCACAAGAAGCTGTCCCATTTGAATTTCAAGACAATGAATGATCTAGTCAAAAAGGACTTAGTTAGAGGAATGCCTCTAGTGGAATTCACAAGGGATGGACTGTGTGATGCTTGTCAGAAAGGAAAGCAAAAGAAAGTATCATTCAGTAAGAAGCTTGAATCTGCAATTGATGAACCACTGCAACTTCTACACATGGATCTTTTTGGACCAGTCAATGTATTGTCAATTTCAAGGAAAAGATACTGCCTAGTGATTGTAGATGATTTCTCAAAGTTTTCATGGGTTTATTTTCTTGGATCAAAGGATGAAGCTAGTGAAATCATCATCAATCATATCAAGCAAGTCAACAATCATCCTGATTTCAAAGTAAGGAATATTAGGAGTGACAATGGAACTGAGTTCAAGAATTCAACCATGAAGATGTTCTGTGGAGTAAATGGGATCATGCATGAGTTCTCAGCTCCAAGAACTCCACAACAAAATGGTGTGGTGGAAAGGAAGAACAGATCACTAATTGAAGCTGTAAGGACAATGTTTGAGGAGTCAAAGCTCCCAACTTATTTTTGGGCTGAGGCTGTTAACTGTGCATGTTACACTCAAAATATTTCTCTAATCAATCAAGCAAAATGCATGACTCCCTATCAATTATTCAAGAGAAGAAAACCAACTTTAAACTTTCTACATGTCTTTGGTTGCAAATGTTACATCTTAAGGAATCAATCTGATCACAAAGGAAAGTTTGATGCAAAGGCTGATGAAGGAATATTTGTTGGTTATTCTGCTGGAAAATCATATAGGGTCTACAATCTAAGAACCAACATTGTCATGGAATCTATACATGTTGTGTTTGATGATAAAAAGATTGATGGACTAACAGATGAGGGACATCATGAAGGACTCAAATTTGACAATATTGAGATATATTGTGATGATAGTGAAGATGAGAATGATGAAGAAGGCATCTCAAGAAGAAACTAGAGTCTGCCTTTGGATAATGCACAGAATGCTGCATCCGTTGAAAGTCAAAATTCAGCTTCTGTTAAAAGAAGCAATGCAGCATCCTTTGAAAGACAAAGTGTATCATCCGTTGAAGTTCATAACGAAGCATCCGTTGATCACAGTCTGTCAACGGATAATCACTTCACCTCATTAGTTGATAGAACTCCCAATTCCTTTCAAAGGATCAGCAACTCAGGGGGAGTTTCAACAAATCAACATTCTATCTCACATCATGACAATACTGAGGCAACCTCATCAAGGGCTAATCTACCACCTCAAAGGAAATGGACCAAGAATCACCCTTTTGAACTGATCATTGGTGATGCTACATCTAAAGTACAAACTAGAAGGGCTACTCAAGATGAATGTCTGTATAGTAGCTTTCTATCACAGGAGGAACCTAAGCGAGTGGAAGAAGCTCTTTTGGATCCAGATTGGATTTTAGCTATGCAAGAGGAGCTAAACCAATTTGAGAGGAACAAAGTGTGGAAGCTGGTACCCAATCCAAAGAACAAGAGTTCTATTGACACAAAATGGGTATTCAGAAACAAGATAGATGAAAATGGCATTGTCATAAGGAATAAAGCCAGATTGGTTGCTAAAGGCTATTCTCAACAAGAGGGAATAGATTTTGATGAAACATTTGCTCCAGTTGCAAGACTTGAAGCCATCAGAATCTTTCTAGCCTATGCAGCTAATGCCAATTTCAAAGTCTATCAGATGGATGTCAAGAGTGCATTTCTAAATGGGGAATTGGAGGAAGAAGTTTATGTAAGCCAACCTCCAGGTTTTGAAGATCCAAATTTTCCAGACAATGTGTATTATTTGTTGAAAGCACTCTATGGACTAAAGCAAACACCTAGAGCCTGGTATGAGACTTTATCAAAGTTCCTTCTAGATAATCACTTCACAAGAGGTACTGTTGACAAAACTCTCTTCTTTAGAAATTTTAATGGCTCTAAGATACTTGTACAAATTTATGTAGATGATATTATATTTGGATCTACAGATGATAAACTTTGTAAAAAGTTTGCTAAATTAATGCAAAGTAAATATGAAATGAGCATGATGGGAGAGCTAACTTACTTTCTTGGTTTACAAGTTAAACAAGTTAGTGGTGGAATTTTCATTAGTCAAACTAAATATATTTATGATCTTTTAAAGAAGTTTAACTTAATGGATTGTTCACCTGCAAAAACTCCCATGGCCACTGCCACCAAGCTTGAATTAAACAAGGCTGAAAAGTCTGTGGATATTATAAGTTATAGAGGCATGGTTGGCTCACTTTTATATTTAACTGCCAGTAGACCTGATATTATGTTTTCTACATGTCTCTGTGCTAGATTTCAAGCTGACCCTAAAGAATCTCACTTAGTGGCTATTAAAAGAATTTTCAGATATCTCAAAGGGACTCCAAATCTAGGAATTTGGTACCCTAGAGAGTCTAGTTTTGATCTAATTGGCTACTCAGATGCAGATTATGCAGGTTGCAAATTAGACAGGAAAAGCACAACAGGCACCTGTCAATTTCTAGGAAACAAGCTTGTATCATGGTTCAGCAAGAAGCAGAATTCTGTTTCCACATCAACAGCTGAAGCTGAATACATTGCAGCTGGTAGTTGCTGTGCACAAATACTATGGATGAGGAATCAGTTATTTGACTATGGTATAACTATTGACAAAATTCCAATATTTTGTGACAACACAAGTGCCATTGCCATTACTGAAAATCCAGTGCAGCACTCAAGAACCAAGCACATTGATATCAAGTACCACTTCATTAGGGAACATGTGATGAAAGGTACATTGGAACTTCATTTTGTTCTAAGTGAAAAGCAGATTGCAGACATATTTACCAAGCCACTTGATGAATCAACATTCATAAGATTAGTAAGTGAGTTAGGTATGCTTAACTATTCATAATCTATGTCATCTATGTAATCTGTCTTGTAGCCTGAAATGAATTTGCTGCAAGAACAAAGTTGGCTTTAATCAAGACTTATCCTATCAACGGATATTCCCTATCCGTTGAAAGCCAAAATTGTTCTATCAACGGATATTCATTATCCGTTGAAAGACAAATACATTTCTGGTAATTTTATCCTTCAACGGATAAAATAGTGTTGTTCATCAACGGATTACTATTTACCTTATCCGTTGATGTGTCACGTTAGTGAGTCACCGCCGTTGATTCTTTTACTCAACCGTTGATATAGATATACAGTGTTGTATGTATTTGTATTTACGGTAGTTTTCAGAATTTCTACAGTTTCATTTATTCCTGAACGACTTTCACTTACTTAAAAGTATCATTTAATTATTTTAATTTGTGTTTTAATTCAAGAAAGTATAAAAGCCCAATTGAATTATTATTTTCACTTTACGCTTTCTTGCAATTATCATTCTCTTTCTCTCTCAATTCTCAAGTTCTTCTCTGCAACCTCTACTCACAAAAATGGCACCAGTAGTCAAAATTATGTCTCAAACAGGATTTGTTTATGAAAAGAATAATTTCATAGTCTTGGTTGAAAAGAAGGAAGCCCATTCTGATTATCACAAGATGATGAACTTCATCAAGAACTACAAACTGAGTTATGCAATGCTGGAAGCCCCAACCATCAACTGTGAAGTGATTGAGGAGATTTGGACAACTGCAGAGTTCAACTCCACAGATATGACTATTGCCTTCTCTCTCAAAGGTAAGGACTATTGCATTAATTGTGATGATTTACAATCTTGCTTTAAGTTGCCTGAGAATAATGCCATGACACCACACACTGATAAAGATGTCTCTGCTATGCTAGATTCCGTAGGCTATGCTTTTGATTCTGCTAGTTTAGGTAGTATTAGAAGGAAAGGCCTTAGGAAAGAATGGAGTTTTCTTAGAGATGCCTTTATTAAGGTTTTCCCTGGGAAGATTAGCAATTTTGATGCTATCACTTCATCTCTTGTTAATATGCTCTATATGCTAGTTTCTGATAGGTATTTAATTTTAGCAACTGTGTTATGCTAGAATTAGGTTCCAGATTAGGTAACAAAGCTAATAGACCACATAACATCTACTTTGCTAGATTCTTTATGTTATTGGCTAACCATGTTGCTGAAGGTTTGGTTATATCCAATGAGAATAATAAACTCAAATGCTGGGCACAAGAGAAAAGGGTCCTTGCAGACCTTTTGAGAATGAACCTCAACAGCCAGGTGCCATTGGTATACTTGCCAATCATGAATGCACCACAAGTAAGTGAGGTAAATGTTTCTATAACTCCTACTATTTCCAACCCCAATGTTTCTTTGCCTTCTAGTGTGGCTATGGAACCTGTGTCATTGTCCAAACAGGCTCCTACCAAAGCCACCAAATCTAAAATCTCCAAAGTCAAGTCAAAGAAACCTACCTCTGTTGTTTCTCAAAAGACAACAGTTGTAACAACTACCATAAACCCTGAAGGGAGTGAACAGGGTGTGAGTGGTAAGGGGAGGGGTCAACATCAAAAAGCCCCCCAGGATAAGGTGGGAAAGGTGAGTGGTACCCAATCCAGCCAAGCTACAGTCTCTCAAAAGACTGTAGTGGTTCAAAAGGAGTCCAGCACATCCCTAGTTGCATCCTCCCAAAAGGATGTAACTATTGAAAATAGTCCCCAACCAGGGACATAGAACAAAAGAGGGAGGGACACTGAAACTAAACATTCACAAATTCAAGCCTTTTCAAGGAAGAAGAAGGCCAAAACCCTAGTTTCCACACAAGGGACACACACAGCACAGATACACCCACCAGTATCTGTGCCTTCTCAAATTCAGCTTGATGTGATTCCAGCAAATGTGGAATCATAGCCCCATTCTCTCAATATAGAAACACATCATTCCTCAAACTCTCCAACACCCTCTCTGGATGTGGATATGATATTCACATCAATTCCTGATTCTCCCTCATTAAAACTCAGGGAGGAGCCCCACTCAAAACCTGGTGATCATCATCTTTTAGATGATTTGTTGGATCATCAGCCAATTCTTTCAGATGTAGTTGCAAAATCTGTGTCACCTCACTTAAAATCAATCCACACAGATTCAACAATTATATCGCTTTCTATCTCTACATCATTTCCTTCTTCAACGGATATCTCTCATCCGTTGACAAGTGGTTGTTCTTCAACGGATAAGCTTAACAGCAGTTATCCGTTGATACCATCAGTTTCCACTTCAACGGATACTCCCTATCCGTTGATGGCCTCTATACACTTAACAGAAACAACTCCAACTGTAGAGGACATGGCAACTATACAATCACTTTTAGTCTTGAGGGAAGGGAGTGATTTTTTGAGTGAGAGGCTGGGTTGCTCCCAGGCAAAAGGAGAGGTTGAGAGTCACCAAATGCATGCTATTTCTTCCAGCATGGCAAAAGTAAGTGAGAGGAGTGCCACCTTAGAAGGTGAAGGTGAGGGTGTGAGGGTGTGTGTGAGCCAGGGGGAGCCCCTGATGCAAGAAAAGAGAGAAATTGAGAGAAAGGCAGGTACAGAAGCTATAAGGGTGGATCCAGCCATTGCTAGTGAGTTAATGAAAGTGGATGATGCAGATAAGGGAAGACAATTTCAGCAACACTACAAAGCTGTCATTGATAACATTTCCTTGGATGCTGACACTTTTACTCACCCTGTTTCAGCCTATCAATTATTGGCTGCACAGGGCAATGTGGAGGCAGAACAGACACTA